>NW_027508833.1:39715000-40007500 GCF_051911475.1 Siphateles boraxobius | reverse complement strand
GTCAGAAAAGTGAAATCATAATCAACGACCCCTTTAACTTGTTCGTCTTCATGCTGTCAGAAGCTCATATTGTGAGTCTCAGGTGTTCTCTCTCCATTACCCAGCGTTATACTGGAGCATCCAGAATAACATCCATAACATCCAGTACGTGCGAGATAGCGTACTGCAGGTGTGCTCCTGCCGATCGACTGTCCTGCACAGTTCATCTCCAATCCTGATCAAACAATTAAAGCAACACTAAGTAAGATTTTTTACCTTAAAATAATGTTTCCAAAATCGTTTCAGTGGTTCATCAAGTCGTGACATGGTGAAATGCACTTATGCCACAGCTTTGCAGTCCTTTATCTGATATATCCACGCTATGTAAGATTGCCAGATCGGGTCGCGTTTCTGTAGTTCTAATGAGACATAAGAAAACTACTAATTTGACTTGCTTTACGGCACGCGTTACAATTGCTACAATTGTTCGTTTGTGATGTCGCAATACATCATACTTTCATAAAATCATGCATCATACTCTACCTTGTCTGTGGCCATTGTTGATTCCAAAGCCGGTGCTGATAAACAGAGAGCGTGTGCGTGCGACAGTCGGCTGCGTAGGCTAAATTATTTACGACAGCGGTAATGGACAATTCCGCTTCCAACCTGTAGGGCGACCGCAGAGGAAAAGTCACTTGGTGCTGCTTTAAGGTCTTCAGGATCTGAAGCAACCAATTAAGGTCTTCAGGATCACTTGAAAATTAAAGGCAGGTGTGTTTAATTAGGGTTGTAGATAAACTGTGCAGGACAGTCGATCGGCAGGAGCAGGGTTGGGCACACCTGGCCTACTGTATACTGTACACCTCATCATAGTTCCTCATGTTTCTCTGTCTACACTGCACACGAAGCCCTCGCCGTCAGTGGAGAGAAAGCAGAGAGGGGAAAAACACAATTTCCTCACTTTATTTCTCAGAATATGTTCACTGCGTTCATCCACACACTGTTCATCCACTCACGATTACAGACGAGTGCACTATTTGTGTGATTTTAATTTGCTAATGTTGATGTCATTAGTGTGTGATTGACCCTTTGTGTGTGTTTGTTGAAAGCATGTCTCTGTTTAGTGCAGCCAGTTTGTGTGTTTGTGTCGTCAGTTCTGTGTGGGGTCGATCACTCTCCCCATGAACAACAGGCTAGAAGTGTGTTCATGGTACAGAAAGAAGAAGAAGGGCCTGTTGATGATGAAAGTGGCCGGCAGAGAATAAGCCGTGATTCCCACTGATGTGGCGGAGGCTGCGCTGGTGCCTTTCTCATCCACCTCGATCACGGCTTTATGCAGCACCTGCACACACACACACACACACACACACACACACACACACACACACACACACACACACACACACACACACACACACACACACGCGCGCGCACACGCACACACACACACACACACACACACACACACACACACACACACGCACACGCACACGCACACGCAGGCACACACAACACACAACACACACAGCACACACACACGCGCGCGCACACACACACGCACGCACGAACGCACGCACGCACGCACGCACAGCACACACACACACACACATGCGCACACAAGCACACACAACACACAACACACACAGCACACAGACACACGCGCGCACACACGCACACACAACACACAACACACACATGCGCATACACGCACACACAACACACAACACACACAGCACACAGACACACGCGCGCACACACGCACACACAACACACAACACACACAGCACACACACACACGCGCGCACACACACACACACGCGCACACGCACACACAACACACACACCACACACACACACACACACACACACACACATACGCACACACACACACACACACACACACACACACGGATAAAGCATTAATGGCTGCATTTACATCCAATAAATAGAACTTTTGAATATATATTTTTTCATTGATTATAGATTTATTATCTATGTAGATTTATTATTTAGTAGCCTTAAATATAGTAGTTAGGGTGTAAAGGGGTAGGAGTACATACGTTTTACTTCTTCCTACTCCTTTTTGCACATGTATATAGAGTAGTTTTTTTTTGTTTTAAGTACTGGAAAGTATGGAGTTTTATTTTGTTGTTCATCTGTTTTTTTTACCATTATTATTTTTTCTTTTCTTTCTGTATTTACATGTTCAAAATAAAGATATCAATCAATCAATCAAAAATGTTGTGAATTTATGGCGAGACACCTCAGGTGAATAGAGTAAAACAATAACGTCCTGGTTGCGTATGCAACCCACCGTTCCCTGAAGGAGGGAACGGAGGACGTAGTCGACGCGACTGAAATGGGATCACGCTAGGGAGCCTGTCTTCTTCGAGTACTATTGAACGAGCCAATGTAATTGGCGTGCGTGATTCGCATCACACACTCCGCCCCCGCGGCGCGGGTATAAATACGGAAGTGGATGCACGCACTAGTTGCTTTTCGCTGAGGAGCCGAGAGTAACCCGGGGTCAGCGGTGGTCCAGCGGTAGTGGCAAGGGGACTACGTCCTCTGTTCCCTCCTTCAGGGAGGAATACGCAACCAGGACGTTCCCTTTCAGTCGATAACGTCGGACGTAGTCGACGCGACTGAAATGGGATCAACCATTGAACACGCCACTAACGCTGCCACCTTCCAGTGCCTAAACCAAAGCCTCCTGATGCCCCCGCAAACTTAAGGCGGGGAAGGACAGGGCTTAGGCCAGGGAAGTCACTGCTGTTCCTACAGGACCACTGGGAAAGCGTTCCCCGTACGTTGGAAGGAAGGGACGCTGCGGAAGCCACATCCAACCCGAGGGAGGTAACGTGGAGAATACACATATGAACTGGGCGGAAACCGGGCAGTCTAACATATGGAATGTCACTGGGGTGGCTCCAGCCTAAGACGGGGGGAGACACACCGGACAGTGACGGCAGAGAGACTCTGCCGAGGGAAGACACGGGCTCACCGCAGGGAGCCGTATCGTGGAAGAATACACATATGGGGTCACCGAAGGGACCGCAACATATGGACCCAGCCTAACACAGGTTCCACACTGCTTACGAGTGGTAGGCCTAACACCAGACGTTCCGCACGTCCGACGTCGGAGGGGTGTGGAGGAACTCAACAGGGTTCAATTTTAAGGGAACTCAACTGGAGTAGAAAGGCGCACGTATCCAGTCCATAGGAGGGGAATGGCGCAGCAAGCCGACACTTGAACCGGGCTCACGGTGAAACTGGCTTCATGAGAAGGGAGCCCACGGGAAGCAGCGGTTCAACCAGGTGTCGTCCAGCCCCCAACTCTAGAATCTGTTTAGCAAAGTATATCGTCAACGCCCAGGCGGAGCACTTTACACTCATCATAGAGGAGCTCAACACCTAAGTGGACATGTTGCATCTCGGATCTTTGCCGAAATGAAGGCAAGCACTAAGTGCAACTTTGCATGGAAACAGCCTTCCCTCTCTGCTGAATTCCAACAGATATTTGAAGAGCTGGTCTGAGGTCTATGACTTGCATTCTGTACACGTCCAAGCGAACGGACAGAGAAGCCAGGGCTGGATCTGCCTCCTCCAGGGCAGCGCTTGCAGGCTCACCACCTGCTCCTATTACGGGAGAGGTAGGAACCTTGGGCACCATCCGAGCCGGGGTCTCAGCTTGTGAGAGTTAGCCGGCCCAGACTCCAGGCACAATACGTTGACCGAAAGCGAGCAAGTCCCTACCCTCTAGTAGAGACCACGCGAGCAGGAGAACTGATATAACAGAATTTTTAACTCACTGCCTGCAGTGGCTCAGGGGCGGTCTCTGCAGTGCAGTCGCACCAGGGACAAGGCCCAAGAGGATAAAGAGGGACACAAGGATTTACAAGACCTTGCTCCTCAGGAACCTGACGATCAGAACGTGCTTCTGCATACTTCTGCAACACGATGAGCGTCGTTTAAACACCGAGGCAACATCATTTTGAGGGCGAAGGAAAACAGCCTACTGCAACCCATTTTGCAGGAAAGCGAGCACTGAAGTGATCGAAAGCTTTCAGGATCTCCTCTGGAGAGAAGATGCACTCAACGACTAGGTTCCACTTCTAAAGGCGTAAGCACGCTACCCAATTCTAGGGGGTGCTCGCAGAAGTGATGGTAACTATCACATGTTCTTGTGATAGCCACCTGAACCTCCGCGTTCAGATGTAAGACCACCCGGAATCTCCGGGGGAAGAACGCGTGTGCCATCGTGCCCCGTCCCCGAAAGAGTTCAGGGGAAGTCAGGAAGGCTGTTGAAGGGAACCAGGTCTAGTTGGGCCAATAAGGGGCAACTATGAAGACCTGTTCCTCTCCTGACTTGGCACGTAGGTGCAAGCGACGGGCGCAAAAGACATGAGCATTGCTCAACACAACATGTGAAGATCACTGGGCTTCAGGAGCATTTTCTGCTCAGCACTTGGGTGTGACAAGTTCACTGAGCTTCAGGAGCATTCCTGCTCAACACCTGAGTGTGATAAACTCACCGAGCTTCAGGAGCATTTCTGCTCAACACTTGAGTACGAAGAACCTCACTGAGCGACAGGAGCATTTCTGCTCAGCACTTGAGTGTGACAAGTTCACTGAACTTCAGGAGCATTCCTGCTCAACACCTGAGTGTGATAAACTCACTGAGTTTCAGGAGCATTTCTGCTCAACACTTGAGTGCGAAGAATTTCACTGAACGACAGGAGCATTTCTGCTCAGCACTTGAGTGTGACAAGTTCACTGAGATTCAGTAGCATTACTGCTCAACACCTGAGTGTGATAAACTCACTGAGCTTCAGGAGCATTTCTGCTCAACACTTGAGTGCGGTTCACTGAGCACCAGGAGCATTTCTGCTCAGCACTGCGTGTGATGAATTCACTGAGCTACCTGTGATGGACTCACTGAGCTACAGGAGCATTGCTGCTCAACACCTGAGTGCGATGAAATTCACTGAGTTTCAGGAGCAGTTCTGCTCAACATGAAGAGTGATGATTTCACTGACCTGCAGGCGCCAGGCGACCCTGAGTCGCAGTCACTTTTAGAAGGCTCACTGGGGTTAAACGCATTTCTGCGGGCCCCTGGGGCAGCTGAGTCCCAGTGTTTGTCCAAGGGTAGTCCGCTCGGTTTACCCAAACACTGGCGGAAAAATAAAACCGGGGGGGCAACTGAGCGGCCCCGGAATGGTCATGACCCAGCCGGACCCAGGGGGTGGAGTCTCCACTTGCCCTGGCTATAACTGTCGTGAGGCTCGATGGCGGCACGATTGAGTAAGCGGGAGGAGTGGAACAAGGCGCCCTCAGAAGCGTCTGACTCCAAGGAGGAGGTGACGGGTGAGTTTGTGACATGCAGGGGAAGCTTGCGCAACGGTCGCAATGTCTAACAACTCGAGGCACGAATGCCCGTGTAGTCGGGGGTCGCCCAGGCCCCCGTTAAAACACGCCCTTTGTACATGGCCCCTCTGTTGAAGAGGGTTTGGCAGCAGACCGGGATGAACTATAGTCACACAGGGTGAGCTGCTCTGCCACGGTCACCTCGGGACTCGATCGTGAAGCTAGCGCTGAAGCGGTCACATATGGAGGGAGCCAAAGGCTGCGACTACCATATACCCCAGGAGCCTCTGAAAGTTCTTTCAGTGGGACCCTTTCTCACTTCAACACCAGCTGAACACCTTCTCATTGGAGAGACATGTTGGACCGAGTACCTCTCCAAAACTAGAAAAGAGATACTCAGCCCGTGGGCGAGATTACTCTCTTCCAGTTGACCTGAAGACCCAACGGGCTCTGGAGCACTCGAGGGGAAGGACACTGTACTGATACTCCACCCTTAGACGCAACACACAGGATGGCCTGCGGTGCGGGAGGTAGAGATCTGAAGCACCTGTCTTTCAGGTCAAAGCTGCAGACCAATCTTGGGCCAAGATGGTCACGACCCACCCCCTAGTAGCACGAAAGAACGAGTTTACAACTGGCCTTCGTACCGGCTGGAGGAGCGGCTATATCAAATCCTTCGCCAGCAGGATAAGATAAGCACGCACAAGTCAGGAGCACTGCTCAACACTCGGTTTGATGAATATCACTGAATTTTCAGGAGCACGTCTGCTCAACACCTAATGTGATGACTATCACTGACTTGAGCGGGTTAGCCGAGCCTGAGTTGGGGCAGCAAAGTAGAGAGAGTGGTGTTAGTGTGCTGTGCAACACTTACCTGTCTCCACAAGCGGCAGGGGGCACGTGAGAAGGCGGATGACCGGGTCCTCGAACGCACCAAGCTGCCTGCTGGCGACCAAGGGGGAGCTGAGGGGTGTAAGGCTATACAGGGTCACACCCGCCAGACTGGCCCTCTTGGGACCCAGGAACAGATGAAATTGCTCTCTCTTTGAAGTGTGGGTACCGCTTGCTCCGCTTTTTTTTTTTTTTTTTTTTTTAGGGAGCCAGCGGCGGAACAGACACACACACAAACAAAGGCTCCACCCGGCCCTCACCCGGGGGGAGGGAGTGATCGTGCCACTCCAAGAGCATCTCATCCATTCCTGGCGGCCCGCTCCGGAATGCTTTCGCTGTCGCTTGCCACCTGGCTTGGCAGCGCCTGGAGCGGGCTGGGCGTCTCTACTGCGGCCGGCTCCATGCTGAGGCCTGGGTGGAGGCTGCTGCGGAGGGCCAGCAGGAGCGGCGGCCGGAGAACGCCCACGGCGACGAGCAGGCGGAGGAGCTGCCACCGGCGGCGGGTGGAGGCAGCAGCTGGCCACCGGGGCAGGATGTGCCGGATGACCTCCGTCTGCGCTTGAGCGGCAGAGCACTGTTTGATGCAGTTCTCCACCGCGTCGCCGACCAGCCCAACCTGGGAAATTGGGGAGACCAGGAACCGAACCTTGTCCGCATCCGCCATACCAACCAGGCTGAGCCAACGAAGGCGCTACTGGACCACCAAGGTGGACATCGCCAGACCGATCACGCACGCTACGACACCCGTACCCCGGAGGGTGAGGTCGGATGCAGTGCGGTGCTCACCTATGAGCGCACGGTCTGGATTACCCTCGTGCATGCCATGGGTGCCCTAGCCTGCAGCAACGCCATGGCACGCAAGAGGAAGGGGCTTGCCCATAGGCTTTGTAAGCTCTGCCCGTCGGAGCAGACGAAACTCACAGGCCTTAGGGGGGAGACGAGGATCCCCCCAAAAGGCAGCGGCCGCCGGACACAGGTGCACCTGTGTCGACAGACCGCTCCAATGGAGGGACACCTCCCAACCCTTCACCGTTCCTCCATCAAGTGTAATGAGGGGGAAAAGCTAGTCAGGCAGTTTCTGGCAGAGAAAGATGCTGTTCACCACCTGACAAGCTCTCCATGCATTTCGGGAAAGAAAGGCACTGGGGCGGCGAGCTGAGAACCAGCGCGGCCCGCCCCAAGATACCAAACTCCAGATTCCAACCGAGACTGAACGGGACACGGTGGAGGTTCCACTCGAGCCCGGCAGCCTCGGCGGCCCGTTTCAGCATAGCTGATAATTCTGGATCCGGCTCGGGCAACATTGAACTCCCGGAGGGAGACAATGCAGCCGAGTCATCATCTCTAGAAGTCAGCTCACCCTCCGATGCTGCAATCGGCGTCCTGTCCTCCAGGGGAGCCCCGAGTGAAACCGCTGGCCCACCCATTACAGATGGACCAGCAGACAACACAGGAGGCTCCAGTGGTTGCAGTGGAAGGGAGGAGTGAGGAGCCCACAGGGAATGGTTACCGGGCGGGACATCCAACACTATCCTCCGGTCACCCATCCCACACAGCACCCGAGGGTGGGGCATGGTAATGGGGACTCGCTCTCCGCGAACGAAGGCGAGTCTCGCCCTCAACACTGCGACAGTCATGTTCCCACAGTGAAAACATGAGCTGTCCACAAAAGCTGTCTCAGCGTGCTGTAAGCCAAACACGTGACACAACAGTTGTGACCATCAGAGAGAGACAGGGAACGACCGCACCCAGAAACGCACGGGCGGAATGACATCTTGAAAAAGACGCAAACGCACCCGTGTTGCTCTTTCAGAAAATAGGACCGTCACCAGTGCCGGAGCACACAGGGGAATGACCGCGGCAACACTGAACAGAGAACTGAAACAGTGAAGCACTCACTTTTCCGCCCTCTAACCAGCCATCAACACACACAAACATTTAGAAATTTGTTGCTGTTAAAACAGCAGTTGAGAGCTCAAAGCTCGCGATCACCGCTGCACTCGCGCTGTAGAACACCAGCACTGGGAGAGTCTTCCTGAAGAACACCGACACACTCGCTCGTTGTAGACAACAGCACTCTCAGAGACATCAAACAATCGGCTCCGAAGCGAAAGGCAACTAGTGCGTGCATCCACTTCCGTATTTATACCCGCGCCGCGGGGGCGGAGTGTGTGATGCGAATCACGCACGCCAATTACATTGGCTCGTTCAATAGTACTCGAAGAAGACAGGCTCCCTAGCGTGATCCCATTTCAGTCGCGTCGACTACGTCCGACGTTATCGACTGAAAGGGAACTAATAGAAATCATACTTCACCAGTTGATTGTTTTCATTAATAATTGCAATCATTTTTTTAATTACAAGTTTTCAGAAATTGTATGTTTAAAAATGCAAAAATGAGGCATTTTCTAATTAAATATTTACTAATTTTAATACATTTCTGGAACAAAGATCTGAACATTGGATGAAGTCAGGTTCAAAATTCTTGTTTCATTTTTTTATATATATATAGCCTATATTAGAGTCAAAGGTTTATATAGAGGGGATTTTGGATATCTCTATTCATCACTCACAAAATACTGTCAAAAGCCAAAAATAAATACATTTTCGCCATTTTTAAGGAATAAAATGTATAAAATCAGGAAAATTATACATGAAAAATGTATGTTTTCTGTCCACTAGTCTGAATAAAAAAACACTTTATGAAAAGCCAAAAATCTCACAATTTACAGATGCATGAAAAAAACACTAAAATTGGAATATGAAACATTTGCGAATAAGCAGCGTTTCCATCTTTCCCCCTCATGTGTTCAAGAGAACAACATCGTTACTTCCTGGGAAATTGATGTAAAATATCAGTAATAAACTGTAAGTTTCTGCAATCTTTCTCTTTTCCCTCCATCATAAACGAGTGTGTGTCGAGCGTCAGACGAAACACAGTAAACACTGTTGTGTTCTCTGGCGTTCGGATGCTGGTGTTCAGGAACACACTCGTGTGTGTGAGACGCTTCTGGAGGAATTAAACCACATCATTCTGATCACACACTTCGACTCCGGCGTTTCAGAAACACCAAACACACATCTGAGATGCTGCGACGCCATTGGTCCACTGGTTACTCCAGTTATCCAATCACAGCTGACGCTGAGGCAAAGTCACATGAGGTTTTTGAGGGATTTATTCAGTAAATGTGTTTCCTTCGTAGTTTATGTGAGTGTCTTCTTGTCGGATAAGAAAAGTGACCCGCCTCAATTGAGTGCAAATGTTTTTATGCACATTTTTTAAATGGTGTTTCCATCCAGCATGCGATATTTTATGCGCTAACCCAAGATTCACATAAAAACACAGTTAATGTCAGTATGTGTGAGGTTACAGTAACCTGTGAGATTTTCAGATGCCCCTCTTTGCTCAAACCCGTCAGGTTTGCTGAATCGAGGAAAACACTGGCGATGCCTAGATGTGGCAGAACTTCATGCATGTTGTAAGATTGCTCCATCTTGAACTTTGGCAGATGAACCTCCAATCTCCTGAGAGAGAGAGAGAGAGAGAGAGAGAGAGAGAGAGAGAGAGAGAGAGAGAGAGAGTCAGAGAGAGAGAGAGTCAGAGAGAGAGAGAGTCAGAGAGAGTCAGAGAGAGAGAGAGAGAGAGTCAGAGTGAGAGAGTACAACATGGATAAAAGTCAATCATGATGGTTAAAACAATTAGTCATTTTAAGTAACAATTTTTCTATGGTTATTAACCCTGGTCAATGGTAACGCACACACTAATAGTGCGCAAAATAAAAAGTAGCTGTAAAAGGTTCATTCACACAGAACGCATTTTTGTGGTTAAAAATAACGAAAAACAGAATGCAATTTTTTTTAATTAAAAAAACTTCTTTTAACTTGAGCTCCAAATGTTTTGGATGCTTTGTCATGCGCGAGATGCTCAAAACACGCGAGCGCAGCGGTCAAACACGTCTGTCGAGCGCATTTACATAGAAAAACAATGTAGAAGTAGCGCAGGGGAGCAAAAACACATTCTGTGTGAACGTCCCCCAGTTCTGAGCTCACATCCGCCTCATGTTTTTGACCCAGCCGAAGAATCGCTCAGCGCTGATCTCGTCGTCTATGGCGGTGTAGTCGGCGGCGGCGTCGGGCAGGACGATGAGCAGAGCCGCTCCACCGCGGTACGGCAGACGCAGCACTCGAGCGCGCAGCTCACGGTCTTCAGCCGTCCAGAACCTGTCCTCCTGAAACATCATGGGGACTCGAACTATCTTGTACTTGTCGACATAAAATCGACTCATTTCCGTGCTGTTGGGGTCGAACGGATGATCCCAGTCACCTTGAAAACAAAGAGTTTTAAATGATGTACCAATTGTTTTACAGAAGTTCATTGCTGTTTGCCACACTGCAAGAAATTATTTTACTTGAGAATTAAAATGACTTAAGATATTAAATCTTGTTTTCTGAAAAAATATATTTCGATTAACTCTTTCCCCACCAAGACGGAATTTTCCGGCAATCCACATTTTTATTTTATTTAATGCGCTATTAAGCATCTTCTGATTTCCATTACACGAGAGTAGATGTTAAAACTTCATGCTGATTTGTACTCGGCTTTCGCCAAGATAAGCAGCAACTAAGATGTAGCTTTTGTAGCGACAATGACTTTTGTAGGGAAATTACTAACTCAAAGGGGGAATAATATTCATGAGATGATGAATATGCATTATCATATACACAAATTAGATTATCCCAAATAGGGAATAGGTTAAGCCTCACCGTATATGAATCATTAACACGATTGCTTGTATTAATTATTAATATAGGCCGGTAAAATCAGATCAATTATCAGGGTAAATTTTCATGTGATTTAAATTTAGTTTGTCAAGCAATCTGTATCTGACTGGAGGCGAAGCTTCCTTATCACAACTTACCGGCCTATGAACAGCGACAATACCCGTCCTATGGCCACTAGGAGGGATATTTTCGTGTAAGGCACTTTAGATATTTCAATAGTTAAACCAAATAGAGCTTGTAGCTTAAATCGACATTTTCAGGGACTTCAAGTTTATGGAACAACGAGACAGATTCAATTCAAAGGATTATGGAATTTAATAAAGCAAGACTAAAGATTACATAAACTACTTAAATCACGCAGGAGTAAATATTCATAGCAAAACAAACAATTACAAAGAAAAACAAAATGATTGCAATACGAAACATTGGAGAGAGAAAGCTAGAGGGTGAGAGAGAGAGAGAGAGAGAGAGAGAGAGAGAGAGAAATCTTCTCAGGACAGAACAGTTCAAACAGTTACTTCGAAATGAGACCCAAAGGCTTTTTAGGAAGTTCTCGACAACCTTAAAACAGCATTTCCTTTTAGATTATACTTGCATTGATATGGGCCCTTTTTGTGCAGCTGGTTTGAAAAGAAGCGTAGGCTGAAGGTCCGGAGTTTCGTTCGGACGGAGGTAGATGTTGCGATCTCTTCAGCTCGTATGACAGATGATTAATCTTAAATTAGTTTCGTTCGTGAATACACTGAACAAAGGAAAACTATCAACTGAGGTAGATCAACAGAAAGAAAAACTTAGATTAAAACGAAATTTAGAAAGCAAACGAAGAACTCCGGTTGGAGTTCTTGTTGAAGAAGTGAACCTCTCTCTGGCGTAGGACTGCACAGAACAGAAGCTCCGAATTTTAAAGGGAGCAGTGGAACGCCTTTCTCACGTGCCCGATCCAATCGTTTGGGAGGAGACGTGGCGGCACACTTCGTTCCGGCCAATGTACAGAGGAGACAGAACTGAATCATAAAACATTTCTAGTCTAGCATTAATAAAATAATGCATCAAAGTTGCACTTTGGGTTAAGTATTCGATACCATTGAATTTCTTGGATCATAACAATACCACACACGGTACCTCTATGCGCTAGTAAGATAAAGATACATGATTATTCGGGATTAAACGCATATAAAGTTCGATTATACACCATAAAGCTTATAGTTATAGCAATTGGTCACATGGGGATGGTGAAACACACAAGAGAAACATTTCATACATTTAGAAAGGTACTTTTGACCATACGTAGTCAGGGATGAGTGTTTCTGTGTGTGTGTGTGTATGTGTAGGAAAGTTCATCCAGCGTTCGATGGAGTGGTGAACTTTTGCTCATCCCCTGCGGGGAATTGTTTTGTGTGTGTGCGTATTCTGTGAATTGATGAGTTTAACACCAGAATAGTGGTTGACTATCTGGTTACACAATGTCTTGTTTGTGAGGTGCAATCTCATAAAAGGGGACCCTGGGGGGTTTTCCTGCGGGATCTCTAGTCAGAGCGGCGCCTTTTTGTCACATGTCGATAAACAGGGCATTCCTTTGTTTACTCATTAGAGAAAAGCGCCACGTGTGCTGATCAGAATCACTAACTCAATCAAGTCCGAACACCATTTGCCTTGTGTCACAGTCCACAAGAGTGAGGCTGTGTTTGCAAATTAGAAACCAGTAATTAAAAAGCAAATGGCAGAACTAACATCTGCTTGCGTTACAGTTCCCCCCTTGGTGGTTCGGCAGGACCCGTGTGGTTGGGCCTCGTCGAACCATCACGATCACCCTAGTCAGATGGCAGGTGAATCATGAAAGTAGGATGCTGAAGATGGTTGTTAAGACTGAGGGCTCAGCTCGATCAGGTTCGCTCCGTTCTCTGGCGGGGAGTCTTCTTTCCGAAGGCCCCTCCAGAACCCTCCAGACACGGCTTTTGTGAGCTTGGCTGTAGAGGCTTGCGTCTCGTTGATTCGTCGGTATAGAATGTAGTCCAAGCCCAAGGTTAGGGTGTGGCCGATGATCGTTGAAATGCACAGGGCGGTGTCAGCGGCGGTCCATGCTTGGACGACAGGTGACACGCTCAGGATGGGCATTCTGGATAATGCTTGGAGGGCTGTGTCAAGGGGAGCGATGTCGATGATCTGTGACCCCCCTTCCTCAATCCATTTTTCCAGTTCTGGATCGAAAGTGAAGTTGCGATCCCTAAAGAATGATGGAATCTCTAGCTCGGATTGGTATTCTTCACTCGGAAAGTGGTACAAGGCTAGGTCGTCCAGGTGGAGGATGGCTCCTCGTGGGACTTGAATCCACATGGTTTGATTCAGCAGGTTGACGCGTGTAGCGGTGTCGTGCTGGTCATAGGTCAGTGTCGCCGAGCCACCGTTTTCCCACAATCTCGGCTTGCGTCTCGGTGACATTGCTGCGAGGCTTGGCATCCGCAGGGCAACGTGTGTCACTGGCCAGATGTTGCAGGCCGCAGATTCCATCAGTGTTGTCTCTGAGGAACGGTTTGCTAGGCCAGAGATAGTGAATGTCTTTGGTGAGGGTACACATGTGCAGGTTTGGGGCTAAGTACGGGTGGGTATTGCTGTTGTGGTAAGCTACCACCTCGGGTGTCCGTACCCTAAAATAAGTGTTGCTCTGCCAAAATACCACGTTGACAATATCTTTGAGTCTGTAGATTCAGCTTGATTCTATGATGGGTAGATTTAAGAGGAAGCCTACCTCTCGCTGTGCAGGGTCAACATACAGTGGAATGGCACTGCCTAAAGAGTAGGCAAGGCGGATTTGTAACGGGTCAGTGGGTGTTGTTATGGCGGAAGCCAGCACGGTTTGCACTAGACTCAGGGGTATCAGGCATGGCGGGATCCTATCCATGGTTAAGCTGTCAATGGAGGAACTTATTTCTCGGAGCATGTCGGTCATTAATGCCGTGACCAACTGTGTCTGGGCAAAGTCATTCTGGAAAACTGTGAACAGCTGTTTCATGAAGCTCACAGTCTGATTCAACATGACGCTATGAGTGTTGAGGATTATCACGGTTCCTCTCAGTGTCTTGCCAATGGTTTGCAGGGATGCGTTTTGTGTGGTGAGTTGTTCTTTCAACTGTGGAAGTTCAGTCTGAATTTCGGCCACGTGCCGTCGCACCGTGGCTATGTTCACAGCGTTGACACTGGACATACCAATGTTGAACAGCGTGCCTACGGCAGCAGCGGCTCCGAGCAACGCTCCCAGGAACCGCTTGGAACGTTTGTTGTGTCCTCCCAATTCAGCTTGGGTGACTGTCATCTTCTCGAGTTGATTCAGCATGTGCTCGACATCGGCTTCGGCGTGGTTGAGGGCGGTTTCTGTCCATCGGGCACCTGCCCAGCTGTACTGGGCTACCGCTCTTGGGTAGTGCACACGGAAGACATTTCGAGGGTCGAGTCGCACGTACATCTTCTGCGTGTGCGTTCGGCAGTTAGTAATCAGAAGTCCCGGTTGCTCTCTCAACACGATGCCCGAGGCCGGTTCTGGTGAGATGACGTCGGCTAGGCGGCTGGCCTCTGGTCGACTGAAAGCACATGATGGCAATCCACAGCAACATCCTGTTACAGGCAAGAGAGAGAGGTATGGAGGAAAAGGGGGAAGAGAGAGAGAGCACAGGTCAGCGAGTTTTGTCCCGAGTTGTGTGGGACAGTCTTTTCACTGCGATGATGGTAGTTGAGTTTAGCTTGCATTGGCCCCTCCCTGTCTGTCCCCGCTAGTGGCCAGATATCTTTTGATCTGATTGCGGTGGACCCATTTGAGAACTGGTTCTCTCGGTCCTCGTTTAAGGTCATGAGTTCAAACGGGGACACCCGTGTTGATTCCTGCGGGGTGGTTCTGATGGCCATCAGCAAAAGGGGGAGTTTCACATCCCAGTCTTTCTGATTAGCCGATACGTACTTTCTTAGCATGTGGACCACCGTTCGGTTCGATCTCTCTACCTGCCCCGATGAGATTGGATGGTGGCTGATGTGAAGTTTGGCTTGTACCCCTAGACATCTCCAGATCTTTTGCATGATCTCGGCAGTGAAATGGGTACCTCTGTCTGAGTTGACTCTTAGTGGCAATCTGAAACGGGAGAAGATGTGGTTCATCAGGAGATATGCCGTTGTTTGGGCAGTGTCGTTAGTTGCTGGCAAACACTCTACCCACTTGGTAAAATGACACACCACCGTGAGAAAGTAATTGTTGCCTCTTGTCGACCTGGGCAGAGGTCCTACCCAGGCAATTTGGAGGTCTGACCATGGGAACGTGATTCCTCTGCGTTGCAATGGGGCTCTGTGATTTGGGTTTGTTGGTTGGAATTGACAACATACCAAGCATTCTCATACATACTCTGCCACATCTTGCTGCATGCCTGGCCAGTATGCCACCTGTTTAAGTGTCTCATACGTGGCTCTGGTACCGTGGTGTCCAGCATAGGGTGTGTTGTGGGCGTGCATTAGCATCGCCCCCCTCTGACACAGTGGCACCACGAGCCTAGGTGATGTGGTGTCATCGGGGTCAAACCATATAATGTTGTCCCGCACACGCAGCATATGTCTGGAGTTATGGCTGATGTCTGAGGTATGAGTCGTTATCGATGTCTGAAGTTGAGATAGGGTGGCAGGCGGGGTCAGAGAGGTGGTCAAGAATTGTCTTTATGGCAGAGTCTGTGGCCTGCATATCGGCGATATCGTTGTTTGAAATTTGCGGAGTTAGCGATAGCAGTTGTGAAGCTGGCGCTGTAGCAGGCAAGGGCCTTTTGCTGCGGGTGAGTACCGCCACATCGAAGGTGGGTGTAGGGACTGGGGAAGACCACAGTTCCCCGTGTAGGTCGCCCGCTTTGGCAAGGGCATCAGTGTGGTCATTAAAGGCTTTGTCTTGGCCTGGCAGTTTAGAATGTCCCTTGACCTTCTTCCAGTACTCGGTGACATTGTGTGTTGTTGTGATGTTATCACATGCCTTGAACAGGTGTTGGTGTTTGACAGGCTTGTTGTTTGCCGTTTTGAAACCATTTTGTTTCCAGGTCGGGAGATGGCACACAAAACTCTGTCTGGCATAGTTAGAGTCTGTGCAGATGAGAAGTTCTCTGATGTTATGGGCTGATGCGAGTTATGAGAATTGCTGCTACCTCTGCATATTGTGATGACTGGGGGCCCAGTTTGAAGTGTTGTGGTGGGCCTGGGTGGTTGTCAACCCACAGTACCCCTGCACCTGCCTTTAGGATGCCCTCGTGGTTGTAGGAACATCCGTCGACGTAAGCTGTGGGCATGCCTTCGCACACATTCTTGTCAAAGTACCTGTGACAGGTCAGTTGTAGTTTTTGTGGCTCTGGTGTGTCTAGCATCGCAGCAGGTGAGTTGTCAGAGCAGTTTTGAAATGCTGCCAGGCCGTTTCCCAACGCCGACTTGTGATTCTGTGCATATCGGGACTCAACATCTCGTCCCTGGAGAGCCATTAACCACGTGGCTATGCGTGCATTGGTTACCACGCCATCTCGGATGCGTTGGCTGTTGAGGAACATTACGGGCTGGTGGCATGTGTCTATGATGACTTTCTGTGCTCCAATGTAGTTGGAGAAACGCTGTATGGCCCATACTGTACAGAGAAAAGCTTTTTCGCAGTCTGAGAATTTACACTCTGGAGGGAGAAGTGTCTTGCTGGCATATGCGACCACCTTCTTGTCTTGATCGTGCCGTTGGTATAGGCCAGCACTGAGACATTGGTCAGAAAATCCAGCTTCCAGGTAGAATGCCTTTTGAGGGTCGGGGTAAGCAAGACAGGGAGCTGTGCATAAAAGTCTTTTTAGTTCCGCCATGGCGTGTTCTTGAGCGTCTGACCAGACGAAAGGGCAATCCTTTTTTAGCAGAGCCGTGAGGGGCCTGGCGATGTCTGAATAGTTTTCGATGAACTGTCGAGAGTAATTGCATACCCCGAGAAAACTTCGCAGTTCAGAGATGTTAGTGGGAGGCTTGATGTTTTGAATGGCGAGGATACGGTTTGATTGTGGTTCGATGCCATGGGGTCAGATGAGCAGGCCCACGTAGTTGACCTTGGTGCAACACCACTGTCCCTTGTGGAGGGCTATTTTGGCACCGGCAGTGGATAACTGGTTCAAAACATAGTCTATTTCTTTCAGGTGGTCGACCACCGTCGTGCTTTTCATGAGAACATCATCTACGTAAATCAGGTTACCTCTCATCCTGGCGTCTGGGCAGGCTTTGTTCAGGAAGATGTTGAACTCAGCTGGTGAGTTGGCATACCCGAACGGGCACCTGTTGAAGGTGAACTGTCGGTTGCCAAATGTGAATGCCAGCTTGTGTTGGTCTTCTGGGTGCACTGGAATGGTCCAGAATCCAGAGGCCACATCAAGTGTGGAGAAGATGGTGGCTCCTCTGATTCGGGGTATTTCCTGTTCCAGCTGGGTCATGGGCGACCGTGACAGCGGCACCTGTTGATTCAGCTTCCGATAGTCAATGGTGGGTCGCCATTTTCCATTCGGTTTGAGAACGGGCCAGATGGGGGCAGAGTAGGTGCTGTTACATGGACGGATGACACCTTTCTCAAGCATAGATTCCATGATTTCCTGCACTGGTTCGTGCGAGGCCATGGGAATTTTGTACTGCTTGACAAAAGTGGGAGGAGCGTCGGGATGCGTGGGGATCCGCACAGTGTGGAGGTGGGTAAGGCCACAGTCTAACGAGTCTTTGGCAAGGATTCTTTGAACTTATAAAGGACTTGTCTTAGTGTTTGGCGGTCTGTGTCGTTCTGAAGCGCATCAGCATCTTGTAGAAATTGCTGCACTTGAGATTCAAAACCTTGATAAGGCTCAATTGTCGGCGTGTCATCAGGCGGGTTGAGTTTTAAAGGCGTAGCAGGTGCATTAGTCTCACTGACAGGCTGATGGGAGACTGTGTACACTGCGAGGTGGTGGTCCTCTGTCAGCTCAGTTCTGCACACATGGTCTTTGGCTGCTGACATGACAGACGTGATGGTAATGAGTTGGAAGGGTACTGTAAACATTGTGTTGTCTGTCTGCCCTTCAGGTATCAGTGCAGGTGGGAGGGGCCCGATGACGGGTAATACAAGTTCAAAGTCATGAAAGTCATGGCTCACTAGCCATCCTAGCCTGTAGGCCCTGGGGATGCTGATGTCAGTTGCTGTGCAGTTGTTGAACAGAATGTAGACTACCCGAGATGACACTTCTGTGAGGGGTGTGGCTTCGAGTGTGAGTCCGAGGTCCCCACATTCAGGTGAAGGTTGGAAGAAACCCAGTGTGTGGTTCAAGGTTTGGCCACGTCGCATGATGAGCCGTACAGCGACCCCTTTAGTGTAAGCTGGTATCACTGTTCCATGTTCGTTGATTAGAGTGCAGACATCTGGGATGGTCTGCCCTGAAAATAGATTGTCATGATTGATGGGAACAGGGGGCTGTAAAGTCATTGGGGCCCATACCACTTCGTTAAACATGTCCACATGAGCTTTGAGGCGAATCAAAACGGCTGCTCCAATGTAGACGTTGTGGACTGTTTCCGGAAGGATCAGGAAGTAATTAGTCAGGCACCGGTGATTCCACTTTAGTTGCAAAGCACAGATCCCTTTGCAGATATCATGGAGGATGGATGTGGGTTGAGAGGGAAACGTGTGCGTTTGCTGGTATAGGGCAGGTCCGTTGTGTTGTCAATGATTGCATTGAATAGTGAGAGACTGATGGCTGAGTTGTCTGCCCATAGTGCCAGAATAATGTCTGTTGTGGTTATATCCTGCAGCTGCAGGTCAGTCCTGACCTGGGTGCAGTAGATATCAGAGTCTTGGCTGGTTTTGAAGGTGCAGAGCAGCGAACTTGACCCCTGATCAGTTGTTGTGACTGGATCGTCATGTCTGGCTGAGGGAGTTCCCGTGAACCTGACAGTCTGGCTCAGCAGATTTGTGTGGCTGGAGGGGTAGGGGTTCACACACTTGAGCCCACACTTGCAGGTGTTTGAAGTCCAGTAGCGGTTTGAATCGATCCAGCAGGTCTTTGCCTATTAGAAATGGATAAATGTTCATTGGTGAAACGTAGACTGGATGTACTAGACTCATAGGGCCAATTGCCAAGTGAATGGGAGCTACGTTTCTTAGCTGGATGTCATTTTGGCTGTATGACTGCACATTCAGCTCACAAGTGTGGAAGTTAAGAGGTCGATTCTGTCTTTGGACTTCAAATTTGAGTTTTTCAAAGAGTTCAGCCGATATGAGCGTGAGATCGGAGCCCGTGTCCACAAGTGCTTCAAGTCTCACCTCCTTTTCCAAGGGGATGGTTAGACAGTGCGGGTATGTGTCATGTGGCTCGTTGTGGGTGCAGATTACCAAGACAGCACTGTCTGGTACCTCTGTGTGAGCGCTGCTGCAGTCTTGTTCAGGAAGTGCAGTGGTCAGCTGGAGTGAGTGCGAGGTGTTGTCAGTTGGTGATGCAATAATGAGTTCACAGGTTTGTGGCTGAAAAACAGTGTTAGTGGGGGCTGTCAGTTGGAGGGGGTGAGTGGTGCTGCCACTTAGTGATGTAACAGCGAGTTCCATAGTCTGTGGTTTGACAGTGTCTGTGGGACTGTCGGCGGGAGAAACATTGGGAGTGGAGTTGGCTTCAGGCATAAGGTTTAGTCACGCGGTGTCTGGTTTATCCTTGTCTTTCTGGCGAGGTTTCTTTTGAAGAAACTCGCTCACCACGCTCAGAAGTTCTGCAGCTTCAGACGTGGCTGCATTGTCTCTGTTGGATTTGGGCTCCAACTTCAGCTTATCAGTGTCCCGTCAAGAGGGGTCTCCCGGCCGGCTCTCTGGGCTTGGCGTTCGGGGAGTTGGAGGTTGGCTCCATCTGGGTCGTCCGCCGGCTTCCCAGGTGCCCCCTCCCATTCGGTTGTGGGAGGGGCGAGGCCGGTCCCAGGCTTCCCCAGATGGGTCGTTCTGCTGCCTTGGGCGGGCACCTCCATGACCGTGCTGACCTCTGCTGGGTTGGAATGGTCGTGATTCTCTGTGGACAGGTTTGTAACTGGGGTGCCGTGCACCCTCGAGGGACAGCTCTGAACGGTGCTCAGAGACGGGGAAGATTGTGGGGTTTTTCACGGTCTTTTCAGAGACAGTTCTTTGTTTGGTGTATGCTTTGTGAGTCAAGTCACGTAGTTGTTGGATTGACATAGTCCGTGGCTCGGCTAAAACTCAGAGATGATGCGATAGGGTAGGGTGGAGATTCCGCAGGAACAAAGTTTTGAAATTCCAGTCCTCCTCAATGCCTGGCTCATTGCGTGATCCGAAGTAGGCTTGTCGGAGGCGGCCGTAGTAAGCTTGTGGGGTTTCCAGCCGGGCTTGTTTCAGATCCATTGCCGCTATGATACCTTGGTCTGACTCTGGATCGGAGAATTCGCGAAACAGAGCTTGCCGCAATTGCGGGTAGTCCCTTTTGACAGTTTCTGGTTGACGATCAAGGAAACTTCGCACGTCACGGCTCGAAGTGATCCTGAGGAGGTACAACTTATCCCAAGTAGTGGCGTTGGCCACGGTTTGTAGGTGAAAGTCAATGTCTTGTAAATAAGAGTGGACATCGTGACCTCCTGCTGGATTGGGAGTGAAGGTCGGGATGTTTCTAGCCAGCTTGTCCAGTTCTTTAGGGGCCGGGTGGTAACTGTTGGCCCGACCCTTCGGGCTGTGGCCCCGCCCTTCTTCAGCTGGTGAGTACTCGTGGCGGCTGCCTAGTGTGGTGGCGCACCGTGGGCTTCCCTCCGCTCCGTCAGCTTTGGGGGTTTGGCTGAAAAGTGCAGGCTTGCTGGTGAGGGGAAATGGAGTGATGGGTGTTTCCCCCTCCAGGTCGCCCTGCAGTTTGTAAGAATGTTTAAGTTCTCTGTGGACAACGTCAAGTTCATCTTTTAGATCTTGTCTCTGTTGAACAAGCTCGTTAATTTCAGCTCGGGCTGCTTGCAAATGTCTTTCACAGGCCTTGGCTTTGGCCTCTCGGTCTTTTAATTCGATCTCTGCTCTTGTTAAAAGAGCGTCGCCACGCCGCAGTTTGTCATGGAGTTCCTCCGTGGTACATTTCTCAGACTGCACTCTCCTGTCTGTGTCCGTGCGCAGATCCTCCAAGGTCTTTTGCAGTCTTTCCACTTCCTTTTGTAATTCTGGGCGTGTTTCGTCCTTGGCTTCGGCCTCCAGAAGTAGCTGATCCAGACGCTCCTGCGTGTGGTCCTTTTGTTTGCCGGCCTCCTCCAGTTGAGTCTTTAGTCCTGCGATTTCCTTTCCCAGATTGGCATTATCCTCCTCCGCCAAGCATGCTTGTGCCAGTAAGTTGTGGGCTAGGCTTCCGATTATCCGGCTCCATTCCTTTGAACTGTAGGCCTGCGTGGGGTCGTTGGACATTAGCAGGTCTACGTCGGCGTCCAGTTCCTGTCGGGTCAGGAGTTTTGGGTCGCCAGTGTCCTTGGGCAGGCAGCCGGTTGTCATGGCTCTTAACCAAGCATCCAGATTGCTCCAATGGGCTTCGGGGCTGGAGGCTCATGACATTCTGGTGCACTGTAGGCGAGAGAAACACAACACACACAAAAAGGGCCAATGCAAGCTTGTTTGAGGCTAACGAGCTGTAGTACGGCTGTGCCGTCTATAGAAATTTTGGCTAACTGATGTAGACAGTTAGGCGGCCAATTTACGCGGGCCAGCGTGGGACCCGAAATAGAGGCTGCTCGGTTGTCACTCTATTATTTAGCTTCCTAGGGGTCTCTTGGTGAACTGAAAGAAATAAATCACAACAGATCCAAAAAAAAGGAAGAGAAGATCGAGAGGGAAAGAACAAAACAAAACAAAATTATCGCAGTTAAAGTAACACCTAGGTGAATTGACCTGCGCTGTGGTGTAACCACTAATAACTCAGAGGGTGTGTCTTAGGGAGAAAGAGGTGAACTAAACACTCAGAAAATATATCCGGGGGAATATCTAATATCCTGTGGCTTATACTAAGTGGCAGGGTTTTATCAAAATTCAGTTTTACCTGAGGTGAACTGAGGTCGAACCCAGCAGGCCCCAGCGAGCGTGGTCAAACACTCCGGCGCCACCAAACACTTGACCGCCGTGACCTCGGGCTCTTCGTTGCTCTGCGTCACGGTTACGCCCTCTCAAACAGCGCGTGACTGTAAACACAACCTGATAATCTCCGAGATATCAACCGGCTGACTGCACTGCAAAGGTGGGCCCAACAATTGACTTGTGCGTCGGCTTGGTGGTTGAACCTTCGAAGCACCAGGTTGCTGATGTCACTTACTGCGTTCTGCAACCAGTGGCAGAGATAAAAGAATTCGAGAGCCACCGCACGGTCAGTGCTGGCAACGCCAGTCGGCAGACTCGCCCACAGAGGTCAACCAAGGACTCCCACAATCCACCGCAGGTGCTGAGACTTTTACCTATACACACGCAAAATGGAATGAACAAGGTTCAAAGAGCTTAAAGTGAATCAAGATTTTCTTTATTTGGGTAATTTAGATATGTAGAAATAAAACAGAAACTACAATAAACCTGAAAAGGGATAATGTAGTAAACAAAATGACTTTGAAGAGAAGATTAATTTAACCTGGAAAGGAAAAACCAAATTAAGAGATGAACGGCTTTTGCCAACTAATGATAGCACAGAAAGTAATTAGACACGGATGGTAGTTATTGAAAATAACTTAACCCGATCAGAAGTCAGTAATAACCCAATGCAGGTGGAAACCGGAAAGGGGAATAGTAGGCCACTCTAGTGGGGTTTGAGCCTCAAGGGGGCGCACTTCCTTGCTGTGGTTCACCTTGACTGTTTGACACAATTTAAATTCAAATTGGTTTAAACTCAAATCCAAATAAGCCTGGGGGAAATTGACAGAGAATTAGAATGATTTCTTATAATAATCACAACAACACTGAAGTTGTTCGCAATGATTATAAAATAATCCTCGGGAAAAGTATAAATGAAAATGATTTCATACAGAGTAAGTTCAGTAGAAGGCTGATAGCTGGCTTAAGAAGGGTGTTTGCCACTGGGTGTCGTCTTTCTTTTCAGGGGGCTATCAATAACTGAAATGTGAGAAATTTATAGTGAAAAGACACCAAAACCAAAGAAGGAGAAAACATTTTTTTGTTTCGATTTAAATTTAAAAAAGATTGGATGACGCGTAATTTTCTTTTATTAAATCCAGACAAGACAGAGGTAATACTTATCGGTTCTAAAAACCGTCCACAAAACCCTTCACAGCACGACTTTAACATAGTAGGATGCCCTGTTACTTTATCCGCTACAGTAAAAGACCTGGGTGTTATACTAGACCGCAACCTGTCTTTTGAAAAGCATATTTCATATGTTACAAAAACAGATTTTTTCCACCTTAGAAACATTGCTAAGCTACGTAATATGCTATCAGTCTCTGATGCAGAAAAGTTAGTTCATGCATTCATGACCTCGAGACTAGATTACTGTAATGCTTTATAAGCTGGTTGTCCTGCATCTTCAATAAACAAGCTACAGTTAGTCCAAAATGCAGCCGCTAGAGTTCTTACTAGATCAAGAAAATATGATCATATAACACCGATTTTATCATCACTTCATTGGTTACCTATAAAGTTCCGTATTAAATACAAGATATTGCTTTTGACTTATAAAGCTCTAAATGGTTTAGCTCCAGTCTATTTAACGGATCTTCTATCGCCTTACAATCCATCGCGCTCTTTAAGATCACTAGATTCGAGACTTCTGGTCATTCCTAGGATATCCAGATCCACCAAAGGAGGCAGAGCATTTTCACATTTAGCTCCGAAGCTCTGGAATAGCCTTCCTGATATTGTTCGTAGCTCAGACTCTCTCTCCCAGTTTAAAACTAGACTGAAGACGCATCTATTTAGCCAGGCATTCATAGAAATTTTTATCTTACAGTTACTGTAAATTCGGCCTCTAGTTCATAAACGCCAGAGGAGAACTGGCCCCCGACTGAGCCTGGGTTCTCCCAAGGTTTTTTTTTCTCCATTGGGTCATTTGATGGGGTGTTAGGACACCATTAGGTCACTGGATGGAGTTTTTCGGTTCCTTGCCACTGTTGCCTTTGGCTTACTCAGTTGGGGATATTCAAATTAATTAACCAATCATACCATTGATTAGCTCTACCAAATTTGGATGTCTTTTTTTCCAGTAATAAACAAACATTGTTAAGTTGTTTCTGATTGATACTGTGAAGCAGCTTTGATACAATCTGTATTGTGAAAAGCGCTATATAAATATATTTGACTTGACTTGACTTGACTTAAATCAAATCTAGATACACTGGGGAAGGAGAAACAAAAGTTTTTTGTTGTTGCAAAGGAATCAGAAATGCTTTCTGAAAATAATCACCTATACCACTGAAGTTATCAGTAACGATTATAAAAATAAAATAGAACAGAACAGGGTCATCGTGAGAGATGGAAATGGGGGCAGGGTAGAACAGAGTGAGTTGAGTAGAAGAATGATAGCTGACCCGGAGGGGTGCCGCTGCGAGGGGGCGTCTGTCTCTCTCCAAGTGAACTATCAGTGATTTGGACTGGGGAATTCTATGACTTAAGCTCTGATTCACTTCTGTGAATTGAACTCAAAATAAAATGTCTCAGTCCAAAACAGGAGGATTGTTTTAACGAACTAGCAATCTGTTAATGCAAATGTGTATTTAGGCAGCTTATTCGACCATCATCGCAGTGAATTTGGAGGAAACAAACGAGAAGGAAGCAATGAGTAGCAGGTCTTTACCTGCTATTGCCCACGCGGTGGCAGTGTCGCGCTCACGCGGACCCAACTCACGAGCGTGGTAATTTGAAACTGTTACGCGCCTGTGGTTAAGGAAATCAAAAGTGTCCCTGTGCACAAATTTCTTTTTAAACGTGAAACAAGTATACACACATTTACAAGTATACTTTTCGGAGATCACAGCGGATCTCTTTGTGCTCGGTTTGCACAGAAAATGGAACGTGATTTTCCACCGGGTAGCTACGCCAGTGTTTTTGAAACCCGAAATTATCGTTGCTAACGATATAAAATTTAGATCTTTTACTGACAGCAGGATTATCGCTCCCACAGTTTACAAACTATACCGGTAATACGCCTGAGTGAAGATTTCTTCGTTCAAACAGGACTTTGAACAGTATTAAACTGTACCACAGCCAAGCAGAGAAAAACAGTTTCCTTTTCTCTAAACTGGGACGTGTAACATACTGTGACTGCAGTTTTCCTCACATCCAGTCGTGCTGAACAGAAATGCTTTAGACTTCCTTTCAGCACTACTGGTGTGTTACTGGCGCGGCTTTTCGCCTTGCTCAGTTTTTGAGTCGACTTATTACTACACAATGCAAACGCGCGTACACAATATTAATTGACCCATTGTCAAAAACACACATGAACATGAATCTGAATATTGGTCCCAAAGTAAAGTTTGAAAATGCCCGCATTCTCCACCAAAAATGTAGCGTTTATACGCCCGTATAAATATAACTAATTATTATTCATAACGGATTATGATCAATAATTAATAGTTTAATTATTTTCAGAATTTACTGTTGCAGAATCAATAGTATGATCATTTTATCAGTTCATCCAATGAAGGGAAAGCATAAACGATTATTAATTCTAGGAAATATAATATCTTCCTGGCCAAGAAAGAAAGACTAATTCCAGCTAAGAAATAATTCAAGGGTAAAAGCTTGGTAGCTTAGATCGCAGTTCAAGACAATAAATTCGTAAGCACATAACACAAGTAATGCTTCTCTTTTCAAATACAAACAATACTTTATTGATTATAAGACTAACACATAAAACTAATATCTAACACACACACACACACACACACACACACACACACACACACACACACACACACACACACACACACACACACACACACACACACACACACACACACACACACACACACACACACACACACTCATACAAGTTGCAGAAAGAAAGAGAGTGAGGAAGAATGAGTTTAGGAGTCAGATGGTGAGATCCCAAGTTTCTAAATGCACTTAAAAGACATGACCTGAACGAACCATCAATCATCGATTTAACCCCACTATCGTTTGTTAGGCAGGTTATTCAATTTTATATTAATTGAACCAGTTCAGTTAGGAGTCTCAAGGCTACTTGCTTTGGGGATTCCCTTTTGTCGTGTAAAGGGGTTTCCCGGGTCCGTTGCTTGGCTGGCGGTCTCTTCGTGCCTGCTAGATCTTGGGCAGCCAATCACCGTGGTGTGTTGGCAGATGGATGAAAGTCTTTGAAGTTGGTAGCGCGTTGCAGTCGAAACGTTTAAACGAAACTTTGAAGCAAAACTTAACTTAGAACCGAGACTTTTAACGGAAAAGAAAACAAAGGAAAATAAAGGAAAAGTGAGATGAGTTAGATTGCTTGGATGAAGCTGTTTTAAACCCTGATCTTGATTTGGGTCATCAGTCTCTATGCGTCTACATGGTTGCTATAATATCGTCTGCTCCACCCGACTTGTTCTGCCGAGACCTTTTCCGAGAGAGAGCACGAGAGAAGAGAGCAGAGCAGTAGGAGTAGAGAGCACTTCTGTGTTCGGGTCTAAGATTTTAAACTCAAAGTTTGTCCAACCTCCAGGATGAGTTCTGGCCAATTAGACACTGGCTTAATTTAGGAGGTGGCTCTATTTTCTTCTTATCATAAATCATGCGTTATCTGTGATCTCCTTGCTCTCCAGCACTAGCAGAGAGAACAAGAGGCCACAGTTTAGCCATTATTACTTTTAATAGAATACAAAACATTTTACCCAGATTTCAATCAAGCCAAGAAGAACATACGATCCTGCCGACAGGAAGCAGGACACACTTTCATTCCCACACCTAATATTTATAACAATTATGAATTGTATGGCATTAAGCATATTAGACACACACATATATTGTAGAAACAACATAGAATTATGTAGTTGCATGATGTTTGATTATAAGTCCATTGAGAATTGTTCTGGTATGAGTTTTATGGATTTTGATATGTAAAGTGTGTTAGTGTGTAAAGTTTATGGGGTTTAAGCCATTCCAGTCTGAGGTCAGGGATAGTTCCTGCTGAAGTCTGTTTTTGTTCATCTCTCATGGGACCTTGGTCCTTAAGAAAGACGTAGTCTGTTAGTCGCAGGGGTCAGGTGACCTCTTGTTAGGGCCTCTTGTTTCACCATTTCTGAACAGATCTGTCTTGCCAAATTATAAAACGTTGACTATGTTCTTCCTTTAGTTAAACAATAAAAAGTCTTTTTGGTTACAGACTCTCTGGAGCATAGGGGTGATTTATGGCTCTGGGTTTGGTGATTTGAATCTGGAATGTGAAGCCTCTTTTGTGTGATTATGTATGAACAATCACCTAAAAGCTTCAATTGTGTTTGGTTCATTCTCGTAGTCGCTACACTTTACAGTAACCTATGCTTCTCCATCCATTTACGCTTCTTTCCATATGGTGATGTGAATCTCCTTCTGTCTAGTGTTACTGTCTAGTGTTACTAACTGCAGTGTATTTGCGCGTCAGCACACACAACGGCTGCAACCACAATGCGGTCCCCCATAACAACCGTCTGGATTGAGCTGAGTAGGGAACATCTCTAGGTCTTCAAGTGGGCACCTTTGAAACACCTCAGTGTTTCGTTGACTAGCCCACGACACCTCAAGAGGGCTCGACAGTGACTCTGGCGTCCCAGAGCCCCGCCCCCTCCGTCCCCCACTCAACTCAGCCCAGCTTACTGACCTCTACTTCCCTCTTGCTGCTGAGACCTAACCACAATCTCACAATCTCTCCGCAACCCAACCATACGCACCATACGGTTTCTTTGAAACCGTAGCATGGCGGCCTGTACACAGCCAGCTAGACTCTTTCCGTCTCAACCACAGCCAGTTGCTGCTCCTCTCCGCTGCTTCAGATAAGTTCTTTACTGTGTGGCGCAACTCTTGGCAACTGAATCCAACGTCTCTGAGGAACCGGGTTGTAGAGTGTGCCACAAAACCTCGACAACCCACTTCCACTGGATAAACCCGGACTCTCCATCCTCGCTGTTCTGCTTCAGTGGCCAGCTAAGCATACCGCAGTTTCTTCCTCTCATATGCCTCATCTACAGCAACCTCCCATGGCACTGTTAACTCTATCAGTTGAACACTGCGTGCTGATCCAGACCACAAAACAATATCTGGTCGGAGGTTAGTGGTGGCAATCTCAGGTGGAAAAATAACCCGTTGATCAAGATCAGCCAGCATCTTCCAGTCCCTAGCAGCTTCCAATTGTCCTGAGCGAGAATCGGTTTTAACACCTTTTCTTGGTGGTTGCTCGCCTGGGCGGAGAAATATTGTCTTCTGTGTGTAATGTTGAAACAGTATTGAATCTCCAGATCAAAACACAGGATAAGAAGAAGCAGAAACAAGTAATATAAGCATTATTGACGCTAGTGTGCAGATCGAGGCTTCGTGAAGCACTGAAACAGTCGTAGCAAATGTGCCGTATTGTGTCGAGGCTTCAAAACAATCCGAGACCCGTCTCCAAAGCAACCCCTAGTGGTCAGAACAGTGTATATGCAACCAAAACCCATGACAAACATGCAAATAGCCCAAACCACAGAAACTCTTATGCTTTCCTTTGTCGGCGGTGCAGACCTCTTGGGATATTACGAAGTGCTTCACGTCGAAGAGGCAGTTGCAGCCCACCTCTGCCAGCGCACACGGACAGAAGTCTACGCCATCGCTTTCTTCAAAGCCTAGTCGTACTACCGCCCATATTGCTGAAAAAGCGCATATGGCAGCCAGCCAGGCACCACAGGCCATTCACACACACCACAGGCCTTGGATGATCGGGGTCCAGAGTCCTTCAGGAAGCTCAGGGCAACAAAGAAGACCAAGGTATTGAAAGTATTAGCAATTGTGTCCTTGTTCAGCGTCACTCAGGCTTGCGCTGACAGACATGCATGACTGGGAGAAACGCAGCTGTTGGATGTGCCCATAAACCCCCACGACCTCTTAAGTGATGCTGTGGGGTCTTTTTCTGAGAGGTTTCTGGAGGGGCAGAAGCAATCAAAGGCCTCTGGTGGTGTCAGAATGGGTTACGAATACAACTATGAATGGCTACACTCTTCAGTTTACGTCATCGTCGATGATTGGTTTAAATAGGGAAGCTAGCCTTATCTGCCATGTCACTTCTCTCAACCATAAACAGTAAAAGAAATGGACACAGCGACCCCATTGATTTCAACAGAGAAGACTGAAACCCGATTATTGCACTTCCTTCCTGATGGCTGAGCGACTGCACAGGCTCAAACTGAGCGTGATGACAGTCTTAACGTTGTAAATCTTCTAGTAGCTGTGCCAAGACAAATCTGAATAACCTAATTCCTCAAACATGTTGTTGAAATATTTTGTCCCGTTGCTTTTATGGACTCTCTATCTATGGGCTTCTCCCTTGACTTTATGCCTCTATGTCCCCCCGATTGCCTCATAGACAGTAAAAGATTGCCTGCGAGCTTCTCCTCCTGTCTATACGGTAATGTCTCTATTGTGCGACAGAAAGTCGCGTGGTTATGACTCAATCGTTAGCCTGTTTTTAACAAAAACGTCTTCTACGGGGCCATAACGTAAGATACAAAGTAATGGCGCCTTTTATACATTGTCATGTTTCTTTAGAAATAAATAACGGACAAATGAAGTCTTTGGACGCCTCAGATGTGAAGTTATTCGCTGTCAAAGTGACGCCAAAATGAATGGGAGGCAATGGAATGCTAACAGCAGGTGAAGTTCTGCTACAATGGCGGCTCCCGCTAGGCTTCATTTTCCGGCTGATGGATTACCCTCTTGCTCTCAACACTCCTAATCGCAGAAATTGAAATACTCAATGTTGATTGGCTAATTATTTTTACAAACAAAGGCAACTTTCTCTATTTCCTTAGACTCGCATGGTGGTTACACTTACAGTGGTGAAATAACAAACAAGAAATCATGGGCGTCGGAACCATTGTATATGTGTGGGACAAGACACCCCACCCCCCACTTTTTAAGACCATTGATATTGGACCCACTCACTTCCACCGTCTCTAATTCATTGCACCGTCAGTCAAATCCATTCCACTTGAGGAATGCCCTAATAAATTAAACTCCATTTTTACTGAATCATTATATTTCTCAATGAGCCGCAACTGACGAAAATAACAGCTGTTGTATCCTTCCAGTCAAATATTGCGTTGCAAACACCAATAACAGCTTTAAGATGTCAATGCATGGTATCAGCAGTGGATAATCCACGGATAGCTGTGCATTTAATGCATGACGTGAAGCGGAGTTTAGTTTACTTGTTTAATTAAAGGGGTCATATAATGCCATTTTCATACAAGTTAATTTGATTCTTTATGGTCTAAATGAAAAGTTTGTAATATACTTTAATTAAAGATGTTTGTTAGTATTGTAAGAAAACACTAATTTTACCTGGTCAAAAACAGCTCTGTTTTCAGCACGCCGTTTCAGTGCATATGCCTTTAAATGATAATGAGCTTCGCTCACTCCGCCCCTCTGTTCTGCTGGCGTTCATAACAGCGTTATGACCACACCGCACGTGGAGTGTTTCCTTGACAACAGTTGAGGGTATAGGAAAAAATGGCAGCGGGAGCCTGAGGAGGACACATCTGTGCCACAGTATCAGTTTGAACCGGAGTCGGAACAAGATGACGGCCCGAAGAAGTTCGACAATTAAGGCTCGAACATGACGTTTCTGAATGGTTGGTTATTATATTGTCACTTTGATCTATCTTTGTGTACTGGCAGGGTAGAGTAACTTAGTGAGATGTACGAACGCTATGTGTTTACTGATGTAAGTTATACGTACTCAGTTTGTAATAACACAATAACCATAACGCGTTGTTCATTATAAACGTGGGATTATGAATTATATTGAGAACATCGTACATAGAAAACATGCCGTATGTACCCTGAGTGTAAACCTTAGCCGCATTCATCGTGAAGTGATTTGCAAAGATTAATATAAAGGTTAATAAAATTTTACACTTACTTTTTCAGGAGGTTCAGCAGGGAGACATGAATAGTTAGTAACGATTCTTTTTTCAGGAGCAGCTTCTTATCAAAATAAGCCTTATAAGTTACTTCCTTCGTTAATAAAGCAGTCTGGTGAGAAAAGATTTGCGAATCGCGCAAACATGAAAGCATTGACGTTGCTGGTGGGGAATATTCCCTTCGAAAACAAAACTCAGCCATTGTGTCTTCAGCGGTTCGGATTTAGGAACATCAAAATTACTGCTGTGTTCGTTATTACACCCAAGAACAGAACAACACAATCGCTTAGACGCCATTCTGCTCCAGCGTATCAACAATGACGGACTATGATGACTGACAGCCCGCTCAGGATAGGGATCTGATGAAACGCTGCTGTCAATCAACTATCGTGGGAGGGGCGTTCGATTTAGTGACGTCACAAAATCGAACGGCTCAATTTGAGACAGGGCAAAACATATAAGGAGATTAAAACAAAAACACTGGATAGATTTTTATCATTATATGTTGGTTGTGTACAGGCACTGCCAACACACATTTCAGTACAATCAACTTGAAAAAGTGCATGTACCATTATATGACCCCTTTAAAAGACACCAGAATACATGAAATGGCATTTACTCCAGTAAAATTTTTCTGGAGAGGACACACACACTTTTCTTTTGCTTCCAACACCAATGCAAGAAATACACATTCTGAGACATATAATGAATAACTGGGAATTTTATTTACATTAAATCGTCCTTCTCCCATTTTCATCTCAAAGTTGTGGATAGGCTGTGCTCCCCTGAGCCGCCACTGAATATTTGTACTGGAAAACTAGACAAAAAATACAGAAAACATAATATTTTGCAGGGCATGCGCAGAGAAACTCACCCTGATAGAAAATTGTGTTGAGGAGCATCATCTTCGTCAATGGCTCGATACTTGTCACCATTTCATTAACTTTATTGCCGGTCTTTCTGCTCACATACTCATTGACGACGCTCTTGCTGAGCTCGGCTTTACTGAAATCCACATTGTTAACATCAGCCCCAAAGAAGGTCTTGATCTGATCGCTAAAGAGGCTCTCGACTTGGAAGCGCTCGTCTACGAAGAGTGCCGTGGCCTGCTCCATCTGCAGTTTTCTGTCCTGCGAGATGTTCTTCAGCAACTGCTCAAACAGCCGCGGGACGAGCAAAGCGTCTCCGTCTCCATCCAGAGAGTCCAGATTCAGGCCCTTCAAGATCTCGCTGCGTGTCGAGCCCTGGGCAGCCAGTAAGAGCGTGGCGAAAGACGTGGAAACACTTAGCGGTGAGAAGAAGACGTTTTTGTCATGATAACTTGATATCTTACGATAGAGGTTCATGGCAAAGTCAATATTTTTGAAGGCCAGATCAGTGACATCAGGAGTTTTGGGCTCTTGACTTTTGAGAACGCACAGAAAGCCAGATGAAAAAACGAGGGTGAACAGCACTTTTAACTCCATTTTATAACCTTGTTTGTCAAAAAACCCGTGACCTGAAGATATATAAATAAAAAAACAGCAGACTAAAATTGAGATTCAAAAATCAATGCAGACACAAAAAGACTCACTGCATGCATACATACTGAAACATTAGCACTGTTCGCTATGCACGCTTTTGTTTACAACAATGTATAGTTAAACTAAAATTTTGTTTCCGAATAAAATATAGTTTGCGAAACTATTCTGTACTAACGGAAGTACTAAAACCATCAGACATGGTGGCAAAACCCTGAACAATAAAAAAACATCTAACATCTGAAAATTTGAACTATAATTATACACGTAAAATAAGAGTTGTACTCACGACAGAGCGCAGAGGAAGATCTTGGGGTGTGTGTTGTGTTCTGACTGTTTGCAGAGACAAAGTTCAGTGTGCTTTAGAGATTATCTATTAACAGTCAAACAATTTCCAGCCTAAAGACCCATCCGAGACAGATTTAAGTTTGAGTTTTGAGTAAGCACTTCATTAAGAATTATTGTAGGGAACTCATATCTTCGTATTTTTCAGGTCATCACAACTTAAAGTGATTGTTCACCCACAAATGAACTGTCCTTCATTATTTACTCACCCTCACATCTTTCCAAACCTGTGTGACTTTCTTTCATCTGTGAAACAGAAAAGTTCTTCGGTGACAAAAGAGTCAGCGGCGTCCAATGAGATCCACTGGTATCCAATACAATACGTATTATATGGACAAAACAACTGAATATACTTAAAATATCTTCTTTTATCTTCCACAGAAGAAAGAAAGTCATAGTGTGTGTAAATGATGACAAAATGCTTATTTTGGGTGGGCACCTACATCATTTGTTCATGTGAAGCAGCGAAGTGTGTTTGAATCATAATCATAATCACACCTGAAGGTGAAGACGGTGGACAATCAGTCAAACTTAACAGTGTAACAAGTATAAAATCAGCTGTGGATCAGATTCAGTTGAGAGAAATCACATGTTCATTCCTACAGTTTGGTGGATGATGTCCCCATTAAAGAATACTGCATATATTTTGCATAAAATGCAACTTTCCTGCCACATGGTTCTTCATGCATAGATGTTCATATAGGGAGGTTGAGACGGGAAGCTTGAAGGCCTGCCTCACTGGTTATGGATCAGATGGCATAAGTCCCTTTAAATGTGTCGTGAGACGTGGACAGGAGATGGTGATATTAATGTCGAGTATATTATAAGCGGAACATTCCTGTAAAACAATTCGATTAAGTTGACAATATTCTCACCGAAGCTTTCCATGACGGTTGTGGACAGTGCCTCAGTGGCGCCCTCTAGTGTGAGAGTTAGATCAGGACAACCAGGGATTGTGTCTGCGGGAGATTAGTCCTCATCTTCAGGCATATCTATGATCTTCAGGCACGGTGGAAGAGTCCATTATAGCAACACGAGTCACGACACAAGCCCTGAGACGAGAGAGGCCATTATGGGCTGTTCACGCTATTCTCCAAGTACTTGGGCATCAGCACCACACTAAAAAGTAGAAACTCATTTTGGTAACTATTAGAAACATATTTTACATGACTATACCTGTCAAAAGTTTGGAAACATATAGGCCTATTTTTTAAAGGTGCAATGTGTAAAAATTTTGAGTATCTATTAACAGAAATGCAATATGACATCCATAACTATGTTTTCAGTGGTGTATAAAGAACTTACTTAATAAACCGTAATGTTTTTATTACCTTAGAATGAGACATTTATATCTACATAACCGAGGGCACCCCCTTCTATGAAGGTCGACATATTGTGACGTCATGTTTCTACCGTAGCCGAACGCGAACAAACAGCGCTACAGAGCGCGGTTCCTCACTACCTTGAAAGAAAGCAGCAGAAAGCTAGAAGCTAGCCATAAACACCGTGAGTAGTGACTTTTCCCTTGTCAGTGGTGTAAAATATGTAGTTGGATTGTTTCATGTAACTTAGTTCTGCTCCCTCGCTGTGTTATGGCTTTGCTATGTGGGGATAAATGTGCTGGTTACGTTCGTGAGACAGCTGATTAGTACTCTTGTCATTGACCGTAAAACAACGTTACAGGAATCACCAACCCGTCGATCGTGGAAGCATTTTAAGTCGATCGCGAAGAGTTTTCAAAATCAGAGAAAAAAGCCTATTGTGTGTAGTAAATGGTGTCTATGGGATGCGGAGGCGCGCGCGCTGTTACAATCATGCCATTCTTGCCGCGCGCACCTTTGGGCTCATGCGGACACGTCGAGTTTAAACAAGGCTTTACGCTTTAACCAGCTCAGCCACAGTAACAGCTCATATTTAGCCAGCTAAACTTTTACTACCCTGTTAGAAAAAATATATAGTTGCATAGTTTCGTGTGGTTCTTCTCCCTCTCCGTATTATGGGTTTGCTATGTGGGGGGAAATGGGCTGGTTACGTTTGTCAGATAATCAGCTGATTACTATTATTATATTATATATTAAGACCCTTGATCCTCACCTGACTATGGCTTTGTAAACTTTGTCCATGGTGTGGTTTATAATGGACTGTAGTAGAGAAACAGTGACAATGTTACACACTCTTGGCTTACTCTGGCTAGGCTATTCTCTGCTGTCTCAGACGACGATATGTTTGTCCCATTTTAGCCACCGTAGCTTCTTCGAAAGGGAGGGTTGAGCAGTGGGCTGAGCCCTCAGTGCAACTTGCAGCCGAACTGCTAGATGTCGCTAAAAATCACACACTACACCTTTAAAGGAGCTGTATGTAAGAAATTTATTTAAATTAATCATAAAATGGCCCTGATATGTCACTAGACATTAAGAAATCATGTTAATTTCAAATACTTATATCACTGACAACAGTAGTCCTGACAGGATATTGTCATTTAAAAAGTGAAGTTGCAGCCCTCAACTGATGTTGATGTTGTCATGTTGTGTTTTGGTCTGATGCGCCACCCTCCACCTATCTACCAATCAAGTCATTAGTGTTGCGGCATCTGGGTTGCCAGCTCTGCTCTAGTTACCACAGCTGCAGCTACAAACGTGTTGGAATCTGATAAAAAAAAATGTCTACCATTGCGAAACCAAAAAAACTTGTTATGAATCCAAAATACTTTGTGACAAAGTCCGAAATAAATCAAGGATCTGTATTGGAGATGCCTTTGAAAGATGGAGACGGCTAAAAAAAGAGAAGAATTTGAAGACAGACGCCAACGTTGCTAATTTTCTCCTGGACAGGTAAGATTCATCTATGTTTGGCTAACTTGTACTTGATGTAAATGGACATTTCAAATATTCATGACAGTCGAACAAAGTCATGCATGTTCGTGCAAAGTAACGTTACGTTAGCTCATATGGAGGAGGTGGCTCATCGAATTGAAAAGGTAAGGAATTGTTTGGGTAATAAAAACAGCGAGTCGTCATTACTAACATTAGCAATGCATCATCAGAGCCCGTTTCTCTGTCATTATGATGAGACGCTGAGGAAAACAACATTAGCACGCCCATTACGGTTTATCATGCAAGTTCTACAGCCAAAAATAACAGAATGACGTAATCTTTCACATCACATATTTGAGCGTTATGGACGTGTACTGCAGGGTAAGTTAAAAAATACAGCTGGTCGCTTTCACTTATAGTGTCAGCTAAATGAATAGCTGAATCTTTGATATCGGTGACACACAGTGACAGAGGCTTGTGCTTGTACTTACGTTTACAGGCTGCAGAGTGTACAGTCTGCAGAGATACAACTGAAAATAATCATAACCCATAATTATTCACAATTAAAAACCCAACCCCACCCATTAGTTATCCCTAAAATCAGAGGTAAACGACAGGTGAATAACTCTGATGTCGAAGCACATAACTCTGGTTGTAAGACTAATAAACTTTAAACTTCAAATCTTATTGGTTGATTGGAATGTCGTTCCAGGATCAACAAAGATTCAGGACATGTACTTGGCAAAATTATGCTCACCCCAATATAGGGTGATTTTGCAGAAAAATAATTATTGTGATTTACTTGTTCTGTATTAATACATCCACACAGAGTTTGATATCATGGACGTTCTCCATGGCTGGTGTGATGCTGTATAGATACTTCAGTGCGGCTCGATTCTCTCCTGTCCTCAGTAAGCTCCTCAGAACGGCTCAGTGGTGCCATGACTGCGCTGGAGGACACGCTCTCGGGGCCGGGCTCAATAAGACATCCATTGAATCCTGGGAATAAAAAGTGGCATATATTCAACAAACAAGGAGTTTAGACCCATGTAACATTATACAAATTTTTGATAACACTGAATGATGGTTTTAAAAAGCGTCTCACTGTTACTAATCCGTGATCTAGAAGCCAAAGTGGGAAAATACAGATGGGATACTGAAAACATGGCAGAATGACTGCAGGAGATCATCCTTACACTGCAGGAAGTTAGACACATCCAGGACATTATCTGGAGCCTTATTAAAGAAAATTAACCAAAAGTGAGACATGAATATTTGTAAATAACAGGTTTAACTTTATTTTGATGGTGCCCTTTAGACATTCTGTTAAGTCATCGGTTCCCAACAGGGGGGTCTCGGCGAGCTCTTTGGGGGGTCGCGTCATATTTTGAAAAGTGTTGAACAGTTGAATCAGTCCATAACTTTTTTGTGTTCAAAATTTACTAAATTTATATAATGAGCGAGTACATCATGAATCAATTTTCCAAACCGTGTTTTTGTCTTATCCTGAGTCACTATGGTACACCTATAATAAGTGTTTATATCGGGACTATTTTACACTGGTTCGGGTCGCACCGCTGCGGTGTAACCCAGTGACTCGTCATAGACATAAACAGAGAAGTAGCTCCGGCTACAATGTTCTTCCGCAAAACGCATTATTCTGTTAATAAATGCATGTTTATTAATCGCTAGAGCGCCAAACGATCATATTACATTAGCTAATTGTATTCACGATCCCCTGGCTGACCAAAAAATGGGTTTTCAACGAGGTCCCAGACACCAGGCATTTTGTAATAGCCTATAATTAATTATTTTTTCCTCTACACACCAGTTTGAATACTGATATTTTTGTTATTGCATTTCAAATAGGGCCAATTAATAGGCTACTCCTAGGCTTATTTTTTAAATTAAATTGTTTTTGTTATAGCCTAGTATTTTCAATATTATACGCTATTATTTGTGCATAAACATATCTGGTTATGGTAATAAACATACTGTTTGTTTAAAAACAAAACATTTTGTCATCCTTGCTGCAAGCTTACAAGAGCGACAATATAATTAAATGTGAAGGGGGCCCTAAAATATTTTCTTGGGAAAAAGGGAGTCTCAGACAAAAAAAGGCTGGGAACCACCGAAATACAGTGAACAGAGACTGCAAAACTGAGCTTGTTCAGTGTGTTTATGCTCACTGTGTTTCTTCACGTGGCGCAGAGAAAGCAGGTTCTTCATCTTGAGGACCAGTTTATGGACTAGAGCGACAGAGTTTTCATCTACAAACATCCACAAGCCTTTACATCGACCGAAACCTACAATCAGAGAAGAGCCAAGTGAGGTTTATCCGAGCACTCTAAACAAAAGCGGTAAACCTCAATGTTTAATAAGATTTGACCGACTCACAGAGCATTAACAGCTCCTTCTTGGCCAGCGCCGCTGAACTCTGAAGCCAGCCGTTAAAACGGGCCAAACACTCACTCGTATCCCCTTCACCTACAGGAAACAACACATCAAACTATTAGTGTCACATCATCGTGATCCATATTGGACCGAGGCACTGGAACAATATAAAGTCCAACCTTCAGTACAAAGGGCCCCTAAGCAGCTGACGAGGCCCTTGATATCGTTGTCTGTTAAAGCTTTATTCCACAAGACCTCTTTGTTTAGCATCATCCTGTTTTTCCATGAAGATGTTTCCACACAGAAACCTTAAAGATATTACTACCCAACTAAGCTTTAAAAGTTAGACCTTGGTTAAACCATGTTTATAGAAAAAGGAGAAAAAATATTAATATAACAATCCTTTGTGGTATTTTAACTTGTGCATATTCTAAATAGTCAGTATAAAAGCTTGTGTATTTGAACAGTTATTAATCTATACAGTAAGTGCAAAACTGTCCAAGCTCATAACTCATAAGGATTGTGGTAAGCATACTCACCAGATAAAGCACTTCATCCAGTATGCAGTGCTCATGTGTGTGTCCTGCACTCAGTTCTGCTGAGTTAGTGTGTGCGACTCAATCCCCTTCAGGCCTGAATAATCCTTTGGATTTCATTTGCTGTCAGTACATGTGGTATTACATTAAAATATGCATAAAACAGGAGTCGGACAAATGAAGAATGCCCATTGAAGCAAACAGCCTCGGAGATTTCACAAGTTTTCATTTATAGAAGAACATATATAAGCCATAAATTGACTGTTTTGTCAGTTCTGTTGTGTTCTGTTTTGTTTCATTCTCTAAAATGTATTTATTTATTCATCAATATTAGCAATATTATTTAGAAATAATTTACATTCTTAGAAGAATAAACAAGGATCTTGTGCACATATGTGTGTTTTGGTACATATAATGTATATATTGCCCATTAATGGGAAAAAATTAAAAAGTAATCCCAATTTTTTTTCAGGTCTATATAATTTTAAAAGAAACTACAAAGTAAAGTAGTATGAAAATATATAATATTTGTATTTAAATTGGATATATAAAATACCATAAAATTAGTGCAATCAAATCGATTAATCATGATTAATCAAACACACATGCATGTACACACACACACATATATATGTGTGTGTGTGTGTGTGTGTGTGTGTGTGTGTGTACATGCGTGTGTGTTTGATTAATCATGATTAATCGATTTGATTGCACTAATTTTATTTGTATATATATATATAAATATAAATAATTAATAAATAATTAAATTATATATATATATATATATATATATGATGTGATTAATCGATTAATTGATTTGACAGCACTACCATACATTTATAATAAACAATATATGTAAAGAATGTCATTTAACAAAAAAAAGGATATAAAAATTAAACTACATGCAAGCATATATAGTTGCAACATAAGCAACATAGTTGGTGACTTTTAGTAGCTCAATAACCCTTTTCTCATTCTTTACTCTCTAACACACACACACACACACACACACACACACACACACACACACACACACACACACACACACACACACACACACACACACACACACACACACACACACACACACACACACACACACACACACACACACACACACACACACACACACACACACACACACACACACACACACACACACACACACAGTGAGATTTGTGCTGGTGGCAGAAGGTACTCTTCCAAATCCAACTGGGCTGATTACTGATTACAAAGAATTACGAGAGAGGTCACAGCTGAGTCTGCGGCAGACACACACACACACACACACACACACACTTAGTATTGATTTGCAAACAATGCATTGAGATTGTTAACCAAAAGCTGCGAACATCTGATGGAGAGAAATGACTTGGAACAGGGCGGGATGCCACTGAGAGGTGGAGAGACATGGATGTGTGAGTATAAGCTGTTTATTCCTCTTCTGCAGGATCGTCTCACACACACACACACACACACACACACCACTCCTGGCCGAGGACAAGCCCTGTGCCGGTCCATTCAGGTGAACTTATTTTGTTTCGCCTGCTATTTTGAGCTCTCAGTACTCACGCCAGGAGTATTCTTATCTTTTGAAGATTTATATGGCTGAAAATATTTGCATGGTATCTGTGACGAAGATAACAATTATTGCACAAAAATGTAATCTGATTATATACTTCATGTGGTCAAATCTAAATCCAAAATGTTTATTTAATATGATCCTTCTATTTTTATGAGACTATTAAAGGTGTACAATAATGCTCTTCTCAGCTGTTGCTAAGTATGTTTTCTCTCTTTTTTTGCCTCTCAGAAATACATTTGCAAAACAAAATGGAAATAGTTTGAGCTTCACTACGTTTCTAAATGACCTCACATGGCATCTCCAAGGAGTTTGACAAATCAAAATATAAAACGGCTTTGTTTTGCCCAATTCTTTTTTGACTTATATCTAGTTGTTCTCATTATTTAAATGAATGAGCTGCATGCGATTGCAGTTCAAGGTCCTTTATTGATTGACACTCACTAACCAAAGAAGCTACTAGCTAAGAAGCATTAGTCCATTCATGTCATCTTCTGTAAGAACCTTGTACACCTCAATGACTTTCATCTGAAATTTCTAATTTAGCTATTTGATTTTTGTACTACAAAATCAATTACAGTGAAGTGTTCTCTGAAATTTTGAGGCAGTTCCCACACACACACATACTGTAAAATGGCTGTGCTTCCGGTTAGATTCACCAAAACCAAGAGAGACAAACTGGCGCAGGTTTTGTGGGTTCTGAACTGGATTTCCATTGTAACAGGAATCATCCTCTTTAGCTTGGGCATCTTTTTGAAAGTAGAAATCAACAAACGGCAGGATCTAATGGTCGAGCGTCAGCTCCAATCCGTGCCAAACATGCTAATAGCCGTGGGACTTATAGCCTGTGCGATTAACTTTTTGGGAGGAAAGATCTGCTATGACTGTGTGGACACCAACAAGTTCTTACGTTGGAAGTTGGTGATGCTCCCGTACATTATTTGTACGTTTTTCTTCACTCTGAGCGTGCTCGCGGGGGCCTTGATGTGCTACAGCATGCTCGCACAGCTGGAGGAATCGCTAACGTTGGGGCTACGTGACGCTATGCGCTACTACAAGGACACGGACACACCGGGCCGCTGCTTCTTGAAGCACACCGTGGACCTGCTGCAGATTCAGTTCCAGTGCTGTGGGAACGAGGGCTACAGAGACTGGTTCCAGATCCAGTGGGTCAGCAACCGATACTTGGACATGTCTCAGCGGGAAGTGGTGGAGTAAGTTGGGCCTGAAACAAATAGTTATACACAGTGGATAGCATAAATGAACACACCCATGCTAAAGTTGACTAAAAGGAGGAATAAAAAATCATCTGTTGGAAATTGATCTTTATGCCTTAATTTAAAAAATGAGGAAAAATCCAACCTTTAAGGACACCAATTTTCTTTGTGAATGAATAATGTATCGTAAATAAATAAATGTTCTTCCTTAAAATACAGGTTGCATAAGTCAGTACACCCCTATGTTAAATTCCCATAGAGACAGCAGATTTTTATTTTTAAAGGCCAGTTATTTCATGGATCCAGGATAATATGCATCCTGATAAAGTTCCCTTGGCCTTTGGGATTAAAATATCCCACATCATCACATTCCCTTCACCATATCTAGAGATCGGCATGGTGTTATTTCAGTTAGGCTAATAGCTGGTATGATTTGCATTGAGAGATAATCCATGCCAATCTCTAGATATGGTGAAGGGAATGTGATGATGTGGGATATTTTAATCCCAAAGGCCAAGGGAACTTTATCAGGATGCATATTATCCTGGATCCATGAAATAACTGGCCTTTAAAAATAAAAATCTGCTGTCTCTATGGGAATTTAACATAGGGGTGTACTGACTTATGCAACCTGTATTTTAAGGAAGAACATTTATTTATTTACGATACATTATTCATTCACAAAGAAAATTGGTGTCCTTAAAGGTTGGATTTTTCCTCATTTTTTAAATTAAGGCATAAAGATCAATTTCCAAAAGATGATTTTTTATTCCTCTTTTTAGTCAACTTTACCATGGGTGTGTTCACTTATGCTAGGCACTGTAAATAGTAAATATGTAATTAGTTAGTTGAAATGCCCCTATTATGCTATTTTAAAGGTTCCTAATTTAGATTGGCTGGTCTCCTACAATAGGTTTACATACATCCAAGGTCAAAAAACTGTTTAATTTTCTCATAATATGAATTACAGCATAACCTGTTTTCTCAGTTTCGGTTCAATCAAAGATTCAGTCTTTTTAAACCTCTCTTTTCCGAGAGCTTACTCTGCTCTGATTGGTCTGATGACCCAGTCTGTTGTGATTGGTCTACTGGTTATAGAGTGTGGAAACGAAACACTCATTACCATATCTGAATTTCAGCTACAGATCTTCCTTAGCCCTTCATACTGAGAGAACAGAAACAATAGCGTCGGTTTTCAATTCGAGCGTAGAAAAAAAGCATCTTCTCGATAACACACATAGATATACGTATACACTAGATGTCGCCTTGGGGTTCTAAGCATGCGTCAAAACCGCCGCCATCTTGGAACAGGGGTCTCGTCATAGGAAGTAGCTGGGTAACGCTGAATTCATGGATGATGCCGGACTTTTGTGCTGCGTATGGATGTTCACACGAACGAAATCTAAAAACCAGACAGCAAGGGATTACATTTCACAAGAATGTGAAATTTTGTAATTTTTTTTAAATTTCTCTGGACTCTATAATAAATACATGTCTGACCGTTGGAACGAACCAAAAAAACTAGAAAATCGCATTCATGACGATTTATAGTGATTTAATTTCCATTAGACCTTTTCCTACATTGACGCTGATGCATTAAAGAGGAGGGGCTCCCCTGTTCCATGATCGCGGATCTATTGACGCATTCGTTCCAATGAACTGCCGTAGCCAAGGCCACATCTAGTGTTTATATCTAAGAATAACACAAACCAAACTCTTCCAGTCTCAGCTACAGTGTTTGAGGGCGGAGCTAAGTAGACGTTGTTCACTGGCAGCCAATGAAGATCATAGACTGGCATTATGCAAATGTGTTACAAACCTGTGCAATTTTGAGTAAGAAGGAAGACTAGAATTACTGATGACTTGTTTCAGGCAAAATCAGTTCTTTCTTTTGGGAGATAGTAACTATTTGAATCTTTGAAGACCTTTTGCATTCACAAGCAGCTATATTACACACTAAATGAAAGGTAAAATCTGAGAATCATAATAGGGGCACTCAAATTATAATGAAATGATTATGGTGCAATTTTATAATTTTTATAATTTTTTTCTAGCCGTCTAAGGAGCAACGTGGAGGGAAAATACTTAATGGACGGGGTTCCCTTCAGCTGTTGCAATGTCAATTCTCCTCGGCCATGCATTCAGTACCAAATCACCAACAACTCTGCCCACTTCAACTACGACTACCAGACCGAGGAGCTCAACCTGTGGATGAGAGGATGTCGTCAGGCTCTGCTGGATTATTACGCAGACATCATGCATTCAATCGGCCTCACTGTTCTGATCATCTGGCTCTTTGAGGTTGGTTGTGTCTATTGCTTTGGCAAAACATTAGGGAAGGATTCAATATTATAAGATTTGCAAATATTAAAGGCGCATTGTGTAATATTTCTGAGGATCTATTGACAGAAATGCAATATAAGATCCATAACTATGTTTTCAGTGGTGTATAAAGACCTTGCATAATGAACCGTTATGTATTTATTACCTTCGAATGAGACATTTATATCTCCATAACCGCGGGTTCCCGATCATTGAAATGCACCGACATGTTTCTACGGTGGCCCTAAACGGACAAACGGGTTTCGTTACTATGTTGCTCTTCGTGCAAGGAAGCAAGCTTAGTTCAGCGAATAAAACACTGACACGATGATGAACAAGTAACAATAATATTCGAAATAACATATCGTTGTACTGAATAATTAAGTAAACATACTTTCTTAATTTATCCTTGTAAAGAAACCTCATTGCTGAACTTCTACTCTCTGCTGTCTCAGACGATGACATCACTTCCTGTCGGCCACCGTAACTTTTGTTGGTTGCAATTCGTAACCTCACCACTAGATGCCGCTAAAAATCTCACACTGAATTTTTACGCATTACTTTCAATTTGAAAATAAGAACTCATATTTTATCATTCTTTCACATCGGCCTGGTCAAATGAGTCCACCTAGCAATTCCATCGGTCTTTTAACGGGTACTCTATTCATGACCATATTAGAAAAGCTATAAATTTGATTTATGATATAAATTATATATATATATCATGATAATCTAGTTCCTTAACCACTCAGCATACCACCACATCTAGCATACCTCTTGCCTAAAAGAATGCTATCTTATTTTAAAATGCAAAACAATACAATTTTAATATATATACATATAAAGAGACCCTATTGTACAGTATGGCAATTGTAATAGATAACTAAGCTTATCTGATACAATTAAGCTGCGGTCACACTAGTGAAATTTCATGAGCAAAAAGGTCCAAATGTAGAGAAGCATGAAACACTGCTCACAAAGATGGCACTTTAAAAACCAAGCAGCTTTTTGTTGGCCAACGCAGCAAATTGGTATAACCAAACTCGAGTGCGAAACCCTCACAAGAAATTCCTGATCATGTGGATGACTATTGAAATTACTGGATTTCGCCCGCAAAAATGTGATCGCACCTTTACAAAACGTTGGATTCATGACACCAGTCTTTGAATTTGATTGGCTAAGTATTGACACTCCAAAAAATGTTCATCCAATCATTGTATTCAGTCCGAATGTGTATTTATCTCTACACACATCACACATCATCAGCGCCACAAACAAACAAACAACTTTTACAGTTCATCCTGAACCAAAACAATGTGTTTTTCCTGCGTTCACGACATATCATAATTACCATAACTAAGAGAGTGGCTGTGTGCGTTTATGTGTTTGAAGGAGGCATGGCTTTGGAGACACTCATTTTGTGTTTTAAAAGCTAACTTGCTATTGCTAGCCTCTCCGAAATTGCCCACCCTAGCTTTAAAAATCTGATCCGGTTCTGTGGCTTAATCCCATCCTGGGATTGTACACTAACTTTATAATCTCCTCTATACACCAGTCACTCCAGTGACAGTGTCCAAAAGCATGTGAAGCTTCATGTACACTTCAAACAGTATGAGTTATACAACAGTTTCAGTTGAATCAACTTTTTTTATAGGAAAAAGTATCAGACTGCTATGAGACAAACAAGCTCATCGATTCCTTCTCTGACAGCTCTCGGTTCTTACTGGGGTCCGTTACCTCCAAACGTCCCTGGAGAACGTGCTGCGACAGGGCGACCCCGAGAGCGAGTCTGACGGCTGGCTCCTGGAGAACAGCTTTGTGGAAACCGCTCGCACTAACTTCAACATCATCAAACACCTGGGCAAGTTCAATCAGATCAACACAGCCAGCAATGGAGATCCAAATATTGATAGACCACCTACAGCACATTATGGTCCAGATAATGTGCCTCCAAAGCCCCTTCCCACGAGCAATTAACCCCCCAGAACGCTCCTTCTGCGGAGAAACATTACATAAGCTATACTGTAAAAAAATGTATGCTTAAATTATCTCAACATGTGTTTTTACATTGCTTTTACTCATCAATACGGAAGAGGATTAGGGCCAAGCAATAATAAAAAAATTATTCTCGAGATTCAAGTCATTATAATGCTAAATTAAACTCGTTAAATTTCGAGAAAAAAACAATCGAAATACAATCTTGAGAATAAACTCATTAAATATCGAGAATAAAGTCGTTGTGTTTCGAGAAAGAACTCGTTAAATTTCGAGAAAAAAGTCGAAATACAATCTTGAGAATAAACTCATTACATTTCGCGAAGGATCAACAAGTTTAATAATGCGTCTTATGGTATCCTGGGAAACCACGAACCCCTGATGAATCGCGCGTAGGTGAAGCCAGCGATAACCTTGCATTTGTCCACTGGTTGTCTTTTCATGTTGGACAAAAGCGAGTACATCGCGCAAATTGGACTGATTTTTTCTTCTAAAAAGAGCTAGCCGCTTGAAAATTATCTTTCAAGTTCGTATTCTAATTATTATTCTGTCATAATTAGCTAAAGTTGATAGTATTTCTTTGTTACTGAAAGAAAGTCAAAAATATAGCTTGACTAAGTGACCCAACTCTGCCATGTCCTCTATCAGTCGGCTATGCAATGAACACTGACCGAATGCGTTATTCTCTTAGTTTATTCTCTTAGTTTATTCTCACGATTATTTCGACTTTTTTCTCGAAATTTAACAAGTTTTTTTCGAAACACAACGACTTTATTCTCGAAATGTAATGAGTTTATTCTCAGGATTGCATTTCGACTTTTTTCTCGAAATTTAACGAGTTTTTTTCGAAACACGACTTTATTCTCGATATTTAATGAGTTTATTCTCAAGATTGTAGTTCGAGTTTTTTTCTCGAAAAATGACTTTATTCTCGATATTTAATGAGTTTATTCTCAAGATTGTATTTTGACTTTTTTCTCAATTTAACGAGTTTTTTTCTCGAAACACGACTTTACTCTCGAAAAGTAATGAGTTTATTCTCAAGATTGTATTTAGACTTTTTTCTCGAAATTTAACGAGTTTTTTCTCGAAACACAACGACTTTATTCTCGAAATGTAATGAGTTTATTCTCAAGATTTCATTTCGACTTTTTTCTCGAAATTTAACGAGTTTTTTCTCGAAACACAATGACTTTATTCTCGATATTTAATGAGTTTATTCTCAAGATTGTAGTTCGAGTTTTTTTCTCGAAAAAATGACTTTATTCTCGATATTTAATGAGTTTATTCTCAAGATTGTATTTTGACTTTTTTCTCAATTTAACGAGTTTTTTTCTCGAAACACGACTTTACTCTCGAAAAGTAATGAGTTTATTCTCAAGATTGTATTTCGACTTTTTTCTCGAAATTTAATGAGTTTTTTCTCGAAACACAACGACTTTATTCTCGAAATGTAATGAGTTTATTCTCAAGATTTCATTTCGACTTTTTTCTCGAAATTTAACGAGTTTTTTCTCGAAACACAATGACTTTATTCTCGATATTTAATGCGTTTATTCTCAAGATTGTAGTTCGAGTTTTTTTCTCGAAAAAATGACTTTATTCTCGATATTTAATGAGTTTATTCCCAAGATTGTATTTTGACTTTTTTCTCAATTTAACGAGTTTTTTTCTCGAAACACGACTTTACTCTCGAAAAGTAATGAGTTTATTCTCAAGATTGTATTTAGACTTTTTTCTCGAAATTTAACGAGTTTTTTCTCGAAACACAATGACTTTATTCTCAATATTTAATGACTTTATTCTCAAGATTGTATTTCGAAAAAGAGTTTAATTTCGCATTATAATGACTTTAATCTCGAGATGGTTTTATTTTTTTATTATTGCTTGGCCCTAATCCTCTTCCGTAGATCAAAATAAGTTAAGCAATTTTCAACTTTTTTTGTGAGTTATACAAGACTCAACTCATTATTTTTAAGTCAGTTTAATGTAATTTAACTTGAAATTACTTAAACATCCAAGTTGATTGTACTTAAAAATTTAAGGCAGCAGCATTTTCTTTTTTACAGTGTACAGAGGACTGGACTATATGCTATATGACTTAAAGATTATGAAAATGATTAGGTGAAAACTTAGATGACATTGTAAAGCAAGAACAGAGTGATATCACAACATACTGAAGTTCTATTGTGATTTAATGTGAAAGAACATAAGGCAAAATATCATGGGGCCTTCAAAGTCTTAAAACCTTTTAACTGCCTCTCACTGAGCATGCAACAGTTTCATTTGTGTTTTAGAGATTCTCATATGAATTGTGATTACTGAAGAGCACTAGATTTGTTTAGAGGAAAAACTGTTCACTGTAGGTTTTTAATTAGGGAATTTAAATATTTCCATAAAGCGAATTTCTTTTCAATATTTCCAAGATATCAAAAATGTCAGCTTACTCACAACACAAGCCATCATGAATTCTTGTTTCATGCCTTGGTTTCGTGCCTAAAGCCAGGTATTGTAATCACTTGTGAAAACATGATACAAACAGCCTCTAAAACATTTTTCAGATGTATATTTTAAGCACACCCATGTCTAAAATGATCATGAATATGTAGTGACAATAAATGCAACATGTAAATTTAATTTATACATCATTAAAACCTTAAAGTGTTGGTACCCAGGGTTGTGTGCAGTTCATTGACTTGATGACACATTTGAAATGTGGTAACACTGTGTTATAAATTAATTAAATATATTTTAAAATGTAATTCATTCTTGTGACGTCAAAGCTGATTTTCAGCGTCATTACTCGTCTTCAATGTCACATGATCCTTCAGAAATCATTCTTTTTTTTCTATATTTTTGTTGAAATCATGATATTCAGGTTTATTCAATGAATATAACGTTTAAAAGAACAGCATTTATTTGAAATACTCTTTTGTAAAAGTATTCACTGTCACTTTTTATCAATTTAATTAATCCTTTCTGAATTAATTTCTTAAAAAATGCCCCAAACTTTTGAATGGTAGTGCACAGATTTAAGTAGTGTTACCATTCATGTTTTTACTTTAATTGAACTGTGCTACTCAATACAATAATAAAAAATAAATAAAAAAAATCATAGATTCATAAAGTTACATTGATGTCTACGAACTACAGATTATTTCAAAAATAAAAAGCAGACTTTTTTGCCTTTAGGAAATCTCAGCATGCACCAAAGAAACATTTAGTTGTGTTATTAATATCTAATAAATATACTCACATCAATCACTATTAGTGAATTATTTAAATATGATTTTAAAACCTGTATAAACAAGTATAATCACCTTATCTAGCAACGCGGAAGTGAAAGCGATTTTCTGTGAATGTCCGAGACATACGATTCAAAAAGGAGGAATAACAAAATGCAGTAAATGGTCAAATAATTTGCACCACAAACCAGTGTTTATATTACGATAATAAATTAAAATGATGTGATAATAAGTTTGCAATATCAACAGTACAGCTCAAATAACTGGAAGCGGATGAGACGGGAAACCTCGACAGAGTTAATATGGTCACGTTAAGAATAAGAAGGACAGAATGTGAAGTAAAGGGAAGAGACGAGTCAGCAGGACATGATGTCACTCAGTAGTTTATTTCATGTAAGTAAGAAGTTTAAAAGCACCTTACAGCTTGAAACAACCGATGAGTGTGGGAAAACCGCTGAACTTGGACTGACACCCAAGAAAAACACGTGTTTGATTTAATACATATTGACAAGTGATATATTTGAATTTACCCAATAGGCATTGTTACATGTGATTATTGACCCTTTTTCATTTATTCATTAATTCACAGCTGCATTCTCATAGTAAAATAGCATAATCTAATTATACATTGTTTTATATACATGTTCAATGTGACATCCATAGCATGAGTGAATCTCATGAAATCCCTCAAGAATATGCCTGGCTCATAATTCACCCCAAAATCAAGAGAAATAAGAAAATGTGCTTAAATTAAATAATGCCTATTTTTAGGACCATTAAAATCATTTGCATCTAGATTATTATTATGATTACTTCCCAATTTCACATTACCGTAACAAATCTCATTCTCATTACTGTAAAAAAAATGTATATTAACTGTAGCTGTATATAATTAGTATTCACTTTCTAAATTATTATTCATTCATTATATTTCATTTATACTGAATTATTTTTTTAATGCATTTTAGTCATTTTTACTGTAATGACAATAATTGGAATTAAAAATAAAAAAAGACTTTAGTAATTAGAAATATTTTAGTGGCCTTAAACACAGGCGCTTTAATGCAAAAAAAAAAAAAAATTCTAAATCTGACTTCAGGGTGGCATGTGACCCAGACATGTTTTTGTGAGATTCACCTGAGAACATAAGTTACAAAACAGCGTCTCGTTCAGAAACGCTGAATATTATTTTTTACTTTGAGGGCATCTTTGCTTAATAAAGCAGTATAGAGATATATTACATTCACATGAATACATTTCTCACACGGATGTAAGAGAAAACAAGCGGTGGCAGGGTGAGAGGACTGGAATTCACAGAGGTATAAAAGCACGTTTGAGTTTCGTAGTGACACAAGCCCCTCAATTAATCTTTACAACCTGAAATCAAATGCAAAAACACCACGACGAGCAAAAAGAAAAAGACGCAGTGCTATAATGAGTGTAGATCCGCAACCCAAGCCAAATAAATAAAGAGCTGAGAAAGGAAATATAGTTTTATGGGCCTGTTAAGTGTGGCTACCCATAATGCACTGACAGCAGTAGTTAAGAGATGTGAGGGTGTTTATTACTCCCTGCAGTCAGGCTGATGTCATGCACAGGCTAACTGAATGTGGCGTGTCCTGATACTCGACGTGTGCACTTCCTCTGATCTCAAAGCATCTGCCACTCGAAGGGGAACATGACGTTGAGGACCTCCAGACTGCGGGCGATTTCCTCCAGGACACAGTGCTGATGCCACATATGAAGGAGCTTGTGGTAGCGCTCTGGACACAAGTGGAGTGGGTTCCCACGCCTAGCAAAGTTCAAACAAACATGTGTTAGCATGAGTGCTAATAAAGAATGAACAGACAAAGCACATGCTAAAAGAAGATATTGTGTAACTAAAGATTTATCTCAGAAATACAGATTAGTGGTAATCAGTGTTCGGTAAATTACTCAAAAATAAGTAATCCACTACAAATTACAACTTTAAAATTGTAATTTGATTACATTACTGCATGTAAAAAGTAATCAGATTACTAATTACTTTACTTTCAAGTTACTTTGAAAACCTGTTAAAACTACAAGAATACACTACAAAGTGAAACTCAGTTCTTTTCGTAATTTAATATTGCAGACATCCCAAGTCTCCCGGGAGTCTCGCGCATATTGATCGCGGCGGCTCCCTGATGCGCAAATTAGTTAAAATCTCCCGAAATCTAGAGCGAGCGAGCAAGAGCGCGCATGCGAGACAGAAGAGACTGTGATCCAAACCGTGTAGCGCGCACACGGCGGAGAGGGAGAGAGCGAGAGACCTTGCGTGTGTGTGTGTGTGTGTGTGTGTGTGCGCGCGCCTCATGAAGCATGTTCTCCAGTAATTAATTAAAGCGCATGCTCATTAACTGACGCAGCCAGCAAAACGTGATTAGAAATGCATTTTACTAAATATTTTTTTCTTAACAATACATTTGTAACGCAAGTAACTTAATTTTATTGACATCAGTAACTCTAATCAAATTAGTTATCAAAAAGTTACTTTACTGCGTTATCATGAAAAGTAATTAGAATACAGTAACGCGTTATACCCAACTCTGGTGGTAATACAGAATAAACTGACAAAGCACATGCTAAATGATGATATTGTGTGTAAAGCTTGGGGAAGAATTATATCACAAATACAGATTAGCATTGGTGCTAATAAAGAATAAACAAGACAAAGCACATGCTAACGTTTCTAAAGCTAAGGGAAGATTTATGAAGATATTATTTTAGTTTTTTACTACCATTTTTTACTGCCTTTCAAAAGTTTTGGGGTCAGTAAGATTTTTTGATCAAAAATGACGGTAAAGATATTTATAATTAACTTTCTATTCATCAAATCCTAAAACAATTTCAACATTGACAATAATAGGAAATGTTTCTTGAGCACCAAATCATCATATTAGAATGATTTCTGAAGGATCATGTGACACAGAAGACTGATGTAATGATGCTGAAAATTCAACTTTACCATCACAGGAATAAATTACATTTTAAAATATATTCAAATAAAAGTGATCTTAAATTGTGATAATGTTTCACATATTACTGTTTTACTGTATTTTTGATCGAATCAAAATGCAGCCTTGGTGAGGATAAGAGACTGCATTAAATCTTAAATCAACCCCAAATTTTTTAAAAGGTAGTATATCAACTTATGTGCATTCATAAAATATAGTAAGAAACAATATTTATCTAAAAAATGATAAATGCTAATTATAATATTTCTGATCTGATATTAATATTTCTGACTAAAATGCTAATGAAATATCTTAATATTGATTAAAAAAAGAAGTCACATTATAGAACACATCTTATATGTCAACTACTCATCCACTACAGTGAGCTTTACCCAAGCTGAGGGTCTGTTTCTCCATAATCATCCAGGTAAGGTGCTGGGTAAGGACTGCCCCGTGTCTTACTGGCCATCAAGACAATCTCACACTCTCTAACCCTGTTCAGAAACACACAAACAGAATTATTAGCAATCTTTATTTATTTCAATACCCCTTGCCTTAATAGTAGGGGTGTAACGGTACATGCATTCGTCCCGAACCGTCACGTTTCGGTGTATACAGTCAGTCCAGAAGGGGGCGCACGCGGTAATGCAACGCTGTTTGCTGACCGCCACAACAGGAAAAAGAGCAGAAGAAGATACAATCTACGCACTAACCCAAAACAGTGGCCTATACGCTGAGTTTCGATTCATTTTTGTGACGTGCTCCACAAGCTTAAAGAAAAGGAAACCGGGACAGAAAGTTTGTTTTCTTTATTTTACAAAAGCACGATGATTTGATTTTATTGTAAGTGTACACAGAAACTTTACAGTTTCGAATGGTCTTTAGGCCATTGTACACTGAGTCCGAAATTCTCGCACGTTAAAAAATAAATACGACCTCACGTTATGTCAATCACGCTTGCACACTGCCTCCGAAACTTTCATCCGTCATAAAAAAAATCAGATCGGGTTCGATTTTCTGCGTTTTCCGCATCCGTCGCAAGCAGTTTGAATGGCGTTTTGACAATTAAGAGCCACCGAATTACGAATCCAAAAAAACACATACGAAAATTTCGGACTCAGTGTGCAAGGGCCTTTACTCTTATCATATGACTATAAATAATGGAGTATTTAACGTTTTTTTTTTGCTGTTATGAGACTAAATCATTTGGCATTGTGCTTGTTTGGAAGTCTCACTACTACAGTGCAGTGATGCGTGTCCAGGTATCGACCCGTGACGCTTAAACCGATGTGCATACCGAACCGTGACTTCGGTGTACTGTTACTTCCCTACTTAAAGTCCCTGTAAAGGCAAAATTAAGTATGTGTTCTGAGTTTGTCACACCACAGAAAAATGTGTTATTAGCCACCCAGCCAAATTTGAATGATAAAAAAGCCGGAAAGTACATAAAATAAGCTATCAAAATCTTGAAAAAGTGAGCAGTAGTCTGTTTTGTACGTGATCGCATCCAGGTAGTACGCATGTCCGTGACGAAGGCATCGCTAGCTAGTGTTACACCCCGTCTAGGGGGAAAGGGGCAACATGAAAGAGTCAGAGATTTACAAGGATTTAGAACAAAAAGTTATTTATTTTCTTAATTTGGGACTTATGATTCAGGAGCTGACCAAGCCAAAATAAACAAAAACAACCTTGTCTTTAAACCTCTTTCCTAAACCCTAACCAAAAACAGAGTTCAAACAGTTTACAATAAAAAAAAAGAATGACGTAGGCTGTAGTAACTAATAGTACTGACAGTAACTCGCGATTGAGCGGCAAACTGATGTGAATGTGCTCTATTTATATTGTTAGGGGCGGGGCCAGCCTCAGGCACTCCAGTGTGTCATCAAGACCCCGTTTTAGCCCCGCCCAAAAAATCTGGAACGCAGCAATGGTGAAAACCTGTTTAACGGTCTAACTCCACAATTCAGTACTTCACAGTTCACAGTCTTTGTAATATGTTTAGATTTTTTTTTTAGAATTGCCTTTACAGGGACTTTAACCCTCTGAGGTCTAAGGGCATTTTTTCACTTTTTCCTTCGATTTTACATATCTCATTAAATTCACCTTTTAAAGGCAATTACATAACATAATCCCATATGTTTTATATCAAAATGTGCAGAGAAAACCCAGCTCTCTTACTGGTGAGTTCACCACTTGTCCTAGAGCATTGTGTAAAGAGAGAGAGAGGGATAATCTGGCTCTAAAAGGTGAAAAATTTAAGTCCGATTTTTGAAATTCTTCAAATCTCTTGTGGAAACATAACATTACTCATGTGTGTCTTTGAAATGGGTTTCCCAAAGTCTTAGGGTCACAAAAGTAGTGTAATATATGAATAAAATAGTAGATAATGAATAATAATTGTCTAAAGTGACATTTTTGAAAAATAATTTTTTCGTACAAGTTTTGTCTGTGACTCTACCTTCACCAAATGTTAGAGGGACTAAAATATATATAAAATAGGACTAAAATAACTTCCTACTACATATCAAGCTTCTCTCTCCATGTCAGCTGGTATTTTCCTCACTGTGAGGAGATGGGAGGGTACTTAGGGATTTCAACCGCATCTATTGGTTGGTTTCACACAAAATGCACACAGGCAAGCTAGCCAACCAATCACGCAAGGTGAACGATCATCTTTGTCTTCCCTCTTGCTCTCGGTGTGAGTCACGTATGATCTTGCCAGAATAAGGATGTTGAAGCTGAGAATCTATCGATTACGGCACATTTAGTAAACATCGAGTTGACGCGCCCGTGCGTCATCCGACCTCAGGGACTTTAACAGACATTTGTTGTGTAAAATAAGACGCACACAGTAAATGCCACAGGTTCTCTCACCTGAGAAACATCCCCACTCCAGCACCACAGACTGCGGCGTGGGCCGTACACGCTCCCACTTCCTCCCCGTTCAGCTGCACCTGACAGCATGAGCTCTGTGCACACAGCATAACCCCACACAGCAGACACAGAGTCGGGTGCTTTCGCTCGTCATCTGATGAGCTTGGGCATCTATGGAAGAAAAAAAGAGTCACATCCTATTAATCTGCAGAAAATATTAAATTCCCTCAATAGACATTCTAGGCAATCCTTTATTAATACTTACTTAAAGTGACTAGCTTGGTTGAGCAACACACTATAGTCCTCTGGAAGATCGATTAGTCTATTTCTCTTGTGAGGATACCTGAATAACAGTTGAACAATTCAGATAAATGAGTGTTTTATTAAAGAGGAAGGAAGTTTACTATCAGTCAGAGCAGAACTTGAGTTCATCAAACCTGATGATGTGCATTTCTCCTTTGAGGGCTTTGGATATGGCTGTGTTCCCACACCACCTGACACACACACACACACACACACACACACACACACACACACACACACACACACACACACACACACACACACACACACACACACACACACACACACACACACACACACACACACACACACAAAGCAATGTTCATAATCAAAGTCAATGAATGGATAAATATATGGAATATATTAGGAATGTTCCTTGTTGTCAATTATTAACTATTATCATCATTCTTATTTTAATTATCAACAAAAACTAAACAGCAATAATCATTTTAATTGTTCAATGTATTTTTAAAATGTAACTATAATTATTATTTGCTTATAATAAACAAAACATTTTAAATTATTATTAAACAAACAATATGTATTATCATTGTTATATATAATATTTTTTTATTTATACTATAATTATTAATTAATTAACAACAGCATCGATAAAACTATTATAATACTTGTATTACTTTGGTTGTTTGTTTTTATTATTATAAACAAAACAACAATAAAATATGTTTTAAAATATTATAAACTTTTTTTATGATTATCAATGAAGCAGCAGAAACAACAACAATAATAATATATTACTGTTTATTATTATTATAGATGTATTTTTATAATTATTATTATAATACCAAGTAATGAATTTCATTAGCAAAAATGTAGGTGATATTGTAGATATGTAGACATGGCTCATTAATACATATATAAAAAAAACATTGTGAGCTTGCATCACTCGATCGTTACCTCTTTAATAAGGTAGTTACGACATCCCTGTAGTCTTGAAACAGTTGGAACAGGTTGGATGGTAAGGAGAGGTAACTACACAGCAGAGCGAGCTGACTATCAGGTGATTCTGCAAACATGAATTATGATTAATAATTGTTTTATACAACTTATACTGATACAGCACTGTGGAGTTTGCTGCTGTGTGCACAGTGACATACAATTATACAACTAGAAATCAATCCAGTACGCAGTACACACACACTGTTAACAATATTGCACACTGCCCAATTCATTCATAGAATGATATCCTGGACGATATACTTACTTGCAGTAAGCGATTTATAAAAAATACTGTTGATATTTGAAATCACCAGAAACAAATATGCCCTTACCCAAAAGGATCACACCCTTATCTTGATAGCTCCGCCCCTAAATTCACCAACACACTGTGCAGCACAGGCACCTCCCCCTTCATGAGTAGACACACCCCTTACTGCTGATTGGCTACAAATGTATTTAGGCACTCAGGTCCAATCCACTTTCAACAAGGTTTCACAGAAATCGCTTACTGCAGCTTTAAGTCCCTGTAAAGGCAATTCTAAAAAAAAATTCTAAACACATTATAAATGTTAGAAATGTATTGCTAAAACATATTACAAAGACTGTCAACTGTGAAGTACTGAATTGTGGAGTTAGACCGTTAAACAGCTTTTCACCTTTGCTGTGTTCCGGATTTTTTGGGCGGGGCTAAAACGGGGGCTTGATGCAGTGGAGTCCCTGAGCTTCTGGACACGCCCCTACTTGATGACGCACTGGAGTCCCTGAGCTTCTGTACACGCCCCTACTTGATGACGCACTGGAGCCCCTGAGCTCATGGACACGCCCCTACTTGATGACGCACTGGAGTCCCTGAGCTCCTGGACACGCCCCTACTTGATGACGCACTGGAGTCCCTGAGCTCCTGGACACGCCCCTACTTGATGACGCACTGGAGTCCCTGAGCTCCTGGACACGCCCCTACTTGATGACTCACTGGAGCCACTGAGCTCCTGGACACGCCCCTACTTGATGACGCACTGGAGACCCTGAGCTCCTGGACACGCCCCTACTTGATGACGCACTAGAGACACTGAGCTCCTGGACACGCCCCTACTTGATGACGCACTGGAGCCCCTGAGCTCCTGGACACGCCCCTACTTGATGACGCACTAGAGACACTGAGCTTCTGTACACGCTCCTACTTGATGACGCACTGGAGCCCCTGAGCTCCTGGACACGCCCCTACTTGATGACGCACTGGAGACACTGAGCTCCTGGACACGCCCCTACTTGATGACTCACTGGAGCCCCTGAGCTCCTGGACACGCCCCTACTTGATGACGCACTAGAGACACTGAGCTCCTGGACACGCCCCTACTTGATGAAGCACTGGAGCCCCTGACCTCCTGGACACGCCCCTACTTGATGACGCACTGGAGCCCCTGAGCTCATGGACACGCCCCTACTTGATGACTCACTGGAGTCCCTGAGCTCATGGACACGCCCCTACTTGATGACGCACTGGAGCCCCTGAGCTCATGGACACGCCCCTACTTGATGACTCACTGGAGTCCCTGAGCTCATGGACACGCCCCTACTTCATGACGCACTGGAGTCCCTGAGCTCATGGACACGCCCCTACTTGATGACGCACTGGAGTCCCTGAGCTCATGGACACGCCCCTACTTGATGACGCACTGGAGTCCCTGAGCTCATGGACACGCCCCTACTTGATGACGCACTGGAGTCCCTGAGCTCATGGACACGCCCCTACTTGATGACGCACTGGAGTCCCTGAGCTCATGGACACGCCCCTACTTGATGACGCACTGGAGTCCCTGAGCTCATGGACACGCCCCTACTTGATGACTCACTGGAGTCCCTGAGCTCCTGGACACGCCCCTACTTGATGACTCACTGGAGTCCCTGAGCTCATGGACACGCCCCTACTTGATGACGCACTGGAGGCCCTGAGCTCATGGACACGCCCCTACTTGATGACGCACTGGAGCCCCTGAGCTCATGGACACGCCCCTACTTGATGACGCACTGGAGCGCCTGAGCTCCTGGACACGCCCCTACTTGACTAATAACAATTTTTTCTGTGGTGTGACAAACTCAGAACACAAATTTAATTTTGACTTTACAGGGACTTTAAGTGTTTTCAGGGAAACAGCAATACTAATGAAGTGTAGTGACCTGCAGTACTGGACAGCTCCTCTGGAGGGGGCACTCCTGTAAGGCAATTAAAGAACAGTGCAGCACAGCGCAGGAAGGGAATGACACCTCTCTTTACACTCTCTACAGTGAAGCCAGATACACCAGGCCTCAACCTGAGAACGAGAGAGACCATGAGAGACAGCAAGAGAGAAAGTGGGCGTCTTCCCCTGCATGACGTGTAAACACTCACCCGTCTGTGTGTTGAAACACAACAGAGAAGAGTTCTGCTGCAGCCTGGGCCTCGTCGCCCTCCTCCGCCATTCCTATCACAGCACAATCTACACACATACACACGATATTGCTGTGCAAAGGATTTGGCAAAAATGTCATACTTTTGTGTCAATTCGCATCCAGCAGTGTGTGTTTACCGTGCGAGGCCAGCAGGATCTGCACCATGTGTGCCATCGTGACCAGGTGCAGTAGGTACAGGTGATTGAACGCTGTGCTAACCGCCGAAGGCTGCAGGTCTACAGCCTCTTCCTGGTACAACGCTGGGATGGACAGAACCAGCCCCACCTGAGGAGAACATCACAACATACAGTCCAACAACTCAATACTAATGTTCAACCACTTAGAACTAACGTAACCAGCTGCTCTGAATTATTGCTTGAAGGTCGTGTGTCCACCAAAGCGTTTTTTCACGACTGGCGTATTTTTCCAATTGTTTTCAATGGGAGCGGCGCGTTTTTTAAACGCCATGAGCGTAACGAGGCGCTGAGCGTTTTTTTCACGCTGAAGTGCTGAGCGCCCGACGTTTTTTACTGGTCGCCGAGAGTTGAAGAATGTTCAACTTTGGGTAAAACGCAGCGCTCATCACTGTCACTTTTTACCCAACCGTCCAATCACAGTGGAGGAGGGGCGGGACTAATATCACACCGACCAACCGCCACATTCTGCTTGTTCAACGTCAACAGAAGACAACAACAAGCATAATAACGGAACAAAATAATTTAAAACGAGAGCCAGAGAAAATACGTTACATTGTATCGACATTTTATTATAGAATCAACACAGAAACAAAATATGTGTGAAATGAGATACTAGTAACACTTTCGTGGATATTCCGTATCATAACAAGCAAAGTGTCTCAACTGAAAAAAAAAAAATGAAATGCTGCCTAAACGCTCAAGCGCCCATAGCTAGGCGTTTCCAGCAGAGTGCCTAGCGTTTTCAGCTGACTAAAAACGCTTTGGTGGACACACGGCCCATGTGCATAAAAGAGCATTTCTCTAAAATTGTTAATGGTACATGCCCGTGCAGATGTCGCCTCCATAATGCCAGGGCGTTGACGTGTGGTTGCTAAGTTGTTCTGTGTGGTTTTTAGCATGTTGGTATGTGTATACTAGGGAATTTTGGCTGGTTATTTTCTGGCTCAGAGCAAAAGAGCGATTTCCTAAGTCTCTAGATATGGTTTGGGTCAATGCAAGCCTATGGGACTTCTTTTTGTGCTTGTTTATCATCTTCCAGGCAAAAACTTAGCCTTTCAGTCATTTAGCATTTCATTTATTTAGATCTAGACGATGGATGGATCTGCACTTTTTTAAAATTAATATAAATACACAATCATATAAATCAATAAATAATGTACAATTAAATACAAATTTACTATCCATCTATCCAAAGGCGAAAATAATTAAGTCTTTCCTTTAACATTTTATATATTTAGCAGATGGTTTTATCTACACTTTTTAAAATAGATAATATATAAACATAAAAAAAGCTCTTTCAGTCATTTAGCATTTTATTTATTTAGCAGATGGATATGGAATCATACCGACTTTTTATAAGGTACAGTTAAAAAAAAAAAAACACCCACCAGTAGATGAAAGAAATCCACTTCTAATATTGATGGTGTGTTTTCTACATTCGGAACAGGTACCAGGACTAGAAAGAGGCAAAGATAATTATTGTATGAACATTGTATGAACAAAACCAACAAACATATCCATCCTCTCATAAACGTAACATACCTGCTAACATATCAGCAAAATGCTTCTGTACGACAGCTTGACTGCATCTCAGCCTCTGAGCTGCTGAAAACTGCACCAGCGCTTTGAGTCCAGAGAGCTGAACAACAACATTGCTTTAGAAATCAATCCCACATTAAATGGTGTATATTATGAATGATATATTATCAGTACATCCAAACCAGACCTGTCTGTTCTGGAGAGATCCAAAAAGAGCCTTTCCCTCTTCCTGTAACATGTTCTCTAAAGAGACAGAAAGAAATCAGATTAGACGCACAAGTCAAAATGAAAGGATGCATCTATGAAGTCTATGGAGTTAGGTCAAATTAACTTGTATATTACTTTTCACAATACACCATGGCTAAATTCACAAAGCAGCAGAACACAGTTGGAAGTGTCATCCACACTGGGTCATTTGAGTGTGAAACTTAAATATGGTTGTTGACACCATACACATAATAAATACATAGACGCCCTATTGGCCGCTGGAGCGTACGTCAACGGCGCCGCCATATTGCGGAGGGCAACTTTCCCATACCTCTCATTACGGGAATTGAGAAAAAATGCCTGTTTCGTGTGCTGCTTGGGGCTGTACAAATCGCCACACAATTGAAAACAGGTCTCGGGGAATTACCATTCACAAACGTGACTGAACATTGTTTTCTGGTTGTATTTGGTCATTATATAATTAGTAATAGTAACGTACATACCACTGAAATCGGTTGATAGATGTAAGTGTTATTATTGTTTTTATCCAGGAAAAATGCAGCTCACCCGTTTACTTGCATTTGTTTACAGCGCAGTCTTGCCCTCGGCAAAATGGCGGACGCGTTGACGTAACGCAGCACGTTCCAAAGCGGCCAATAGGGCGTCTATGTATTTATTATGGCTATGGTTGACACCAAACACTGACTGTGTGAATGTTGCCACTGTTTTTACGCAGCTTTACAAACAACAATGGCCAACAAAGGCCCCAGGTATTACGTTAAAGGAGGAGAGCATTACCGATGGCCTGGATGGTGTAGGCACAGGTGTTCCAGGACATGACGGGCACGTACGGGCACAGGTCGTTGGGCGCCGTCTGGAGACCCACCCTGTGCACTGTAGTCGCACAGACCCCCAACATCTCTGAGATACTGCGAGAGAACTTCGGCCTAATCAGAAATGGGGATTTTAGATCATCATATTTAGTGACAACATGATTTTGTCATATGTCAATATTAATAAATACATATTTATTTATTTAAAAAAAAAAAAACACTACTGTTCAAAAGTTTGGAGTCGATAAGATTTGTAATGTTTTTAAAAGAAGTCTCTTCTGCTCATCAAGGCTGCATTTATTTGATTAAAAATACAAAACAAACACAGCAATATTGTGAAATATTATTACAATGTAAAACATGTTTTCTATGTGAATCTATGTGAATATATAATAACGTGTAATTTATTCCTGTGATCAAAGCTGAATTTTCAGCATCATTACTCCAGTCTACAGTGTCACATGATCCTTCAGAAATCACTATAATATGATGATCTGATGCTCAAGAATCATTTATGATTATCATCACAGTTTAAATCAGTTGTGCTGCTTCATATATTGTACAAAGCGTGATTCATTTTTTTCAAGATTCTTTGAAAGTTCAAGAGAAAAGCATTTAATTCAAAAATAAATATTTTGCATTATAATAAATGTCTTTACTGTCACTTTTGATCAATTTAATGCGTCCTTTCTGAAGAAAAGTATTAATTTCTTAAAAAAAGAAAATCGTATGAAAACTTTTGAACAGTAGTGTGAATATATATCTTTTTATGAGAAAGCTGTAAAAAATAAATCTACATTGTACTATAATGTGATTTCCCCACACATTCAATTGATTTACATTTGGTAAACTGAATTTATAAGCAGATTTATTTATCCAATATTTACCATGCCAATTATTCTGACACGGACAGTATATGACCAACATATTATATAAAACCAACAAAATCATGTATTTCTTATTAAGTTAAATAAATAAATAAATAAATGAGCAGAATTTATATATATTTATATTAAGTAAATATGGTAATTATTTATACCATATTGACTTGAGTAAAGATCAGTCTGTTTAGAGACTCACGGCTCTTGAACTCCAAAACTGAGAATGGATCTGAAATCGGCTTGACACTCGTCAAAAAGTGCCGTTGCTTCCTCCGCTGCTGCCTCACTGTTATTGTCTGAAAATAAACCAACACACAAATCCATCCAAATTAAAAAGAAAGTGTTAATGACTTTAAGAAACCGAAAAGACATCAGTTTTGACTCTCACCCGCTTCCCATGTGACTCTCAGCCCTCTGATCCGAGAAGAAATAATCTGAACCCAGCGCTCAAGAGTGAGATGCTGACCCACTAACTCAGCGTTCTCACTGACAGAGAGGAGACGGAGAGACCATTTCAGCTCAGCTCAACTCATCAACAGCAAATATTGAATATAATAATGTTATTAAAGGTGCTGTACTAGTTAATCCTGCTGGGCTCCACAGGGATCAGCGGGATGACCGTGTTACACAGGGACTTGCAGAGCGGACACATGTACTCGCCGTTCTCCAGGTCTATGATCAGCTCCGCATGCAGACGATTACGAGTGGTGTTCTGCACAGCCTCAAAGTACCTGCAAACACACAAACAGGCATGAAGATGGAAGGTGTACGACCCTTTTTGGTCTCACTTTATATTAAGGGACTTTAGGTAATTACATTGAAACTAATAATTTGATACAATGGACTTATTGTGTACATATATGTTTTTACGTTGTACTTATATTTTAAAATAGCTGCATGTAATTACAACTGTAATTAATGTATGTAATTACATTTGTAATTACACTGTTGACCCTTGCCTTACACCTTAAAGGGGTGGTTCAGGATTTTGGACATCGGACCTCATTTCCAAGTTAGCCTGGGTGTTATTTATCAGTTTTCAAAAATGTTCATCCAGTCCTTCCAGTGTCATAGTTCGCCGGTGCTAGGCTAGCGCGAGTCAACGGTATCTGCTAGCCTGCCATTAAACACAGTTTTACCCACTCCACAGTTCACCAAAAGCAAATAAATGATAACGCCAGACTATCGATGTAAATGTCTGTTGAGAGAATAATGTTAGAAATCAAACTACCCTTTCATCGCATTGCAATAGATATACTTAGTTCCCTGTATTTATTAGCAACCCGCAAAAGTGTTACTAGCACATATTTTGTGTTACTAACACATATTTTGTTTCGGTGTTGATTCTATATTAAAATGTCGATACAATGTAATGTATTTTCTCTGGCTCTTGTTTTAAATTTTTACGTTCCGTTATTATGCTTGTTGTTGTCTTCTGTTGACGTTGAACAAGCAGAATGTGGCGGTTGGTCGGTGTGATATTAGTCCCGCCCCTCCTCCACTGTGATTGGACGGTTGTGTAAAAAGTGACAGTGATGAGCGCTGCGTTTTACCCAAAAGTTGAACATTCTTCAACTCTCGGCGACCAGTAAAAAACGCCGGGCGCTCAGCGCTTCAGCGTGAAAAAAACGCTTAGCGCCTCGTTACGCTCATGGCGTTTAAAAAACGCGGCGCTCCCATTGAAAACAATTGGAAAAATACGGCAGCTTCGTGAAAACACGCTTTGGTGGACACACGGCATTACACGTAAGTTAATGAGCTGATTTATACGCGTTCTAATATGCTCTCGTTCATAGAGATTTTTAGATGGATATCAAGGCTTTTTAGGTTGTGTGGAATCTGCAATCTCAGACCCAGTTTGTTTGCTTGTTTCCATGGCTACAATACGCTGTTTCCTGCCAACTGGCATCCTAGGTGTCGAAATACTATTGGGTGAACTGGCAGTGGGCGGAGTCACACAGACCAAAACAAAAACAGACTCATAATACGGAACGGGTAAAATAATAAGTAAAATAACTGGCTCTAGAAATGTTTTTCAGAGAAAGGACTATGTGAACTTAGCATGTTTCCTAAATATCTGCAAACATATTATTGTATTTTTATGCTTTAGAGTAAAAAAAGTTACATACAGCACCTTTAAGTAACTATTCAAGCACTGACTCACTTTTGCCAGCAGGTGGCATGCATCACATGACCACAGCTGCCAGTGTGTGTGCCCACAGCCAGATCAGCGGGCATAAACAGGGGGTAGCAGCCTTCTGTTGGATAAAAAAGAGAAATCAGTCTGATTCAGCATCTCAGTGCATTAACAATGTTTACATAATTCCTTTCATAATGCTTCTCATTGTGTCATTAAATCATCATAACGTGTCAAGGCATTTATACATGCATTGTGTCAAACGCTTGCAGCTTCATAGCAATAAAGGTACTTGAGAGGAACCTTTGGTGGTGAGCGTCTTTGCACGGTTCTGTGTGAGAACTGTAGATCTCTGCACACATGCGGTGAGGACCATGGCTGCCGCCTGAGCCTGAACCTCCTGCTCCTCCTGACACAGGATACAGGTCAAAGCCGCCCAGTCTGAGGAACAAAAGCCCTGCTGAGGACCCACTGCCACTCTGCTCTCATCCACATCCATCACACAGCTGCACACACACCGGGGACTTCACTTAGACATTTGTGTTCGCAGAAATGATATCAAATGACAATAGGCATAGGCTATAGTGATAGGCAGGCTTTAGGGAACAAAAGAGCAAAAGAATGAAAGAAAATACTGAATAAATGCATAAAAATTAAAGGGTAAAAAGTTCAAAAGCAAAAGAGAGAAATGTGAAAGGAACCAAAGAGCGAAAGGAAAAATGATGGATAAAGGCAAGAAAAGAGTAAAAATGAATAATGAAAATATGATCATATACCATTAAAAAAATAATAAAAAAGTGAATGGTGCAAAAATGAATAAAGGGAAAAGGAAAGTGAAAGCAAAATAAATTTAAAAAGTCTAAGAGAAGGCAAAAGAAACTAAAGAGCAAAAAAGAAAGAGAAAGAATTAAAATAGTAAAACAGTAAATCCTGAAAGAATGACAGCGAAGAACAATGGAAAAAATAAGTAAAAGAAAGAGCATGAATGCAAAAAAGCTAAATGAATAAGAAATAAGAATGAAAGAGTGAAATACTGTAACAAAACTGTTAAAAGTTCACAAAAAAGCAGCGAAAGAAATAATTAAAAGGATAGAGCAAAACAGAAAAGTGAATAAAAGTATGAAAAAAAGACCGTGAAAAAGAGCAAAATAATGAAAAAAGAAAATTAAAGATTGCAAGAAATGCGAGAAAGTAAAAGCAAAGCAAGAACAAATGAAAAAATAAAAGTGAGTTGACGAAAAGATGAAAAGAGTGAAATGAAAAAAGTATGATCAAAAACCAATATTTTTGGATTGAATCCAATGAAACAGAAAAAAAGTGAAAGACAAAAAGTAGAGGAGAAAGTGAAACAAACTAAAGAGTCAAAATAGAATGAGTAAAAGGATGAGAATTGGTAGAAAAGCAGCAAAGAAAGAAAAAAGAAAGAACGAACAAGGGGCAAAGTAAATAAAAGGATGATTAAATGCCACACTAAAGAAAAAGGCTAAAAGTGAAAGAAAGCAAGAAAGTGAAAATAAAACTAAAAAGCAAAAGTGAAAAATTAAAGAAACGAAAATAGAAACATGAAAGAGTACAAACAAACAAATGCATGATAATAGAACTTAAAAATAATGTTAAATATTTACAATAAGGTCCGATTAGTGAACTAACATTAACTAATGTACAGTAACGGGACCTTTATTGTTTTTTACAATGGATAACTAACATTAATAATGAGGAATACATTTGTTACAGTATTTATTACACTTTGTTAATATTAGTTAATAAAAATACAACTGTTCATTGTTAGGTCATGTTAGCTCAGGTCCAACATTTGATTTTAATCATTAGATTTTTTTTTTTACATTTACTAATAAATAAACTAAGATTAATAAATGCTTTAGAAGTATTTGTAAACAATGTAGTTACTTAAGTGTCACCGTCTCACAGGTGGGACGTTTGCAACTATATATTTAAAACAATAATATCTTAGTGAAAACCTAAAGTAATATTGACAAACTATATATCATTTGAAAGCTTAAAATCTCTAGTTTATCATATTATATCTCTTTTTTCTAAAATAAATTACAGAGGAGCAGTAATTTATCAAATTGCAACAAGAATATTTCATATTCATTAGGAGTATTTAGGCCTTTATTTTGAAATAGCAATAAACATGAAAAATCATAAAAAGATTGGTAGAAACCTCAGTTTGTTTTCATGCCAAGAGCTCCAAAGATAACACCAATTCCATTTTATGAGAAAAAACGGTCTGAAAATGTTTTAAATATAAAGAAATATTTATGGATTCTCGATTTGTGATGCGGCTGCGAGCTATATAACGCACATATGTGCTCTTTTTATGCATTTATTAGAGGTTGAAATCAAATCAAATACTGCCAAACCACCCATACTACTTCTGAAAAGGATGTCTACTTCATAAATTGTATGAAAATTATGGAAAAACATGGTTCAGATCACTCAAAACATATATGAAAATGGAGGCGCTCTTATATGGGCAGTAATGGAGTCTGGTGTTCACCTAGTGAAAAAGTTTGGTACTGCGCCCGAATAAAATCTCACTGAAAGCTCATTTTTTGAGATATCAACCTAAAATTTGGAACACAACTTGTTCAGATTTTTGGCTTTAATTTTCTTGCAGTTTTAGAGTAAAATATATTTAGTAATATATATATTTCATATAAAATATTAATAATTATATTTTTACATTGCACGTTCATAAACTTTTTTTCTGTTTCATGTTTAATAATTTCTACACTTCTACAATAATCTGGAAAATGTCTTCTTTAAAATAAGACCAACCATAGGTCTATATTTCAAAGCATTCTTAAATTACAACTATTTAAGTTTGGATAGTGATTTTTATGCCTATACGAAAAAAGGGGGGGATGACACTTAAGGTGAGACACTACAGCTGAATAGGGTAATTTTTTTAACTATCAGATATCCCCATGAAACTTTGCCAGTTGATTACCTACATTAAGATGAGAAAAAAATGTATTACAAGTTTTCTGTAATTTAATGTTTAAATACGCAAATGAGACATTGTCTAATTGAATATGCGCTATTTTGCATATATTTTAAAAAACGAAATCTGAGTATTGGACAAAGCCAGGTTCAAAATTATTTTTTCTTTGTGTTCACATATTAGATGGGGGAAAAATTACAGATGGATTTATGGATATCTACTTTTGTTATCCTGTAAATCAGAATATACTGCCAATAGCCTTAAAAAATGATTTTCGCCATGTTTTTTGGAATAAAATGTTACATAAATCAGGCTAGGAATAATATATTTACAAATCCCTCTGTAAATGTCTTCATAATATAACTAGGTACAATACTGGAAAGTTTGGTGTATATAGGTGCTACTGAACTGGAGATTTCGGACTTGGAGTGAGAGAGAACAGTCATTTTGAGAAAACGGGCTTTAAAGATTTGTCATCAGCCAATGAGATTGCGCATTTAGAGTAAAATCCCCCCTTTTACTTTCACGATTGGTTGCTGATAAAAAGGAAATGACCATATTTGGATCCGGTAGTGTTGTACATGAGAGAGAGAGCTTTCTAACAGTGTGTGTGATGACGGGGTGCAGATCACGATCGCGGATCAGCGGGAGGATCTAAAACGACAACTTTTGATGAATTTATGAGAAATCTACAGACGCGAACAGACAAAGTGTAGTAAAATAAAAACCTAAATGTGTATTTCGGACTTTTTTTCACCACAAGTCTGAAAGAAGACATGTTATTGAAGACAAATATCCCAAAATCTCAAAATTGACCAGTGAAAAAAAAAAAAGATGTTTTTGCCTGCCGTGTCTCGCCTTAAGGTTAACTAATGTTAATAAAGGAAGCCTTAATATAAACACTACTCAAAATATTAAACAAAGTTTATGCAATAATGAATAAAAACAAGAAGAAAGTGATGAAAGTGAAGAAAGAGTGGAAGTGTTGACCTCTCCGCAGGCGTGGCGGTGTCGCTCTGACTCGAGCTCTCAGGCACGTTGTCATAAAGCATCTTGTGCGACTCTATGAAGTTCTTCTGCATGGCCGACATCTGAGCCATGATCTTCTGCCGGTGCGCTTTAGCAGCGTCAGCCTTTCTCTTCCGCTCCGCTTTCTCCTTATCCTGAACGCTCTGCGTAGAGACAACACACTCAGACACGCACGCATTTACACGGAGCCTGATTATACCTGTGTGAATCGCAATACCTCTTCTGACTTGCTGTGATCTACGGCAAATGAAGCAACAGGACCGGATTTCTCCCGAAGACACTTCACCACCTCAAACATCTTGCAGTGGAGACATTCAGCTCTTTCATTTCAAATCCATGGATCAAACAATCAAATACACGTTACATAATCATCTTCATACCTGCAAGTTCCATGTGATCATGTCATTCTGAGCTTCCAGAGAAGGCAAAGACTTCATTTTGTTCAGGAAGTGGAACAAAGATTTGCCATGTTCAGAACCAGTTCCTGAAAATACAAACACATCTGAATCCATCAGCAAATACATGCAGCAAGGCATTCATCGTAAGGCTAACAATTAATATACTGAAATAAAATCAAACAGTAAATCCGTGATTTGGCTTAGTGCGATTAGCACATAGCAAAGGCTGCTATTTAATTAAATAAATATATGCATTGCATGTGCAGAAACTAAAAACGGAAAACTTTGTGTTTTGCTCGTTCATTTACACGACAATGACATTTTGGGGGCCTGAAAACTAAAGCTTACGAAAACTGATTTCAAAGTGCAAGTTTTTGAAAACGATACGGTTATAGCCTCTATGTAAACTACAAAACGTGAATTTGTGAAAACGGTGACCTCATGCGCATTACGTGTTCAGTCTAGCGCCTAGTGTTTTTTTACATGGTGACATCGCCGACTTCTGGCATTTGGGTACATATATATTGGTCTGTGGCGATGACATAATAAGTATGTGCGCTCAGACTTACGTAAAAGCTTGAACACAGTGGGAATTAAAGTTGTAATTCTAATTAAAAGCGACACTGACACTGCTTTTTGACACTGTAAAAGTATTAAAGCAATATTTTTGTATGAAGTTGTATATAAATAAACATGACGTGACTTGACGAGAGTACCGAATTGCAGAGCTTGTGCAAACATTTCCACATTACTAGGATCAGATGCTTTCTTAAAGGGATAGTTCACCCAAAAATGCAAACTCTGTCAGTAATTACTCTCCCTCATGTTGTTCAACCCCGTAAGACCTTCGTTATACAACACAGAACGTACAACACAGAAGCGCTGCGCTGTTACACTAGTGAACTCACTCGAGGCCCGCAGAGAAGGAAATCAATAGTTGAAATAAAGTCGTTATTTTTGTTTGTTTTTGCGCACAAAAAGTATTCCCGTCGCTTGATAAACTTAAGATTGAGCAACTGTAGTCACTTGGACTATTTTAACGATGTCTTTAATAACTTTTCGGGGAACAAGTGTCAATCCCTTAGAAGCCTATGGAGGAGTGATCCAGCTCTCAGATTTAATCACAAATATCTTAATTTGTGTTGCGAAGATGAACGAAGGTCTTACGGGGTTGAACAACATGAGGGAGAGTAATTACTGACAGAATTTACATTTTTGGGTGAACTGTCCCTTTAACTGCCGTTTTCTCACCACTGCCATTTTATTGTGCATTTAAAGGAAAGCGCACAGCACATATTTACATATTCATCTTAACGCCGCTCTCAGCACAGCAGCGTCAGGATGTTCACTAACAGTATAGACCTTATGTAGCTCCGCCCCTTTTCAGCGCTGCGCTCGTTGTCTTTTGTCTTCTGGTCTGTATTTTCACAGCGATCTTGCGTATTTATGAATGAATGGCTCGTTTTAAAATCTTCTCGGTCTACTGACATTGGTTAAGACATCTGCTTTAAACATTACAATCCTCATTAGGGCTGTCGAAATTAATCGTTTCTACGATGCATCGCGATGCAGACGAGGACGATTCGGTATCGGTTCAGTAATAGACCATAACCGGTTATACTGACGCTTTTCTGACGTCATTTGTCGCGTGTGTGCTTTGTCGCGGTAGCATACAATGGCAGAGGAGGCGAGAGCGAGTAATTAAAAATGCTCTGAATACTTTAAATGCCTACATCTATTCTGGGCACATTTCGGCTCTAATGAACAACCTGGTAAGCACGACCTGGAGAAGACACACGCTGTGCGCGCTCACGTCACGCACACATAGAGCTGATTTAAGTATCCGAACCCGATGGTCAAATTACAATTATTCTGTGTTGTTACGCGTGATTATAAATGGATGATCGTTACCTTCAACAGCGGGCTCGGCGACGGTTGATGCGCGCATCTCTAGGGTAACATTATACACTGATGAATGAGCGCTGCTTTAAAATGAACATTTCTTTACAATAAAATTGATTTGACACAATTTCATTTACTAAATGGCATAAACAGGCTTTACTCCCTTGAAACTTAAACTGGAATGTCACTGTTTCTGTCAGTGCGACTTCCCGAACAGGCGAACACGCGCGCGCGCACGCACGCATCACTTTTGGAGTAAAAATTTTAATTGCAGATGCAGTGCACCGCGATATCGAATTGAACTGAATCGGTGACATTATAATCGTAATCGAACCGAACCGTGAGACCAGTGTAGGTTCACACCCCTAATCCTCATGATAACTTTCGTTAACTTTAAATTAAGTAAATCCACTTCAAAAGCTAATTACTCCTGGACAGCAATGCCATAGAAATATTCAGAGCAAAAGCAAAAACGGAAGTTCAAAGACATTTTTCCAAAGATGGCGGTGCCCTTGTTTCTCTGGCGCATAAGGTCTATACCATTGAAAAGGAAATAACTTCGCTGTGAGTATATCGGTGCCGTTAGGATGCTGCCTATGTACAGATGCAAAGCATCACACTAGTTTTGTGCTTGGCCAAGATGAAGGGTAACATCTTACTTTGTGCTTTGAGACTAAAGTCAAAGGTCACTTCTTCAGCACCGCTGCTTTCCAACTGCGTTTTTTCCTCCAGTAGAGCCTGGCCTACAAGGTGCAGTGCCTAAAGTCATACATGCATGTTAAAAATCCCCATATCAAAACAGCAACAGCCAATGATATTCCAGGTAATCTAAAAATGTTCTTATAAAAACAAAAGCCGTAAGAGTCGTACCCTCTGGATCATGGGTTCAGTCCACCTGTTGGAACGGTCCTCCACTGCTTTCTGGAGGATTCTCCTCAGAACGTGGATGAAGACGTCACAGCAGAGGAGACGCACTATTTTTGAGAACGCTGGACAGAAGGGAGGGGGCACTGGGGGGCAGAGGGCTAAAATAGAGGAACATCATCAACAAGTGAAATTTTATGTTGAAATCCCTTATAAAAAATATATATATCATAAATGGACAGTTCCGGTCCTGGCTACTGATTGGTCTATGTAGCATTCAGTTGCAAAAACTCACAATTATAGTAAAAACAATGACCCATATGCTCATATTCATTATCATATAATTGATAATACATTGTTTTTTTTTTTGTATGTAACACTAGGGCTGGGTATGACACAAATTTCACAATTCGATTCGATTTCGATTCACAAGCTTAAAATTCAATTCGATTCGTTTTGATTCAATATAGATTATTATGGCAAATTTTCTCAAGAAAAAGAAATCTCTTAACTAATACTGTAAACTATGGGAGTCAGTTGTAGCCTATAGGCTTTCATTAGCCTTCTATAATATTGAAACATGCATTAAATATTGAAGAACATAAAAAATTATAATGAATACATAATATGGTGCATATATTAGCAAAATGCTCCTCTCTAGAGTTAATTTTTCTAGCTGACTAACGAGGTTATGGTCACTGGATATGTTTTTTTCTGAGGTAAATGTGACGTTACATGACATTGTTTGCAAGTTGTTTCACTGTTGTTTCACTGACGTCTTTCCACGATTGAAACACTGATTGAGCGATTACATGTAACATGATACGGAATTCGATAAGTTGTTCTCTATCTTTTAACACACTTTCAGATGCTCATGTTTATTTCGTGCTGTAGTTCTCTTGAGCTGCGCCACTATGACTAGCCTAATCGATTCTTGGGATTTAAGAATCGATATCAGTTCGTAAAAATGAGAATCGATTAAAATCGAGAAATCGATATTTTTTACCCAGCCCTATTCTGCACTACATGCGTACAGTTGTTTTCAGTACACAACAGATCTACATACCTTTATTACTGCCCTCTCGATTCCTTCTCTTCTTCTGAGCCTCTTCTGCCTAACATGAACAAATAAACATCCTGCTGTTTCAAGGCTGATATGTTTTACTGAATGAGACAATGAGATAACAGGTGCATCATACCTTACTATGCTGTGGTCTGGAATAATGATAGAAGAAAGGGTTAAACTCTTTCAGAAACTCCTTCTTCAGCTCATACAAGCCATGGCCCGACACTCCTGGTTTCCTAAACAGCATTTAACAGTTAATGTTAGAGAGTGCTTTTTGGAAGAGACTTTGCATTTCTTAGAGCTGTAAGTGTAACAACTGGTATAATAACTAGTAATAACAGTGTAATAATTGATATAAACAACTAAACATTTGGTGAAATGTACTCACTTGAAAGTGGCAACCTTGGAGATAACCGTTTCCAGCACCGTTTCGTGGCTTTCCTGTGATGCATTAAAAAAATGATTCATTTAGTTAGAACAGATACAATTTTAAAAAAATGTATAGTTTAGTCACACACATTCAGACAATGTAATTTAGTAAGTTAATGTACGTAAATCTCTGTATGAACTGGCTACCATAATTATACTGTAATGCTGAATAATTGAATAAATATCTTAACTAAATAGGAAACAGTTTACAATGAGGTTTATTCATAACTTAGTTAACTGTTTTAGTTAATATGAATAATAAAAACAGCGGATAAAAAAATATTGTGTATCGCCGATCTCACAGGCTGACGATGCAATGATGCGCAAATGATGCATCGACTTATTTTTATTATCAATAAAAAATGATATTCAAATTTCAAGCAAATGTTAAAACAAACATTTTCCAAAAGTTTTTTTTTTTTTTTTGCATGAACCAGGTCAATTTTTTATCCGATAAGAACACGTGCATAAACTACGATGGAAACACATTTTTGGATGTGATTGGAAAACTGGACCAACCAGCAGATCAATTTCACAACACAGCATCTCAAATACATGTTTGATCATTCTGAAACGCCCGAGCCAAAGTGTCTCATCACAATGATTTGGTTTCATTCCTCCCATGATTGCATCTCCAAACACCAGGCATCTGAACGCAAGATTGCATGACAGATGAAAAACGCACTGAAAAATGTTTTATTGTGTTTCGTCTGTGCTCTATCTATGATGTACAAAGAAAGAGTGTTTTTTGTTCCTTGTTCATTACAGATATTTTGCACTAATTTCCCAAGAAGTGACAATTTTTTTCTCTTGAACACATGGAATGGAAACGTTGTTTAAAAAATGTTTTAAGCGATATTCCATTTTTGCACGTAAAATTGGATGGAAACTGCTACTGAAGAGTTGTACTTTATATTAACTAACATTTAAACTAACATTAGTCTAATAAAAACTGTAACAATTGATAAAGTTAGTTAATGCATTAACAACTGTTAACTAATGGGACCTTTTTGTAAAATGTTACCAATAAATTAATACATAAATTAAAATAATAACATGAAATATATGCACTGAATAAAGTATAAATCCACTAAATGTCTTACATTATCAGGCAGGCTTTTGACCAGGCTGCTATGAGCCATGGGTTCAATACACAGCAGATGGATAACCTCCCTCATAGTCACGTCCTCCTTAGTCACATGACTTATTCCAGGTACGTACCGCTCACCTGCATATTTTGCATGTAAAATATATATGAGGCAAAACAATAAAGGCAGTGTCTCCAATCAAACCATTTGCATAAACAACTGATAACACATCAACTAGAGGCAGCAAATTGTAAAAATGTCCATAACTAACTATGGTGGGAATAAAAGGGCAAGTTGTGAGATCTTACCAACAATGACGATGATCAGGTAGAGCATCTGCTCTGTTAACCTATTCCACTGTTTCAGCACTTCCTGTGGGATGAAAAGGCACAGAAACCAATCAAAATCAACAATTATTAACGATGGAAAAAAAAAAAAAAAAAATTCTCAACTCACCTGATCTTTACTGGAGCAGTTGCCATTAAAAATATCGAAAAGTTCAAATCTCAAAAGAACAAGCATGAGGAAATGATTGGGGTCCATTTTGGAAGCAGCAATCTGTGATTGGTCAGAAAATGTCATTAATATGAATATATTTGTATTAATTTTATAATTATATAATATCGTTATAATATACATTTTATTTACACATTTATGATTTTATGCACATACCTGCAGCATCATAACATCCTTATCAAACATTTCATCCCTGCACTTAACATCCTGATAGTAATACACCTAACAACAGAGCCAACAAACACAAGCTAAAGTTAGAATACATTAATTACACAACACAACCAGTGTATTTAAAGGGGTTATATGAAGCTATTTTTAAAGATCATTATTTTAGATTATTGGGAGTAATAGGATAGGTTAAGATGCTTTAATGTTTAAAAAATTATTATTTTTGACATACTGTACATACTGTATTTCTACAAAGCCGCTTCTTCCGAAAATCCTCAGTGCGCTCTGATTGGCCGGCTGACCTTGTGCGTTGTGATTGGCCAAACACCTCAAGCACGTGTCGGAAATGTAACGCCCCCTTAGCATAATCGCGAGCTTCAGCTTTAAGCAACTGTAAACACACAGTTAATAATGTCATCGATTTTAAAGTATGAGTTCTGGCCCGAGTCAGATTCTGAGGATGCAGATGATCAAGCCGGTCGATCGAAACGAACTTTGCACAGTTGCAACTTTACCAACGTTTCACAGTGGATCTGGATCAGTGTTCTCTATTAGATAGAATAAACCTCTTTGCAGGAGTCTATGAGCTTTAAAACTTTGCAGATCGTACACATGCACAAACAGATACATTACACACTAAAGGAAAACATTAATTAGCATCATATGACCCCTTTAAATTTGTGCATTTGAATTATGTTACATAGTGTGTGTGTTTTTGTCCTTTTCACTTCTCAAATATACAATACATACGTTCATGTATATTTTGTAACAAATTAAATACAATATCGACTGCATCAAAAATCATTAAGAGCCATTTCACACCAGTTTAACAGTTTAACATCTTGTAAATTTGGATATGGATGTGTTTGAAATATCCGTTGATGATCCAACAGTTTTTATTTGGAGACTTTTTTTTATGTTCAGATTTTGAACATGTTATTCAGGTTTTTCAGAGAATTTAACTGTTGTACTTACAAATGTTGTCTACTTTTATGTTTTTAGTGACATCTGATGTGTATGGAAGCTTGTTTCCGCCACTAAATAAATAAATAAATAATAATTGCGACTTTTTATCTCACAATTCTGACTTTATTTCTCAGAATTTCGAGATATAAACTTGCAATTATGCGATATAAAGTCAGAATTGCGAGATATAAAGTCAGAATTGTGAGATATAAAGTCGCAATTGCAAGATATAAAGTCAGCATTGTGAGATATAAAGTCGCAATTGTGAGATATAAAGTCAGAATTGCGAGAGAGAAAACTAAGAATTCTGACTTTTTTTCTCGCAATTCCGACTTTATATCGCATAATTGCAAGTTTATATCTCGCAATTCTGACATATTTTCTCAGAATTGTGAGATATAAACTCGCAATTGCGAGTTATAAAGTCCAATTCTATGGGAGAAAAACGACTGACTCACAATTCTGACTTTATAACACGCAATTGCGACTTTATTTCACGCAATTCTGACTTTATATCTCGCAATTCTGAGAAAATATGTCAGAATTGTGAGATAAAAAGTCTCAATTACCTTTTTTATTTTCATTCTGTGGCGGAAACAAGCTTCCATAGATGTGTGACCAAGCATTAAAATAAATAAACGGTGTCATTAGTGTGGCTCTCACCTGGCTGACGAGTGACAGGCCGTTTCTGCGCCACATATCGGCACCGACCTGAGCCGCCAACACAACACAGCGCAGGGGCTGATCCGCTAGCTCAGTGAAGTTCAGCTGCACCTGACACACACACACACACACACACACACACACACACACACACACACACACACACACACACACACACACACACACACACACACACACACACACACACACACACACACACACACACACACACACACACACACACACACACACACACACACACTCCTATAAACCACAGTGCTAGAAATTCACAAATTACAGGTTCATTTTATTCTTGAATGCTATACTCACAGGATCCACAAAGTCAGGGAGGAACTGGATTGCTCCAGTCTGGCACAACAGCACATATAGACCTGAGAGCAGAAACACACTAGGTTAAATAACAGCCAGAGATTACTGAAGTAACAATAATATATGGAAACACACTACCATTAAAAAGTTTGGGGTCTACATTTTTGTTGTTGTTTTTTTTGTTTTAAAAGAAACTGATCATTTTATTTAGCAAGTAAGATAAATTGATCAAAAGAGACAATTAAGTCTTAAAAATAAATAAGACAAAATAAAGAAATATAATAATTTAACAAAAAGATTTCTAAATATTTCTATATATAAATAAATGGTGTTAAATAAACTTTCTATTTAATAAAGAATCATGAAAAAAGTATCACGTTTTTCACAAAAATATTTAGCACCACAACTATTCCCAACATTGATAATAATAAGAAATGTTTCTTGAGCACAAAATCATCATATGAGAATAATTTCTAAAGGATCATGTGACACTAAAGGCTGGAGTAATGATGCTGAAAATTCAGGAATAAATTACAATTACTTTTTTGATATCTTTTAAATGAAACATTTTAAAATACATTAAAATAGAAAACTGCTATTTTAAATTGTAATTATATTTCACAATATGACTGTTTATCAAATAAATACAGCCCTGAGCATTAATGATTAAAAAAAAAACAACTTAAAACAATCTTACTGACCTCAAATTTTGAATAGTAGTAAATGGTAGTTAAATCAGAGTAGCTGTACTAGATTTACTATTATACATTAGTGAGCATATATACTGCACACATTAGAATATATAAACAGATTATTGTTTTAGTTTTGTTTTTTAAAAGGAATGAAGTCAGACAGGCTTTTCAGCTCACGTCACAGTCATATCAAAATATGAAGTGAATCAATCAAAACTAACTTTAGCTGGAAAAAACATTTTTCAAAAGCCACTATAAAACCAAACCAATCTCTGTTACCTTAAACTATATGTTTATCTCTGTAAAGCTGCTTTGAAACAATCTACATTGTTAAAAGCGCTATATAAATGAGGATGACTTGACTTGACTCATACATGTCTGCAGATGCTCTGCAAAATTTTGGTAAAAAAAAAAATGGGTTGCATTGAAAAATAGGAAATCATCTCTTTCATGCAAGAACACTGCAATTTTCCCTTTTGACCATCTATTAACTATAAGTAACTTTGCAACGACATGTCAGCTAACTCTCATTAGAGTATTAGTGGACTATCTGCTTCATATCTGCTAACTCTTTATTGTGATGCTCCTCAACAGACACTCTACTGACTATAAGTAACTTTGCAACTACAGGTCGACTTATGCTGCGTTCCAGGCAGGTTTTTGAGCACGTAAATCACGACTTTGTAGCGTTCCAGGCCAGTCACGCCAAACTACCTGAGCGCAATATACATACTTATTGTTTCAGAGACGCATAACATTGTAATACATAATCGTGTGTGTATTATTATCATTGTTATATTATTATTAATTTGACTGAAACGTTATATTGTCCTAAAGTGTATTCTCACTGTGTACCGCCTGCAGAAACACTGCATCCGTAGGGGCTACCATTGTTGTTTTGTACGGTTTCGCGGGCTATGTGACGTCAGAGCTCGTAACTGGGAGTACATCGATCTAGTACGAGTTCACGGGTGGGAAGTCACGGGTTCGACTGCCGTTCCAGTGCACTTTCACGGGTATAAGGTTGGAAAAACACGGGTTACAGATTGCCTGGAACGCGGCATTATTCTAACCCTAACCCTACCAGTCTACTACTACTCTACTAATACTCTACTAATACTCTAATGAGAGTTAGTAGACATGAAGGTGTGATGTTACTTGTGGACAACCGAATGTGTTAAAGAGACCATCAAAATAAAGTGAAACCACGGTGTCATTTCAAAAACATCACCAGCGAGAAACCCCGCAAATTCTGACTTCTGACGCAGAAATGCAACAGTTCTGCTAACCGGCCAGGAGTCTGGAGACGGGCAGGTGTATGGAGACGGGCTCCTGGGAGACTCTGTACGGCCGTGAGTGGAGGATCTGCTTGCACATGTAGCTGTCCGCGGGCTCGCTGCGGAAGGGCTGGTTGCTGCAGGACATTAGCGCTCTGTGACACTCCTGAAAGGCCAACAGCAGAACGCGCTCCTGTGGGTGAAGAACACACACACATGATTTATGGGGACTTTACATAGACATAATGATTCGTATAATGCACAAACTGTATTCAATCCCCTAAACACAACCCTCACAAAATCTTTCTGTATTTTTCATTTTCAAAAAACATTTTTTTTATATAATGACAAGTGTCATAATATATCGCAATACAAAAAAGCAACAATATGTATCGTGGATAGTGAGAATCTGCATTGAGTATAGTTTTATTGTCAGTACTACATTAAACTACTATATATAATGTATAATAATGCAATGTGGGTCCTGACAATGCCAAATGTCTGATATTACCAGTAAAAAAGTGTCCTACATTATTTTAAATATATCTAGTCAGTGAAAGAGTGCAAGCATATTCATCTAAAATAATTCTGTATTTTCAGCTTCAGAGTCATGAATATTTTTATTCTGGTGTCTTTATTGTCCTGTGCTTTGGGTTTCAGCACCAAATACAAGCCCTATTCATTCACACCCACAATATAATACCAAATGTAGCATTTTAAATCAACAGTAAATCTTTTGTTAACCTTTAATCATACGTCTAAGAGTATCGCAATAATATCGTATCGTGAGTTCAGTATCGTCATATGTATTGAATCGTGACATGAGGGTTTCGTATATTAATCATAAAAAAAGTATAAAATAATTTAGTATGATTTATAAGCCGTTTTTCTCATGGGGACCAAAAATGTCCCCACAAGGTCAAAGATTTATAATACTGCAGTCCTTGTGCGGACATTTTGTCACCACAACGTAAGGTTGACCAGGGGCGCACACACACACACGCACACACTCACACACACACACGCACACACGCACACACTCACACACACACACACGCACGCACGCACGCACTCACGCGCACACACGCACACACACACGCACGCGCACACACACGCACACACACGCACACACACACACACGCGCACACACACACACACACACGCACACGCACACACACACGCACACACACACACACACACACACACACACACACGCACACACACACACACACACACGTCCACACAATGTCACATTTTAGGTCATTCATTAACTACTGGATAAACAATTTGTAAGATAATCAGTCCAGCAAGCAATAGCAAGGCTTGAAAAGTAAACTGGAGGATTCAAGCACTAGGTCTCAGCATTACAGGGAGTCAGTCGGCGGCCTGAAGTTGATTTTTAGAACATATTTTCTTTCCACGAGTATCATTATAAAACGTTATTGATGGTAATAAAGCACAATCTGTTTCACCATAGTGTTTTTTGTAACTGAGAAAAGTAGAAATAGTTTGACTTGACGGTTGCACTCGTGTTGTACTTTGCAGCTGGTGGTATAAAGTGAAACATTGATAATATTTGTAAATTATGAGTGAACGTGCGGAGGACAAAAAAACAACAGAAAAAAGACCATCCGCACTTCCTTTGTTGGCCGTAGAGTCTGAAGCGATTAACAGTTTGAATTTTCATGATGTCAATTTAAAGTTTGCATTGCAACGTCAACATCTAGAGAGAAACATGTCTGATTTTGGTGGGCAATTGGTTGTGATTGGCTTGACATATTTTACTTTTTTTTTTTTACATATGACATTTTTATTCAATATGAAACTGTCCAGATGGTTAGGTATATTTAATTTAAATGTATGTTATCTTGAAATGGACGGTTATTATATCTGTAACAGGTCACTAGTTCTTAAATTTACAACAACTTTTTCAAATAAATCCTTTTTTTTTTTCAAAGAATTCTAAAAATGATTAGTTTCTTCCATCAAAAACCTTACAAATATTATTGACCCCAAAGTTTTGATTGGTAGTTTATTTTTTTGATATATTCATACTATATAATCATGTTATTTTAGTAATATTCCCTATCATCAATTACCTAGAGATCGGCATGGTGTTATTTCAGTTAGGCTAATAGCTGGTATGATTAGCATTGAGAGATGATCTTATGGAAAGTTCCTCATGCCGATCTCTAGATATGGTGAAGGGAATGTGATGATGTGGGATATTTTAAATCCAAAGGCCAAGGGAACTTTATCAGGATGCATATTATCCCGGATCCATGAAATAACTGGCCTTTAAAAATAAAAATCTGCTGTCTCTATGGGAATTTAACATAGGGGTGTCCTGACTTATGCAACCTGTATTTTAAGGAAGAACATTTATTTATTTACGATACATTATTCATTCACAAAGAAAATTGGTGTCCTTAAAGGTTGGATTTTTCCTCATTTTTTAAATTAAGGCATTAAGATCAATTTCCAAATTATGATTTTTTATTCCCCTTTTTAGTCAACTTTAGCATGTGTGACTGTGTTCACTTATGCTAGGTACTGTATATCTTTTTCTAAAAAGCACCAGAGAAAAGCAAGATCTCTGCCAAGCCGTGACTCACGTCAGATGAACACCAGTCCTGAAACATGGCAAGAATGTGGCGTAGCTGCATCTGGAGCGTAAACCCCGCCTCCCACTCCGGCTCCACTTCAACATGCTGACCAAACTGCCTCTTCACCTCCTCCATGCCCTGTCATCACACAATCACAGCCAATTTGAGTCAACATATTGCATAGAGATCTGGGGAAATGCATACAAAAACAACAATAAAACCAATTCTTATTCAGCAAAAACGTGCAATACGAATTATAAATATAACAGATTATTATCACCCAACAAACAAGCTATTTATAAACTCCAACATGCACTGCAAAAAATGCTTTTATAACTTAGAGTTTTTGTCTTTATTACATTTCTTAAATCAAGACCCATTTCCTAAAGTAGAAAAATGACATAAGATATTAAGTCTTGTTTTCTTGGGAAATAAATAAAAATTAAGTGAGTTTTTGCTCAAAACAAGCTAAATTATCAGCCAATAGGGTAAGAAAAATAATCTTGTTTCTGTTTGAATTAACATTATTTTTCTGACCCCATTGGCAGATAATTTTGCTTTTTTTAAGCATCAACTCACTTAATTTTGATTAATTCTCCCAGAAAACAGGACATAATATCTCATGTCATTTTACTCGTCTAGTAAATGCCTCTTGATTTAAGAATTTGTTGATATTTGGACTGGAAACAAGACAAAAATACTAAGTTAGAAAAGCATTTTTTGCAGCGGACTAAAATTTAATGACTTAGTGGAATTTAAAATAGCCAAAATAATGTTTAAAATAATAAATAATGCATTTCCAGACTGTGTCCAAAACCTGTTTCAGATTAAATCTACTCATGTTCAGTAAAGCACAGATCAGAACCAATGTCAGACAGAGATGTGTCTGTTCAGGGGTTAAACTGAGGAATAGTCTTGATGATGAAATGAAAACATGTAATTCCATAGGTAGCTTTAAGCAATTTTTATTTTTTTTAAAAGAAAAAAGATTACATTATACAAAGCTGAATGACTTTAGCTTCTTTTTCTTTTAGACATTATTTATGTACGCAAGATGACTCTGGTGTTTTGTATTGTGTGTTAAATAAATAAAATGTAAAAAGGATCGACGCAATAAGCAGTGTTGGGAAAGTTCACTTTCTACATGAACTAGTTCAAAGTTCAGTTCACAAATTTTAAAATGAACTAGTTTAGTTCATAGCTCAAACTTTAAAATTGTGAACTAGTTCATAGTTATTTTTTCCATATGTTGCTGCGAGCTATTATTTTTCAAAATTATTGCCACAGCCCATATAGAACCACAGACAGCAATTATTTTATCGGCGGGCAAAGTTTGCACAGAAATGTAAGATTTTTCCCATCCTCACCGAGCTGGTCATAAACTCGTTTAAATGATCATACGATCCTCCTTGCTGCTTCTTGTGTTGATGACGCATGCGGCGGTGTGACACTGGTGCTGGTGTTGCCAGATTGGGTGTTTTTCCACTAAATATTAAGGCCTGTTTACGGTGTTTTATCCGGGTTTTCGGCTGGAAGGCTCTTTAGAAATCTGGCATTGAACGAAGTTAAACTGAGAGAGCGTGCCGTTCACAGACACCAGAATCAACGAGTTCACAGTAACGTTCATCAGGATGTAATACAGTACGTTCAGTTCACGTTCGCCCAAAATATGAACGAGTTCATGAACTATTGTTCAATGAACGCGTTCAGGCACAACACTGGCAATAAGCATAAGCTTCAGCCGACACCTTTTCGGTCAAGCAACTAATTTGTACATTGTTTTTCTTTTTTTCCCCTTTTCTTTTGAAGTTGACCGAAATAAAACGTAACCAACTAACTATTAAGGGTGTCACAATTTCGATTTTAAATCGAAATCGATCGAAATTAATACACAAACTCAAAAATCGAAATAAAAAATGGAATCGTCGATGCTGCCACGCCCCCATGTCGCGCCCGTGATGGAAAGTTCGGATCGTTTTACTGACTCTATTGTTCAATCTCGTTCATCAAAATTAACTAATCTTTTTTCTAGTCATTTCAGGGGCTTTAAATGTTATACTTTTAACAGGCAAATTCCCCGAACACATCCAACGCAATCTTGATCATATTCTGAATTAAGAAATCATTATAATGCAGTCAAAAGTAATTTACAGGGAACATTAATACTTGAACTTCCGAGTCTTTTGTTCATTTGTGGCGTAGAGGCAATGAACGGATCGACTCATCACGGCGCGGGGAAAAAACACACGTGTTGAAAGGCTGTGAGTCCAATAACTTAGATTCTATGCCCGAGCCCGAACTTGGCCCCAACCCGGCCCGATATTTCCCGTCACTATCCTCGGGCCGGGCTCTTGATCTAGAGACGTGCACTCCCAACGCAATAGAGTGCGGCGCGGGACTAGATTTGATGGCCGAGTGCGAGCACGGGCGGTAATGCACTCACTCTGTGTGTGCGGGAGAATAAAACGATTCGCGGGACTCCCGCAAACTAGAAATATCTATGAATAAAACATATAAAAACTAATACATTTTTTTCATCTGTTACAGAAAAGCAACAAGAACAACTAAAACAAAATAGAAACGATTTACAGGCCAGAGTTTCTATTTATAACATGTTTGCAGCGTTGAGCGATTTAGCCAATCACAGACATATGTGTTGATTTCTTGAACGCAATGGCCAATCAGAAGCATTTAAGATAGACTCTCCTCACCGCTCAAAACGGACTTTTTGTTCAGTGCTGAATTCTGTAAGCTGGCAAATCCTCTAATTATAACAAAGTGTAGGCTATATATTATGAAAGATTCATTGTGCAGTCAGCTTCACTGATAATAACAGAGATGTGTGAGATTGCGATGAACTGATGTCAGCTTTTTAGTAGCAACAGCAACCTGTGCTTAAAAAAAAAATCGAGAATCGAATCTAACCGTGACCTTAGAATCGAAAATGTAATCGAATCGAGGATTTGGAGAATCGTGACACCCCTACTAACTATTTAGCCACAGATGGAACAACAGACTTTCAGGCAAATAAGCTTGTGATGGGAGAAAGATTACCTGCATACAGCAAAGGAAGCGGAGAAAGACGGATAACCCTTCGAGGAACTTCACCCTCATCGCCTCGGTCCACACGGAGGGCTTGCTGATGAGAATGTACCTGATAACGTCAAGATCTGAATTGAGCCAAATGATCAAAATGGTGTCAAAATGTTTTTATTTCCCATAATTCAAGCGTTGTGTGTAGACCTGAGGTCATGGAAGATAACTTGAACCCGGAAGAACTTGTCGGGGTTGTGGCCCTGGAAGTGGAAGCGGTGGTTGTTGTCCAGATGTTCCCGCATCATCTCCATTACAGTGTCTATAATGACCTTGATGACGTTGCCCTCCTCGATCAACTGCCTAGCCTGAGAAAAAGAGGAAAATGTTAAATACCTTTAACCTTTAGACTTTATTGGTTAGTTCCCTAAAAAAAATAATGTTCTTTCTAGGGCTGTGAAAAGATTAATCACGATTAATCGCATCCAAAATAAAAGTTTGTGTTTACATAATATATGTGTGTGCACTGGCTTTACTTATTTTGTATATATATATAAATACACACACATGCATGTATACATTTATGAATTTTCTTTTATTTATATATAAAATATTTATATTTATATATAATATAAATTATATATAAATATATACAGTATATACATGCAAATATTTCTTAAATATACACATGCATGTGTGTGTATTTATATATACAAAATAATTATACACAGTGCACACACATATATTATGTAAACACAAACTTTTATCTTGGATGCGATTAATCTTTTCACAGCCCTAGTTCTTTCATTTACTTACAGCACACTCTTAAAAACAGAGGATCATTATTAGTAGGGGTGTAACCATTTATCGCAATACAAAACTGCAACAAAATGTATCGTGGATAGCTCATCCAAAATGAAAATTACTGTGTGGAAAAATTCAGTTTTCGTGTCAGTGCTACATTAAACTCCTATATATAATGTTGAATATAATGTATATTAATGCAATGGGGGAATATCTGTGGGTCCTGATAATACCAAATGCAAATATTACCAGTAAAAGCGTCCTACATTATTTAAAATATATCTAGTCATCGAAAGAGTGGAAGCATATTCATCTAACATAATATTGTGTTTTCAGCTTCAGAGTCATTAATATTTTTATTCTGGTGTCTCTATTGTCCTGTGCTTTGGGTTTCCAACACCAAATACAAGCCCTATTCATTCACACCCACAATATTATACCAAATGTAGCATTTTAATTAACATTTCATTTTTTGTTAACCTTTAAGACATCATATGTCTTGGAGTATCGCAATAATATCGTATCGTGAGTTCAGTATCGTGATATGTATCGAACCGTGACATGAGGGTTTCGTTACACACCTAATTATTAGCATCAACGGTTCCATGACAAACCTTTAACATCCGTGGAACCTTTTCAATGCACAAAAGATTCTTTATAGTGAAAAAAAGGTTTTAGATTCTAAAATGTATTAATCCATACAACTTGTGAGCAATAGTTGAACAAGAAGATGCTAACACAAACAAAATTGAGTTTCAATGTAATTACTAAGTTATAAAAACTAATTACTATGTAACTACTATGTTAATTATGTAGACTTCTTGTAATTACATTTTGATTGCATTTATGAGTAGGAAACTCATAAATGCAATGAACACAATGGATCTCTAGAAACTGCACATTTTAAACACGTGACTGCTGTAATTTCTGCTAGTCGTTCATCATACCAGTGTGGGAACCGTGTAGATTTGCACAGACAATGCTGTGATGGAGATGTTCCTCTGATGGTCATCACTGATGAAGTCTTCCTGAAGCTGCTTGTAGTGCTGAAACATGATGTACACACACGTCAGCTGCTTTTGCTAATGCCAAGCATGTGACGAGTGTAAAACAACAACTACAATATTACTTAAACATTAAAATACATGTGAAATGATATGCAGCTGCAAAACTATACCTCTGTGAATTTCATGGCAAACTGCCTCTTGTATTCGGTGTCCATCAGTAAACTAGTGAAAATTAACTCATGAACGACCTTGCGGGCTCCTGAGGAGAGAAAAATAAATAAATAAAAAAGATTTAAAGACAGTACTAAGATCATCTAACCAGATTTTAAATGTTTTCAGGCTATTGAACATGCATAACTTAATTGTAGAGTAGGGCTGTCACGATACCAGACTTTTCACTACATGATTATCATGCCCAAAATAATTCACAATAATGATAATTATTATTTAATAAAATATAGAAATATTTAAAAAACAATAATAATAATGCTATCGGTCAAATTGATCCTTTTTTTGAAGAATCACACCATTGCATTCAAAGGGAACAATTACACTTAATGGAAACCAGTTTGAAATAACTTCCTTCTGTGAATGATGTAACTCCTTATAACAGAATGAGGCAGAAATTATATTATTTTATAGTATTCTACACGGAGATAAGGCTATGTCAATTGGCACCGCATTATAAATATACATTATCTTTATGAAAATATTCGAGGTGGCTTGAAGAACACAGATAAACCATTTACTGCCGCAATGGTGTGTTAATTCTCTTCATGTTTAATCAGTCAAAATGTCTCTAGATCTGCATTTTGTTCAGCAACAGGATGTCTTTGTCCATATTAGGGATATCCTGGAAATACATTTATTACTCCTATGAGTCTCACTTGTAGCCTTTCTGCGCAAGGGCGCCCTCCGGTGTGGAGTATGAAAGAAACACAAATTACATGTGGAAAATTAGTGTTCCATAATGCTCACATCTTTTGGGTAAAAATAGAGAAAAATGCGGCTCTCTAATTTAGCATTTCAGGACTAGCAAAATATTGCAACTTTCAGTCTGTACAGTGACCAAATCTGCATGATAGTGGAGGTGTGTGCAGACTGGGCTAATTAACAAGTCATTTTCATGGAATCCAAAACTAGCGAGCTAACTTTCTTGGAGTGCGGGTAGAGTGTCCTGTCTTTCATATCAGACGACATGCTTTTACGCGGCAGAAGAAGCTGCGCTCTGTGTTAGCGCTGCACGATTAATCGCAATTTACATGAAATCGCACTTAAACCGATTTGGCTTATCGCGATTATGAAATCACAAATGCTGCGGTTATTTTTTAAGCTCAGCTTGTCAGTGACGTACGGCTCTGTAAACGCTGCTCCATCTGAAAGCACTGTGAGTCTGAGTCGCTTATAACGTGCATTTGAAAAAGCAACAGGCGTCAAACATCTTTCCAAACATGAGAAGCATTTGAGACTCTTGTCCAACAAAAGACAACATTTAATAACATGCTTTTACTCCAAACTCACTTCATAAACGACAGTTGAGCTCATCCTTCAGTGAGATGATGTGCTTCTTACACAGAATAAGGCAGTTGTGTGTTTATAAGTCATGTTTAATCAAACAAAGCGATTCAATCTTCTGTTTATTCAGCTACAGCGATAGGGATTTCCTGGAATGATGCGTGTTATTGTATTTCTGCAGCGGGGCGTATTTACGAGCCATATCATCATATGTGTACTATTCATTTTAAATATTAGTTATCGCCAATACCAGCAGTTTGGGACAACCCTTATTAACATAACGATATTTAAATTTTTAAATATCCTGATTATAATCAATATATCACCGGTATATCGCGACAGCCCTGTTGTAGAGATTGCAATATTTACCTTTATAAAGTTTGGCATCATGCAGCATGAGTCGACTGATCAGGCAGAGTTTATCGGTGTCCGTGGGCGGCTCCAGCGCCACCTGGCAGAACACCTCCCTGAGGCCAACTACACAACCAACCACAACACCAACACCAAAAACATCTTTTAGAAAAATATGCAACATAAAAGCCGGTCTCAAAACCCTGGTAAAATTATATTTAAGAAAAAACAATATATTAAAATGTATAGATAGATACAGATTATTGTTATATAGTACCGGTCAAATGTTTGGAAACATTACTATTTGTGCTCTTATGCTCATCAAGCCTGAATTTATTTGATCAAAAAATACAGAAAATTTATTAAAATTTAAAAAAAGTTTTCTATTTTAATATACTTTAATAAAGAATTTATTCCAGTGATCAAAGCTGAACTTTCAGCATCATTACTCCAGTCTTCAGTCACATGATTCTTCAGAAATCACATGATATGGATTTTATTTTTATTCAATATTATAATCTTATCAGTTAACGGGTTAATACTCGGAAAAAGAGTGGCGGTTGTCGGTCGGGAAAATTAACCGTAATGAGCATCCCTAGTGTAAATGTAACTGTTGTGAAAAGTATTGTATTGTTTTAAAAAAAAAAGTTATGAATAAGAACCAGCCCTGAGTTCACGAGTCCTACATGCTCTACCTGAGTAGCCAATGATCTTCTGGAACCATGCGCCAAGTCTGAGGGCGAAGGACTGATGAGCCATAACAGCAGTGTGAAGGATCTCCACACGCAAAGGTCTCTGGATGATGTGCTCGGAGTTACGCTGCAGAGGAAATTCACATGCGAGTTAACAAATTTTTAATAATCATTACACCTAAAAACAACCGTTTAAAAATCAGTGTGTATCCATCTTATTCCTGACGAGCTTACTGCGTTTTGAATTATGGGCGGCACTTCCGGTTTGGGGAACTTCCATTGAAAAAGACTGAAACGAATCATTTCCAATCATAAGGTTGCCCAACAAATAAAGCTGATCCGTTAGTTTGACTCAATGAGCGATCAGTTTTCTTTCTTGTTTTATTTAATAATAACGTAACACTTGGTATTTTAACGTGACATGTTAACAAGAGTATCTACGGCAAGAGCTCTTTTCAGTCTCTGCTTTCTTTACCTCATGATTATTTTATTTTTTGCTTTTGCACTCTGCTGTAATAGTATGAAAAGGTTCGACACATACTGCACACTTGTGGTCTGTTCTCCCGATTTAATTTACGATATATGCCATTAATAATTCACAAATGCAAGAAAAATCTCTCCCCCCCCCCCCAAATCCTCATGTCTCATTCCAGGTTTGTTTTCACAGGTACATACAATTTATAATCTGTACAAATGACTGAAATCACTTTGAAAGAGTATGACGCAATGCTGAAGTAAATATGTTTTCATTAAGGCAGCGCATGTTGCATAATACAGATTTACCACAGTGACATTTAACCATCCGATTTTGCTGTGGAAACATTCACGCTTTTAGGGTTATTCACGGTCTGTTGAAAGTACTTGTTGATGCTTTTACACTTTTAAAGGTCCTTTTAATGTTCAATGGTTGAATTGTGAGTAGAATAATGTAATGTCATTGTACACAGTTTTTAAAATATATAGGGCTGCAACTAACGATTATTTTGATAATCGATTAATCGGACGATTATTTTTTCGATTAATCGATTAATCGGATATAAATTAAATTAGATTTTTTTTTATTATAACTAAATAAAACCGTAAATCAGGGTAGTTATGTGTAAAAGTGTACTTTAAAAAGTGCAAAAGCCACACATTGAGTTTTACTTATATCAATATTTGCATTGTTTTTAATGATAATTGCTGATGGCAAGTTGACAAACATGATTATTGTTAAAAAAAATGATATCCAACAAATTATGTTTTAACAAAATTTTTGTTAAAACAAATTTACACAGACATGTTGTTCAGATGTGAATATCTGAACTAAAAACAAACTAAAAACATCTAAAATATATAATTCATTTAATTTTTATTTAAAATTAATTATATATAAGGAATATAAGGATAAAGAATATAATATATATAATATATATAATATATAAAAGAATAATATAAGGATAAATTGATTAAATAAATATAGAAAGACTGAAAACAATTGTGTGAACGTAGAGCCGAAGTAGATCGCGTTTGAAAAACAATTAAAACTTAGTAGACAAATGCTATAAAAAGAGAACGGAATGGAGGTAACGTTACCCAGCAAGCTAACAGGCTTGAGTAAAGGACAGGAGAAATTATGCATTAGTGCACAAGCATTCGCTGAAAACCACTGAGTACAGTGACTAAAAAACAATATTTTACTGCTGCTGTTATTAACTGCCTTTGTATTTAATGCTTCACTTTGTAAAGACCGTTTTAATTTAACCTATTTCTGCGGTAGCGCTATTTTAATCCATCACTTACGTTGCGAGCGAACTGATTGCACAACCTGATGCTCGAGACAAAATACAGACATCCCGGAAGTCCCGGGAGTCTCCCGCATATTGATTGCGGCTCCCTGATGCCCGCGAATTAGTTCAAACTCCCGAAATCTAGAGCGCGCAAGCAAGAGCGCGCGTGCGAGACAGAAGAGACGAGATATATCCAGCTGCAGACCCGCAGCACCACCAGTTTCAGAACCCCAGTGCCAGAACCGGAAGTGAGGGAGGGGCGGAATTATTTACAATGACACAAGCATGGTTATTTTTGCAAGTATTTAAAAATATTAAAAATTGTTGCACCTTTTAAATAATATTTAGGGTATGTTTTTATTACACAGTGAGTCACTGCTCGTTGTATGAACTATAACTGGTATGTGACAAATAAAGAGCAAGACAGTGCTCGTGTTGTTTGAAGACGTGAGTGCGCGCGCGCGGCCGGGGCTCTCTCTCTCTCTGCTCGTTAAGCGCCCTGTCATGCGCAGCAGTCATTCTATTCCGCCAAAAAGCGGACGATCTGACGGGTTTTAGAAGATTTAATACAACCTGAAACTAAAAAAACAGACCCGACCTCTATTTGAGACCGGACTTATATTTACCCAGACCTGCAGCCACACCAGGCGTGTAAAGAGACAATCGTCTATTTGGGACTCGGCTATTATTTGAAGTACGGTACATTTTTATGGTTTCTTTTAAAACAATGCCGGATTTTCTCTCTCTTTTTAGATTTTTGACATTATTTTACATAAAGAAAAATGCATGCTGCACATGTTCTTGTGAAATAAAGTATATTTTATATAAAATGACCATAAGTTTCAAGCATTATTTTCACGATCAGGAAGTAACTCTCATAATACAATAAAACGGATAACTATATAGAATTATATTACACAAAATCAATGTTTTAAATGCTTATTGTACTATACCTTAATGTATCATTATAATAAGTATAAAGTATGACATTTCGTGTGTAATAATGACGTTTCGTGTCTAAGCAAATTACGCTCCAAAACGTTAGGTGGCGTTACTCGGTTTAGAACGTAAGCTCCGCCCATCACTTCCGGTCCTGGCGCTGGTGTTAGAACGTAAGCTCCGCCCCTTACTTCCAGTTCTGGCGCTGGTGTTAGAACGTAAGCTCCGCCCCTTACTTCCGGTTCTGGCGCTGGGGTTCTGAAACTGGTGGTGCTGCGGGTCTGCAGCTGGATACTATTGGAAGAGACTGCTCCAAACCGTGTAGCGCGCGCGCTCGGCAGAGCGCCTGAGGGAGAGAGACCTTGCGTGTGTGTGCGTACCAGTAAACGCTCCCCGTGACGTAAGCAGACCAACTAATCGATAATGACATTCGTTGACAACGATTTTCATAATCGATTATAATCGATTTTATCGATTAGTTGTTGCAGCCCTAAAAATATAGCTATTATTGTGTCCATAAAGGTAGTCTTTCACTGATTGTTTACAGCTTCACATAAGTTACACCCATAAATCACGCAAAGCATCATGGGACGCAGGAATAATGTGGATAAAGAGTGTAGAAGTACGTTTACCCTGATATTATCCCTGGCGTCTTCACAGGATCTGAGGGTATCTCTCTTCACTGCTTTCCGCCCCTGAAATCATAACAACGGCACTATTGAGAAGTCTGTACACTGACAACGTAAAACCATGTGGAAAGCGGATGCTAAGAAAACTCACTTCCTTGTCAATGAGTGCGGTGTAGATTTGAGCCTGATTCTGGTCACAGGCGATTGCCCGCTGAAGTGTGTAGATGACGTGGTCATATGAGTGATGTTCATCGTTGTAGAGCACACAGAAGTAGGTGTCTTCTTTCACTCTAAACACAATATTAAACAACATTAACCTTCAACCTGTTTTGCTAAAGTTGGAGCACGTAACTGCATATCTCACTTTGGCTTCAGCTCTTCTGATAGGTCATTGTTCTCTTCCCAAACCAGCATGTCTGCCGTGTAGCGCAGCAGCAGACGGGCCAGCGTCCGAGCCCTTGCTTGAAGACCTGGATCCATCACACACTCCTCCTGGGACACACATAACGGCAAACGTCACTGAGAGTCGTTTCGTTTTTAGTTCAAAGACTTTTTGAAGACCAAATCGTATATTTCATAAAGAAAATGCTTTTATTTAAAAATGATTTCCAGTAACCCTTTAGTTTAAGGTCCAATACACAGTATTAACTGGTTGCTATTTAACATGCATATTACCAGGATATTAGCTGTTTATTAGTACTTATAAAGCACTTACTAATGCCTTATTCTGCATTACCATATTCTACATCCCTTAATCCAAACTAATACCTAAACTAAACATCTATTAATAAGCAGTAATTAGAAGTTTATTGAGGCAAACCTCATAGTTAAAGGTGCAGTGTGTGAATTTAGCGGCATCTAGTGGTGAGGTTTCGAATTGCAACAAACAAAAGTTACGGTGGCCGACAGGAAGTGATGTCATCGTCTGAGACAGCAGAGAGTAGCAGTTCAGCAATGAGGTTTCTTTACAAGGATAAATTAAGAAATTATGTTTACTTAATTATTCAGTAAAACAATATGTTATTGCGAATATTATTGTTACTTGTTCATCATCGTGTCAGTGTTTTATTCAATGAACTAAGCTTGCTTCCTTGCACAAAGAGCAACATAGTAACGAAACGCGTTTGTCCGTTTAGGGCCACCGTAGAAACATGTCGGCACATTTCAATGATCGGGAACCCGCGGTGTGTGTAGACAGAAACTGCTCATTCTAAGGTAATACAAATATAACGGTTCATTATGCAAGGTCTTTATGCTGTCGGCTACGCTAGAAACATGACCACACAATATGTCGACCTCCATAGAAGGGGGCGCCCGCGGTTATGGAGATATAAATGTCTCATTCTAAGGTAATACAAATATAACGGTTCATTATGCAAGGTCTTTATACACCACTGAAAACATAGTTATGGATCTTATATTGCATTTCTGTCAATAGATCCTCAGAAATATTACAGAATGCATCTTTAATAGTGAGAATTGAACCCTAATCTAAAGTGTGACATAATTTTCATATTTTTCACATTTTATTTTTTGTATTGAAACTATGGTAAATACTGGTAAAATTAAAGAACAATCACATTAAAAAAAATAAACACTTTATGGCATACCATAAAAATAAGCTGTAGTCATTTCCGGTAGATTTTACAATGAATGATTTCTCACCTTTTTAAATACATTAAAAGCATTAGCATGTCAAAAAACACAGGTGTTTGATCGCATATCCAGGGGATATGAATGTTTTTTCCTTATCCCAATATATAGCCTCACATAGCGCTGAAAAGACAGCAGTTTCTCCCAGAAGTCAGAGGGCAAGAGTGCATCATTCTTACGCCACATCAACACGGCCGGTTCGGAGAAATTGACAGGCAAGTGTGTCAGTACGTAGCCGAAATAAGAAATGAGTTGCGTCGCTGGTGGGAATGTTCAGGTCTTTGGCAATCCAGTGCTTTCAGTTGGATTACAGCTCTGGTTATAGGCAGCCACGTACTGACAGCCTTGCCTGTCAATTTGATGAAAATGAGAATTTCCGAGCTCGAGTGGATGAGAAGATTTTCGGTGAATGATTTAAAGGTACAATATGCAAGAGTTGTTTGCCGCTAGAAGGCGCTACATTCCAAACAACAACAACGGCGTAGCTTGATGACGATGTGAAGCAGCGTGGAATGATGGGAACTGTCGTTTTAAACTCCACCGTGGATGTAAATCAGTCAGACGGGAATCGAAAAAACATATTCATGGATGAGGTTAATTTTTTTTTTTTATGAAATCCTTTTTGTGGCGAGGGTGGCGTGGTTCAGCGCGGTCTGTAATGGGAGAGAGAAGAGACGAGCCGGAAGTAGGTCAAGTGCAAATGACGAACACCGGTGTCTTATTGCAGTGATCGGCGTGGAGAGACCGCTTATAAGCCGCGCGCTGGAACGAGAGAGAGACTGGAGAGAAAATTTGACGCAGAGAAAGAAAACCGGTGGATCCGAGCTCTCATTTTTGAACTGTTTTGTGCCGTCGCGGTTGCCACGGTGAATGCGCGTTGTGTGCGACTTTTGTTTGTTGTGTTTTATTTTAATAAAGTACGAGTCCCAGTCACGCAGACCCCTATCTTCTTCCTTCATGACTCTTGAACCTCATCACACTTTTATTTCATTAAAATGAATTAACCGCAATAAAAGTAAGGTTTAATACTAAATTGGTTATCATAGATGTTACTGCATGTTGAATTCATTATTGTGATAACGCTGTGCAGTTTTACGTGTTCTAAACAATTGTTGTAAAAGTACACTCGAACATACCCACATCATTTGCCAAAATACTGATTAATCTTTATGTATAACACATGCTATATTTATTTACATGGCCATAAACATCACACGTGATAAACAATGTCAATAAACTAAACACAAATCTAAAGCAATAATACTTCCCTTACATAAACATAACTATTAACGAATGCTACATTTGGAAAATATAAAATTAAGCATGCTTTGTCGACAGAACCAGCTGCAATCGGTAAAGAATAAGTGTGTTCCGTAACGACTGCACGAAACAAGCTAACGTTTGTAGCTTGATAGACGCTACAACTACAACTTCCGCATTTGTCAAGGACTCCACGCAGTACGAGCGGAAACCGAGGGTAACTCGGATATGACGCAATTGACTGGCGACTCCCAGCTCCCCCTGCTGTAACGCCCCGTTTCCTTGGTTAAAATCGCAATTTTCTCATGATTTAAAAATAGTTGGAAACATTTGGGATACTGTAAGTAATCAACTTAACAAAATATATAACACTGGCCTTGAGATTATGGGATATTGTAATGCAAAATTCTTACATATTGTAGCTTTAAACTGTGGCCTTTGTCTCACATGACCTTAGAAGATTTGAAATACAGTGCACGAGTCATGTGGAATACTTTTTATTTTTGTTTATTGATAGCCCGATAGCACTTTCACGGTGTGGAAAAGAACAGCTTGGACATTCTGCTAAATACTGCGACAGCAGCCTCACAGAGGGAAGACCACAAAAATAACATCACTGTTGTTTATTCTCATTTGTATATTTGTCTGATATCTGGCAAGAAGTCAAGCTCCCAGAGGACTACTGCAGTAACCTTCTAGAAATCCTCAATTTTCTGAACACCAGATCATCACGATCTGTAACATCTCCTAAAAGCCAGTCACTCCAATAATAGAGTCCAGGTACCGAAAGTGCTCATAAATTGACTGTGCAAGCAGCAAAAAAAATAAGACACAAAACACGTCAGCCCCTTTGAGCAGGATATGATGTTTGTAGTTTCGGGTTAATGCCCATCTGTCATGTTCAGATCTCGCCTGAGGGTGTCAAAGACAAAAAGGCACCTGCTGTTTTCCCACAAAGGTGAGTGTGCGGCGAGTGTGGATCTAGAGCCTGATCTGATCACGTCGGATCTATTGAATTATCAGCCCACTGAAACAGACCATCTGCTTTCCAGGCCACAATCCAGACACAGCAAGAAACCAGGCATGACATCCCGTATCAGTACATCCCAGCTTTTTGATGGAATACTGGGATTTAAATACATGTTTATACCCTTAAACACCAAGTCTATTAGTTTCATTCTAACACATTTATTTACTTGTACAACAAACCGTCCCAGTCCCAACTCGCTACTTATACTACGACCTAAAAGTATGTTCTCTTTTTGTGAAGAAAAAGTACATGCTTTTGAGTGTGTAGCAAAAGAGTATGCAAGCTTTGGGACATACTATCACGTCACCTTTAACACACAGATTTGTCGCGCGCGTCACCGTAAACTGCCCTGTCAATCATCCTGTTACCGTAAACTGCCCCGTCAATCATCCTGTTACCGTAAACTGCCCTGTCAATCATCCTGTTACCGTAAACTGCCCTGTCAATCATCCTGTTACCGTAAACTGCCCCGTCAATCATCCTGTTACCGTAAACTGCCCCGTCAATCATCCTGTTACCGTAAACTGCCCCGTCAATCATCCTGTTACCGTAAACTGCCCTGTCAATCATCCTGTTACCGTAAACTGCCCTGTCAATCATCCTGTTACCGTAAACTGCCCTGTCAATCATCCTGTTACCGTAAACTGCCCCGTCAATCATCCTGTTACCGTAAACTGCCCTGTCAATCATCCTGTTACCGTAAACTGCCCTGTCAATCATCCTGTCACCGTAAACTGACCTGTCAATCATCCTGTTACCGTAAACTGCCCTGTCAATCATCCTGTTACCGTAAACTGCCCTGTCAATCATCCTGTCACCGTAAACTGACCTGTCAATCATCCTGTCACCATAACTGACCTGTCAATCATCCTGTCACCGTAAACTGACCTGTCAATCATCATGTCACTGTAAACTGCCCTGTCAATCATCTCGTCACAGTTAAAATCCTGTGTTGAAAAATGTTCGATCTTATTTGATTTCCTAGCGTTTCGAGAGAAATGTAGTCGCACGTTCATCTGCAGTCGTGGGTCTTTCATGCGGAGACTCTCCTCGTGTGTTTGTAATATAATGAATATAATGATGCATTTAAAAGGTAATGGCTAAACGTATCTTTCCAAAAGTTCACAATGCTGCCGCAGATGCAATATAATGTAGACAACGTTGAATAAATACATTTGTGTCAGGTTAGATACTGATAATGAATCACTCAAACCCCTTTATCTAAACCTCTCTACATAACCACCGGACTCGCACATCCTCCATGTCTGTAGTTTTTTAACACTTTTCAGTCGTGTTTGTAGTTCTAACCGAATCCTCGTCTAACGCGCGATGGGTTGTGGGCAATGTTAGCCGTTAGCGTGCGCATCGATCTGCACTTCGGATTCTGACCGGGAATAGTAGATCATCCGGGTCTCTTTGCAACACTCATTTCAACATACTACGATTTGGGGCGTACTAATTCTATTTTCGAATACTATTTAGGACGGATAGTATGCGAATTGGGACTGGGCCACCCTCTCACGAAAGGCTTTACTTATTCTTCCATCCCTGTAGTCTGTTTGTTTTTTCCAGCTGGTTTTGCCCTCCTGTGTCACTTTCCCACACTCTGTTTTCCCACAGAGGGTTTGAGGGTTGGAGGTTAGCAAACGCAGGGGCGGAACCGTTCCTCTGACCTCAAGGCAGGAAGTTAGTTCAACAATACCGTTCACGACAACAATCTTAACGTCGATAAGCTTCTGGAGAATGAACTGTACCGTTTCCATAGCAACTGCAGTGCCAGGGTCGTGTTGAGAGCAACAGGGTCCGGTCTTCCAAGCCTCCAAGTCTCCGCAATCGCAGAAACCTCCTCCTGATGAGGCATGCATCTGCGGTTGCAATGTAAATAATAATAATTATAATAACAAATAACAAATACATATTATAATATATAAGAATAAAAAAATATTAATTTTCATTTGTTAAAAAAAAAACCATATCAAACAGTTAAAAAATGTAACAAAAAAAAGCTAAACAAATAAACAATAATGATGAGTGCATACCTTGTAGCGATGACTTTTGTGCACACTCTTCTGGAAGCATTCTATGCAGAGTACACAAGTGGGATCTATTGCACAGTCCCTGGAAATACACATAAGGATGATTCAAGGCAAGGAAAGCAATAGTGTCAAAAGCAGCCTATACACTGAACTCCTCATTAAAACTTCATTGATATATTATATATTATAATAAAACATATATATGTATATATATACAGGTCCTTCTCAAAAAATTAGCATATTGTGATAAAGTTCATTATTTTCCATAATGTAATGATAAAAATTAAACTTTCATATATTTTAGATTCATTGCACACCAACTGAAATATTTCAGGTCTTTTATTGTTTTAATACTGATGATTTTGGCATACAGCTCATGAAAACCCAAAATTCCTGTCTCAAAAAATTAGCATATCATGAAAAGGGTCTCTAAACGAGCTATTAACCTAATCATCTGAATCAACTAATTAACTCTAAACACCTGCAAAAGATTCCTGAGGCTTTTAAAAACTCCCAGCCTGTTTCATTACTCAAAACCGCAATCATGGGTAAGACTGCCGACCTGACTGCTGTCCAGAAGGCCATCATTGACACCCTCAAGCAAGAGGGTAAGACACAGAAAGAAATTTCTGAACAAATAGGCTGTTCCCAGAGTGCTGTATCAAGGCACCTCAGTTGGAAGTCTGTGGGAAGGAAAAAGTGTGGCAAAAAACGCTGCACAACGAGAAGAGGTGACCGGACCCTGAGGAAGATTGTGGAGAAGGACCGATTCCAGACCTTGGGGGACCTGCGGAAGCAGTGGACTGAGTCTGGAGTAGAAACATCCAGAGCCACCGTGCACAGGCGTGTGCAGGAAATGGGCTACAGGTGCCGCATTCCCCAGGTCAAGCCACTTTTGAACCAGAAACAGCGGCAGAAGACTGGGGAGAAGGAAATGGCAAAATGCCTGAAGTCCAGTGTCAAGTACCCACAGTCAGTGATGGTCTGGGGTGCCATGTCAGCTGCTGGTGTTGGTCCACTGTGTTTTATCAAGGGCAGGGTCAATGCAGCTAGCTATCAGGAGATTTTGGAGCACTTCATGCTTCCATCTGCCGAAAAGCTTAATGGAGATGAAGATTTCATTTTTCAGCACAACCTGGCACCTGCTCACAGTGACAAAACCACTGGTAAATGGTTTACTGACCATGGTATTACTGTGCTCAATTGGCCTGCCAACTCTCCTGACCTGAACCCCATAGAGAATCTGTGGGATATTGTGAAGAGAAAGTTGAGAGACGCAAGACCCAACACTCTGGATGAGCTTAAGGCCGCTATCGAAGCATCCTGGGCCTCCATAACACCTCAGCAGTGCCACAGGCTGATTGCCTCCATGCCACGCCGCATTGAAGCAGTCATTTCTGCAAAAGGATTCCCGACCAAGTATTGACTATTGAGTGCATAACTGAACATAATTATTTGAAGGTTGACTTTTTTTTTTTGTATTAAAAACACTTCTTTTATTGGTCGGATGAAATATGCTAATTTTTTGAGATAGGAATTTTGGGTTTTCATGAGCTGTATGCCAAAATCATCAGTATTAAAACAATAAAAGACCTGAAATATTTCAGTTGGTGTGCAATGAATCTAAAATATATGAAAGTTTAATTTTTATCATTACATTATGGAAAATAATGAACTTTATCACAATATGCTAATTTTTTGAGAAGGACCTGTATATATATATAGAGAGAGAGAGATAGTTGATGATAGGCATCACACACATGACCAGCGTCAGCCAATAGTGAGCCTACGTGTGACGTACAACACAGAAGCGCTGTTACACTAGTGAACTGACTCGAGGCCCACAGAGAAAGAAATTAATAGTTGAAATAAAGTCGTTATTTTTGTTGGTTTTTGCGCACAAACAGTATTCTCGTCGCTTGATAAACTTAAGATTGAGCCACTGTAGTCACTTGGACTATTTTATAACTTTTCGGGGAACAAGTGTCAATCCCTTAGAAGCCTATGGAGGAGTGATCCAGCTCTCAGATTTAATCAAAAATATCTTAATTCGTGTCGCGAAGATGAACGAAGGTCTTACGGGGTTGAACAACATGAGGGAGAGTAAATACTGACAGAGTTTTCATTTTTGGGTGAACTATCCCTTTAACAATACATTTGTAACGCAAGTAACTTAATTTTATTGACATCAGTAACTGTAATCAAATTACATACATTTTAAATGTAATGAATTACTTTACTACGTTATCACGAAAAGTAATTAGAATACAGTAACATTTAGAATGTTACAATGTTACAATTAGAATGTACAGAATACAGTTACTTTGTTACGCGTTATACCCAACTCTGATGGTGACTTCATAAACTGTGAAGTATTTTATTAAACGTTCTCCATAGAGAGCATAAGCCCCTCCCTTTCCGCTGGACCACGGGACCTTATTTCAGAAATATATTGTATGGTAGTCAATGGCGAAAGACAACAAATATTTGGATCCCGTTTGAATTGTGCCCTGAATTACACATATGATGTTTGTCAATTTAAAAGATACATTTTAAAGTCAAGAAAGTCGCAGTTTTATGTAAAACTGTGAAAATACGTAATTACAAAGACTACAAACCCAAAAGGCGCGCATGTGACGTCATACCTTTTTTCTCAATGAATAAAGCTAACTTTACTGAAGCTAACGTCTGTCATTTCTTCTATAGTCTAACGTTATAATCGTAACGTTACGCCTGTGTGTTTTGTACCAGACTGCACACACACACACGAGCTTGGTGACGTACATAGTGCGAGACGAGAGATGTAGTTCATGGAGCGATTTTCACATAAAACTAAATGTTACTCTTCTGTTTTATGACAAACTGTGACTTTCTTGACTTTCATAATTATCTTATAAATTGACAAACATCATATGTGTAATTCAGGGCACAGTTCAGACGGAATAAAAGATAAGTTGTCTCTCGCCATTGACTACCATACATATTATTTCCGAGATAAGGTCCCGTGAGCCGGAAGCGGAGGGGCGGGGCTTAGGCTCTCTATTCTTCATACCTGCAGGAGTAAACGGTCTCGCCCTCCTTGAAGACACGCCCACACTGCTGAGCTGAGGAGCTGCTGTTGTGTTGCTGTAGCTTCTCCAAGCCCACACAGGGGTCCTCCCCAAAAAGAAAGCACTCCAGAGGATACAGGAGGCGTTCCTCAACCTTTTGCTCCTCCTCTCCTTGTTGTGGTTCTCTCTCTAGGCAGTAAATAAGGGGGACCTGCTCCCCCAAATAGCGGAGTATAGCAGCCCCTCTGTCTGAAGCCTCCTGCCATTTCTGGTGGCAAAAGAGAAAGAACATAAACAATATGATAAACTAACGAAATACATTAAAAGTGGTGGTTCAGGATTTTGGACATCGGACCTCATTTCCAAGTTAGCCTGGGTGTTATTTATCAGTGGAGACAGTTTTCAAAAATTGTCATCCAGTCCTTCCAGTTGCATAGTTCGCCAGTGCTAGGCTAGCACGAGTCAACGGTATCTGCTAGCCTGCCATTAAAGGCGCATTGTGTAATATTTCTGAGGATCTATTGACAGAAATGCAATATAAGATCCATAACTATGTTTTCAGTGGTGTATAAAGACCTTGCATAATGAACCGTTATGTTTTTATTACCTTAGAATGAGACATTTATATCTCCATAACCGCGGGCGCCCCCTTCTATGGAGGTCGACATATTGTGTGGTCATGTTTCTAGCGTAGCCGACAGCGAACACACAGCGCTACAGAGCGCGTTTCCTCACTACCTCGAAAAAGAAGTTTTCAGTGGTGTATAAATACTTAATGAACCGTTATATTTGTATTACCTTAGAATGAGCAGTTTCTGTCTACACACACATTTAGGTTCCCGATCATTGAAATGCGCCGACATGTTTCTACGGTGGCCCTAAACGGACAATCGCGTTTCGTTACTATGTTGCTCTTCGTGCAAGGAAGCAAGCTTAGTTCAGCGAATAAAACACTGACACGATGATGAACAAGTAACAATAATTTTCGCAATAACATATAGTTTTACTGAATAATTAAGTAAACATAATTTCTTAATTTATCCTTGTAAAGAAACCTCATTGCTGAACTGCTACTCTCTGCTGTCTGAGACGATGACATCACTTCCTGTCGGCCACCGTAACTTTTGTTTGTTGCAATTCGTAACCTCACCACTAGATGCCGATACAAATCACACACTGCACCTTTAAAAACAGTTTTACCCACTAGAGATGCGCGGTTGGCGGTTATAACCGCGGATAAACCGCGGATCGGGCGGATGACGTGACGAAAATTTTTTTTTAATTAAATTCGGGCGGGTGGCGGGCGGTTTCTAGTATCACGGCTGTCATCAGCAGCGCCTTGTATAAGCGGATGGCGGGCGGGAAAATTGGTCAAAAACGTTGGTGCGGATTGATGGCGGACGGATGATGAGTTTTGTGATGCGGTTGCGGATGAAATAATAACCCATCCGCGCATCTCAATTACCCACTCCGCAGTTCACCAGAAGCAAATAAATGATAACGCCAGACTATCGATGTAAATGTCTGTTGAGAGAATAATGTTAGAAATCAAACTGCTCTTGCATCTCAATGATCTTATTACATTTACAGGAACTAGTTTCTCAGCAGCGGCGGAAGTTTACTTTGCTCCGGTTAGTAGTACTGCGCCGAAAGGAAAACACAGAACAGAAGCGCACTACAGTCGGGACGTCTAGCTAGCTAGTAGTAGCCTTGAACAACGATATTGAAACATTCGATTGTAAATGAAGGATTTGGCACATGGTGATATACTCTGCTTCTGTAGTGATGAGTGTCAGCGGCAGGGAAATACACTCGCGTGATTGTCATGTGGACCGGGTCTCTCGGTTGCCTAGCTAACTTAATATCACTCCGCCGCTGCTGTAGACTGTGCTAATAAATACAGGGAACGAAGTATAACTATATTGCAATGTGATGAAAGGGTAGTTTGATTTCTAACATTATTCTTTCAACAGACATTTACATCGATAGTCTGGCGTTATCATTTATTAGCTTTTGGTGAACTGTGGAGTGGGTAAAACTGTGTTTAATGGCAGGCTAGCAGATACCGTTGACTCGCGCTAGCCTAGCACCGGCGAACTATGACACTGGAAGGACTGGATGAACATTTTTGAAAACTGTCTCCACTGATAAATTACACCCAGGCTAACTTGGAAATGAGGTCCGATGTCCAAAATCCTGAACCACCCCTTTAAATGATCATATGATGAAATATGGAATTTTACATTTTTAAATATGGGTGTTTAAAAATTACATTTTAGCAATCAAAATATTCTCCTCATTCCAAAAAAAAGGGTAATTGATTGAAATTAAAAAGTAGTAAGGCCCACTTTTATGGTGCTTTTGTGACTTTTAAGCTTTAGGTCACATTCATTGTAGTTGCATGGAAAAGAGTGACTAGTACACTAATCAAAAATTGTCCTTTTGTTTTCTATGGAGAAGCAAAAAATTCCAAAAAATTAATTGCAATACTGTGAAAGTCAAGCTTGAAAACTAGTTTAAAGATTGTCTTCATTGTTGGCACAATCTAACAATTATGATGAGTCTGATCACAGTCTTCCCAATCTTTTTACAAACATCTCTTATTGTTTAGAACAGGAAGAAATATATTTTAATTATAATATAAATTGATGACTAAGTTGACCTCCTTGTCTGCCACGGGATCATTCCAAGGGTCAGTCCTGACACATACTTGCGTTTAAAATCTTCCGCAACATTCACAACCAAACATTTCTAAACTTGTTAAATGTTATAGAGGGATCATTTTGAAGAAGTATAAGTTAGTTAACCACATATTAAATATGGTTAGAATATGCAAGACTACATTCTGTACTAGCAAATATCAAATAAAAAACTGCTATCCTGTTTATAAATAATGAAAATATATTTATAAAAAAGGCTGCATAAAAAGGTGAAAAAAAAGTTGCACAAGGCCGAAGACCTGGTCAAAATTTTGTCTCTCAAAATGTCTTATTCAACCCAATTTAAGTGAAAGTGAAACTCTTTATTTATGATTCTCGTAGTTTCGTAAACAAATTAAACTTTTAAAAGCATCAGCCCGAAAATGTACCTAAAAAACTGCTTGTTTTTGCAATAATTTTCTACCAGCCATTTAACACAAAATATTAACAGCGCATGTTATAAATTTAAAGAGACAAAAAACGTACTAAATGTCATAAAATATGCGATGGTGTAGAATAGAGCGCAGTTAAACCTGTTGGTTTACATGCTAGATGATAAACAACAATCATGTCAACAAAATCTAGTATGTGACCAAAATGTTCAGCATTAAATCGAAAATAAAACATAATCTACAGGTTTACCACGCAGATTCAGCATATATCTTTCCCTGCTAAAAGCACAATCTATTGAAAAACCCGTGACACGCGATTGCATTTGTGTCTGAAGTGGTTGAAATCAAATATTTACCGTGCTCAACTGTACACCGTTCAGCGACTCCGCCATGATTCAAATGCCGTAAAGCGTCACCACAGCAACACATCCAGGACGGATTTGCAACAGTTTAAAAGTCTTGATGGATTGAATTCTTTAATATAACAAAAATGTTAAATATAGGCTACATTTAAATGTCATCACAGATTGTAATCAAATTATAAAAGCATTTGGTTTGACACACAAATTACATAACACAAAAAATAATAATATAAAAAGTTATAATAATTATTCTATATTATATAAAAGTAGTTGTTGAATGTATGACGTTTTATTATATTAGAGTATCCGTATACTGGAAGATTCAATCAAATTATTAATAACAAGATATTCATTTCCCCCTCCATTTTAAGTCCAAATTTCATTAAATCGCAAGGAATAATAATGTGATGATAATGTTGTGTTCCCCGGACGAAACAAAGTCATACGGGTTGGACCTCTATAAACTATTAAATTATTTTTATTCTTTGTAAAGTAGCAATTTCCACAAAAAAATAAAATAAAATCAAAATAAACATTTGTATCCCTGCAGCGCCCTCTAACGGGCTCTAAGTGGATTATTGAACTTTATTAACGTTGAAGAGCAGTTGTGTTAGTGCATTCAGTCCAAATATGGTAGTGACAAGAAAATGTTTTTGGGTGTTTATCTTACTTTTATTAATCAGAGATTTGCCTTCTTCAAATATGACCCCGTAGTAAACGCAGATGTGTTTGAAGGACCACGTTTCAGCACGCTTAAATGCAGCAAAATAAGCTTACAGTAAGTGAAAGCGAGGTAAGTTCAGCCACCACGTAGCCTATTTAAAGATAAAATAATGTGAAGAAAAAAACCCCAATAATAATAATAATGTCCACAAATGACGTCACCTTTTTAAGGAAATGTAAAATAAAAATTGTATCACTCTATAAATACTTAAAATGTTACTCAGATGTCTTCCTGTATCACACGTAAACGCATATTATTTGCATAGTAATTCCCCTCCGTCTACACCGTCCGTGAGTGACAGCATCTCACACTCAGATAAGAACTGAACACCTGCTCGTCCTTATCACTTCATTTCCTTTTAGCTGTGTTGCTGGACACATCTAACGCATTCGCGGGGATGAAACAAGAGCGTTCGGGCTTGTATTATATAATATACCGCTGACAAATAGGAAAAGAGATTGATGATATGAACACTGAATGAGTAGATGTTTCCCCGATCAGCTGGAAGAGGTAACTGTTTTATTCGTTATGCAAAAAAGGTGTGGATTCAAATGACCTCTTCAATGGTAACAACCAATAAATACATCATGTTATTGAATTGTAATAATCGAAGTTGATAAAACTACTGGTAGCTACTGTTATGAAGCTTAAACATTGCTACAAAAGAACGCTTTCTATTGCAGCATATCATCTTTTAAGAGCTACTTATAGAACATTTTGACATCATACTTTTGTTTTAGTTTTAATTTTTTATTTTCTTTAAGTAGGCCTACTATTCATTTCTAGATGTGCATTTATTTATCAGTAGCCTATTAATCTGTTTTATTTACCATGGTGTGGGTCCCTCACGGTGGCCATATTTTCAGTAGGTCACATGCTTTAGAATTCAATTATTTCTGTAAGTTCAACTAAATGGTGTGGATCCCATCAGTGAAATTTGAGCAAAATTTTGCAGGCATAAAAGGTCTGTTGTCTATTGTAAACAGTGTAGCAAATATGTTGCACAACTCGCAGAGAAGTCTGTGTTTCAAACCAAGCAGCTTTCTGCTAGTAATGCGGTGAATCTCTTGGACAAAGACCTGTTGCAGAATCTGTGAAAGGAAATCTTTCCCAACACTTAAATTTCGCCATTTCATGATTCCCCTATTAAAATGACTGGATTTCGCTTGAAAAAAATCCGTGCACAATGTGACTGCACCTTAAAGGCGCAGTGTGTGATTTGTAGCGGCATCTAGTGGTGAGGTTACGAATTGCAACAAACAAAAGTTACGGTGGCCGACAGGAAGTGATGTAATCGTCTGAGACAGCAGAGTAGCAGTTCAGCAATGAGGTTTCTTTACAGGGATAAATTAAGAAATTATGTTTACTTAATTATTCAGTAAAACTATATGTTATTGCGAATATAATTGTTACTTGTTCATCATTGTGTCAGTGTTTTATTCGCTGAACTAAGCTTGCTTCCTTGCACGAAGAGCAACATAGTAACGAAATGCGTTTGTCCGTTTAGGGCCACCGTAGAAACATGTCGGCGCATTTCAATGATCGGGAACCCGCGGTGTGTGTAGACAGAAACTCCTCATTCTAAGGTAATACAAATATAACGGTTCATTATGCAAGGTCTTTATACACCACTGAAAACATAGTTATGGATCTTATATCGCATTTCTGTCAATAGATCCTCAGAAATATTACACAATGCGCCTTTAACTCTGATTAAAATGGTCATATCAAAAATTGTGAGTTTAGTTTCTCCAATATAATAATCCTCGATTAATTTAAAAATGTCCAGTATAGTATAAATAGCCCATATAGTATTTTATAATAATTGACTTTGCTGTGGGAAATAATCTGAGTGGAAACGATAACACACTTCTGAAAATGTGTTTAAGGTAGCACTATGTAATATACTATTGCTAACCCCATGTTTCTTAAAATGAAACGCCAATTTAACTGTTCCTTTTTTAAATTTTTTATCTTTTTGTATAGTCTCAGCCTCCCAGTGACCATGAACATAACTAACACAACATTAATCCTCCAAAACCGCACAAACGGTTGTGAGCCGCCGTACGATGAAGAAAACCCACTTCCACTTGTGGCTCTCTACAGTATCGTCATCACAGTAGGTCTGCCTGCTAACCTCATCACAGTCTTCCTCACGCTCATCGAAGTGTGTCGGAGGAACGTCCTCGGGGTCTACCTCTTCAGCCTGTCGGTGTGTGACCTGATGTATCTCGGGACGCTCCCGCTCTGGGCCGTCTACATCAACAGAGGCCATCGCTGGGAATGGGGCTCTACGGCCTGTAAGTTCACCGGATATGTGTTCTTCAACAACATGTACATCAGTATCTTCTTGATGTGCTGCATCTCAGTGGACCGCTTCGTCGGGGTGGTCTACGCCGTGGAGTCTCGAGGTCTGAGGAAGATGAGGCATGCCGTGATCATCACGGTTGTGATTGTGCTGGTCGTCGCTGTGGGACACGTGCCGGTCTTCACCATGACTGAGGGAAACTCGGAGAAAATGGAGGAGAAGCGGTGCTTCGAGCCGAGCAACCCCTCCGACGTGGTGACGGCACTCAATTACGCACGCTTCTTCATCGGCTTCTTCATCCCGCTGTGCATTTTAATACTCACCAACATGGCCATCCTAGTTAACGTGCAAGCTAGCGCGGGCCTGAAGCTACGGACCAAAGTCAAAGTTCGTAACCTGGCCGTGGCTGTCGTCTTGTTCTTTCTGGTCTGCTTCACGCCTTACCATGTGATCCTTTTGCTGCGCGCCATCAATTATCACTTTTCCAAGGGGAAATGTGACTTTGAAAGAAGTGTCTACACACCCTATACGATCTCTCTGGGTTTGTCTACCGTCAACAGCGCCATAAATCCAGTTTTCTATGTTCTTACCAGCGACAGTGTTCTGAAGAGGATCCACAAAGGCCTGCAAGGGTTACGAAGCAGCTCAAGATCTTCTTCTTTAGTGTGATTTTAGGTTTTTTTTTCTCAACCGGGACTTTATTTTCCTCTTCCTGACGCCTGTATAACATTTAAAGAATGAATAGAATTTAGATTCGGTTACACTTTATTTTGAGGTGAGGTAGTTGAACCTGTCATAAACAAAGAGACCTTCCTTCATATTAAATATGGTTAGAATATGCAAGACTACATTCTGTACTAGCAAATATCAAATAAAAAACTGCTATTCTGATTATACATAATGAAAATATATTTATAAAAAAGGCTGCATCAAAAGGTGAAAAAAAAAGTTGCACAAGGCCGAAGACCTGGTCAAAATTTTGTCTCTCAAAATGTCTTATTCAACCCAATTTAAGTAAAAGTGTCACTCTTTATTTATGATTCTCGTCGTTTTCGTAAACAAATTAAACTTTTAAAAGCATCAGCCCGAAAATGTAACAAAAAAAATGTTGTTTTTTGCATTGTTTTTGCAATAATTTTCTACCAGCCATTTAACACAAAATATTAACAGCTCATGTTACAAATTTAAAGAGACAAAAAACTTTCTAAATGCCATAAAATATGCGATGGTGTAGAATAAATCTGCTGGTTTACATGCTAGACCAGTGGTTCACAGCCTTTTTTTGTCTGAGACCCCCTTTTCCCCGAGATAATATTTTAGTGCCCCTCTTCACATTTAATGATATTGTCGAAAGGATGACAAAATGTTTTGTTTTTAAACAAACAGTATGTTTATTACTATAGCCAGATATGTTTATGCACAAATAATAGTGTATAATATTAAAAATACTATAACAAAAACAATTTAGTTAAAAATAATAAGCCTAGGAGTAGCCTATTAATTGGCCCTATTTGAAATGCAATAACAAAATGATCAGTATTCACACTGGTGTGTAGAGGAAAAAATAATGAATTATAAGCTATAAAAAATGACTGGTGTCTGGAACCTCGTTGAAAACCCATTTTTTGGTCAGCCAGGGGATCGTGAATAAAATGAACTAATGTAATATGATCGTTTGGCGCTCTAGCGATTAATAAACATGCGTTTATTAACAGAATAATGCGTCTTGCGGAAGAACATTGTAGCCGGAGCTACTTCTCTGTTTATGTCTATGACGAGTCACTGGGTTACACCGCAGCGGTGCGACCCGAACCAGTGTAAAATAGTCCCAATATAAAGACGTATTATATTGTATTATACCCCCATAAAACATGTGTGTATTCAGAAGAACATTATGCAATTGGTGTGAAATGATGCATGAAGCCACAAACATTAGTAACTTAGAGGAAATGGTTAGCGAAAGGTGCTGATGTGCAGAGAGGATGTTGTGTCTGCTCGCAGGTGAGAATCCTCTAGACACGTACAACTGTGTGCCTGCGGAAAGACACGTACTTACAATCACACATGTGGCTGATAAAAGGCTTATTTTTTTATAAATAAATAAATGAAAGGTGGTCAAATCAGTTTGGTGATTAATTTCTCTCTAGAACTACCGAAAGTGAAGTTTGTGTGTTTGGGAGATGCTTTTATTCAAAGCATTTTTTATGGTGCATTTAAGGGTAAATGTGGTTCTGCCACATTTGATGTTCACATAATCAGTTTTCATCTTCTATATTCAAAACAACACGTACACATCTAGATATAAAGAGATCTGTATAAGAAATGATAACTGAATAATCAGTCAGTTCTCCCTGAATGCAGTGAGGACTTTGAGTGTGAGAACGGATGCTCAGAATGTGTTAACTTGTATTTTCCGTGACCGTTTTAACTAGTCGTGAACTTCCTATTCGCTTAGTTTAACCATGAAGTTCTGCTTTGAGTTGGAGCACAAGCACAATTACAGGAAGTGTGACAGAATCAGCTTCACATAACCCAGGAGTGCCACATACAACTAAATGTACTAAATCAGGCAAACTGTTAAACATTAAACTTGACTAATTTGGTGATAAATTATGTTGATGTAATTAATAAGCTTGATATGAACTGAAATAAGCTATAATAAGTCACAGGAGTTTACAAAGTCAAAGGCATCCCGTCTAACATAACATGGAAGCCCTTTTACATTTTATGAATTACATGTATAGCCTACATAGATTCATAATAAAGCTATGTGAGATATTCAGTCAAGAGCAGTGAATGGTTTTATTTTCTTTTGTTGTTTGATTAACATTAATGACACAGACAGCAGCAGGAAGGCCTATGAGGCTGCTGTCACTTTAAGACCTTGTGTATGAATCCAATATTGGATAATAATAATTTCGCCTAACTGTTTACTTTCACTTTAGACATAACTGACTGTGTTTAGGTGAATACTCATCATGACGGCCATTTTGACACATTGATGTGTGCATTTAAGCGTTCAAGCCATGTTGTCATTGCCTGTCAATACCGAATTCAGTATTGTACAGTATTTATTGTGCTTTTTAATAAATCATCAAGAATATCCCGCTTTTCTTTTCATGCATCCATGTTTATTGCATGAAACAATAAACATGTATATTTACATATAATAATAAAAATATAGAAAAATCAGTAACACTTTATTTTACAGTGTTCTTGTTACGTTACATTTAATTACCATAGTAATAACAGTAAATGATGCATAATTACATGCAACTAACCCTCAACCAAATCCTAATCCTATAGTAAGTACAAGTAGTTGCTTAATGTTACTCAGTGTTTAATTATATAATTACACTGTAACAATGACACCTTAAAATAAAGTGTAACCGAAAAATCTCTATCGATGTCATCATATCGCCCAACCCCCGACACATGAAAAAACCCTGACTGAGTTATAAGATATATAAGCATATGTAAAAATTGTGACTGACAAAAATGTTTAATCTGTTTATTACTGACGTATTTGATGTATTGAGTCTAAAAAAATCTAATTGCATTTACTCCAGAAGACACTAGGACTTTCAGAAAATGTAATAATCTATTTTTAAAGGAACATGCCACCGTTTTTTGAAATTTATTGTCATTCATCGTCTCCCCTACATTTAGATAGGTGGGCAAACGCATTTTTGTCTCAGTGCATGCATGCATTTTCTTAGTCTGGCAGCGCCGACGCTAGCTTAGCTTAGCATAATGAATGGAATCCTTTGTTGCCGGATAGCATGTTGTGAGTAAGTGATAAAAAAAAAAAAAAAAACGAATTACTTCTTGTGGCCTGTGCATTCACAATGAGTACAAACAGCAATGCAGATTAAGACTAGATGATTTCCTAGGCAGAGATTGACTTGGGACTATATTGGGGGGAAGCACAGGCGAAGCACTGATACTTGGGCGCAGTCATATCACGCAACATCTGAAATCCCCCAACTTCCGTCAACATACCGGCGTGACCTGCACCGAGCATCTTCACTTTTGGATAGTGTTGAGTTTGAGAAGTTACAGCTACAGTTACAGCAAACATGGTAATTGCCTGCATAACAAAAAGTTGTGAGAACAAGCAAAGGACAAACACGAATGTAATATTTCACAGAATCCCACCGAATGTGGAACTGAGAAATCAATGACTAGCTCTGGATATCTGAACTTCCACACCTCTCTACAAAATTAACCAGTATTGTGTTTGCAAAGAGCATTTTGCACCGGAGGACTATGTTAAAAAAAATGGGACCAGAAAGACGGTTCTACGTCTGAAGGATACGTCCATTTTCAAAGCACAGGCAGAAAAATAAGTGTAAGTGTAACATGTAAGTGGTCTTTTATTACTCTTCCTTGTGAATCTGTGTCTTTATTCAGGTGTAAGATAGATGCTGAGATGCCGTGATATCTCTGCGCCCAAGTAGCAGTGCTTCGCCCCAATATATTCCCAAGTCAATCTCTGCCTAGGAAATCGCCTAGTCTTAATCTGCATTGCTATTTGTACTCGATGTGAATACGCAGGCCACAATAAGTTATTAGGTGGGTTTTTTAGTTTTTTTTAATCACTTTTACTCACGACATGCTATCCGGCAACAAAGGATTCCAGTCATTATGCTAAGCTAAGCTAGCGGCGGCTCTGCCAGACTAAGACAATGCACGCACTGAGACAAAAATGCGTTTGCCCACCTATCTAAATGTAGGAGAGACGGTGAATAAGCCCTATTTCAAAAAACGTTGGCGTGTTCCTTAACGACTCATTGACACACCCACCCAGAAAAAAATATTATTCCGTAAGAGTTTAAACACTTTTTTTTATTAAACATTTAAGTTACATTTTTTAGTCCTTTTTTAAAAAACAAAATAATAATAACAATAAAAGGCAAACTGATCTAAAGTGCAGGACAAACTATTAGAGCTGTATATTCATTTATTCTCGTTTAAATATTTCCAGTATAAATATACTAAATACATTCAAACATTTAAGATATCAGTTCACAATAAACAATAACAGATTTAAGAACAGTAAGCATTGAGCTTAGGCAGCAACAGACAATTGAGTATATAAATAATGGCATGGCTGTTAACTTCCTATACTTGAGGTTTACAGTGATTTTGTTATTAGGCACTTGTTAGTTCTGTTCTAATGCTTATGTTCACAGCCTCTCATTTACGTTAGTAGTAAGTGTGTATGTCGAGTAAGTTAGGAAATTCTTCCTGAGCTAGTGTGCAAAAGTTTGTACTTTGTTTAAAGAGATAGTTTACCCAGGTTCTGTGTGTGTGTGTGTGTGTGTGTGTGTGTGTGTGTGTGTGTGTGTGTGTGTGTGTGTGTGTGTGTGTGTGTGTGTGTGTGTGTGTGTGTGTGTTTATTGCTGGTTGGGCCGCAGGTTGATGCTGTACTGGCTGAGCCACTTGCTTGAGATCTGATAGAAGAATCCTGGAGAGTTTTGTGATGATGGCATCAGCTAGAAAAAAAAAAGTTTAAAGGTCAATGAACCTGTTCATTTTTTTTTTTTACCGTTAATTAATTTCCTCTAAATCAGTGATTTTCAAATGTTTTCAGGTGGTGCACCACTTATTATTATTTTTTTTAAATCATAGACCACCTTACACCCCAAATTTGGAGAAAACCAGTTAAAAAAATTAATTAAAATAAAATCAATAAAAAGTCTGTTAAATTATTTTTACCAGTCCATAATTTTACTTATTCTGATTCAATCTCTTAATCTGACATTCTCTATTCAGTTTTTGCCAAATATTATTTGTTTTTATGCCTTTTTGCAAGACATTTCATGCTTTTCATCTTCGGAAAAGATCTTCTTGCATGAGAACTGTGACTTGCTTAATAATGTGAAAAACAACCTCTTTAAGTAGGTTTTACATTTACCTAAGAAAACCTGGCAAACTATTCAACTATTTTGATACCACTCAGTTATCAAAAAATATATTAGAAATGAAACAAACAAGCACACTCTCTTTGAAAAAACTAAAATGTGAATATTTATTGTACTGAAATCATACTGATACGTCACCAACCTTGGTTTGAATAAGAGCTCCAGGAGCTTCTTCTGGGTTATCAAGGTCAAGATCAGTCAGAGTTGTGGTCTGAAAATAAAAAAATGAAAGTTGCTTTATTTTATTAGCACCACAAAAGCCTAAACATGTAACAGCACAACCTTTCCCCTCAACACGCCACATGCGGTATACAGGTGGAGTAATGTGAAGACTCAGTGGTAGTCATGTGACCTGTGAGTCAGCGCTGGCGTCGGGGGGGCTGAGCTGCAGTGAGTCCAGCAGTGCTTCACGGGAGTGTAGTTTAGGTTTCGGACCCGACAGCCTCAGAAATTTTGACCCAGACTGTAGATGACACCAGAAATGTGCAGCTTGGCTTGATGGGAAAGAGAGAGAGAGACTTTTGACAATGACATTACAGTCATAAATCACAGCGCATTGCAATCAGGGCTAATTATGACAATGTACACACATACTATTAGATTTAAATGTTACATTTTCTGTGTTTACTTACATTTTAGTTAAAGTTTTAGTAATTTGGCTTTGTGTTTTGTCATTTTTAATAATAATAATTATAATAATACGTTTTATTTATAAAATTCCAAGGTCACTGTACAAGAAGATAACAAAAACACAGCATTATGGATCACATAGTGCATATATATACAAATATAATAGTGCAGAAGTTCAGATAAATAATTGGGAGCAAGTCCATTTTTATTTTAAATCTATAGTTTTTCATTTTTATTTATTAGTTTTAGTTTAGTTTGTTTTAGTAATTCAGGTTCAATTAAACGAAAGTGAGAAATGTTGCCAAATGTTTTTCAACTAACAAGTAAAAATTATATTTTCCATACAGCTTGAATAATTGCTTAATGAGTGACACATCCGTATGAATAATAATAATAATAATAATATCATTATTTTCACCAACATTTAAGATAAAACTTATTTTTTTAACAAATATCAGGACTTTGTAAAGATTCCTAAAGTTTTACAATCTGAATCTCTACACGATATACGATATTATAACACCTCAACAAAACTGCTTAACTGTATTTTTTATAAATCATATTCATAATAATAAAATAGGTAAAATTTTCATTTAAGGTCCAATTCTCACGATTAACTACGTGCTTATTAGCATGCATATTACTAGGATATTAACTGTTTATTAGTACTTATAAATCACTTATTAATGCCTTATTCGGCATTACCATATTCTACATCCCTTAATCCAACCCAATTCCTAAACTAAACAACTACCTTACTAACTATTAATAAGCAGTAATTACGTTTTATTGAGGCAAAAATCGCAGTTAATAGTGAGAATTGGACCCTAATCTAAAGATTAAAGGCAAATCTAAAGATTTTGGAAAGTCATAGAAGAGTAATATTCAAGTTATTGTTTGTATGATGTGCATTTATAATTGATTTTGTGAATAGATCAGAGTAAAAAACAACAAAAAAAGGTAAAGATGGCTGCTGTAATGACTTTGTCTAATCTCACCACCACTGGGTTTCATGATCTCCCAGTGAACAGTAAAAGCAATAGACGTGTACCGTGATATCGCTGCTGAATGAGACGGCGTGTCTAGTGCGCTCTGTTGAAGCTGGGTCAATGTAGGGATTTCCATCATCACATGATTTTTCTCGGCTTCCTCAACTTGAAAGCAGTCATTAAAAACGAACCAGGGATTTACCTCGTCACCTTTATCAGCCTGTAAAACAACAGCGTTAAATATCACAATAACACATGACGGTTTGAAAGTATGTCCCCTCTAAACGAACGTAACGTACGTTTTCAGGAAACTGGAAAGTTCCTGTTTCTGTCACATGCATGGTTGATAATTCCTCTTTCCTGGTTTTGTCCTGCAATCCGCCCAAGTCTGAAAATGTGTTTTTCAAGTCATCTCGCTGAGGTTCTGTCCAGTCCGCAGAACTGAACGTGGACCACTCGTCAAACCCTTCACCACAGAGGTCCAGCATACACTCCCCCATTACACACACCACTGTAATCCAGTAACACCCGTGACTCTATTACAGCTCTGTCTACATCGAGCTGGGGTTGCCCGCCTCTAAACCGTCCTAATTTCTGTTGTTGTCGTCTTTGTATGCTTGTGGCAGTGTGTAGTTTGTTCTCTGGCGTCCCGCGGGAGGCAGGGAGTTCCCATTGTATTTCAGACGCCGGTTAGATGACACATGCTTCCTTCCACAGACAATGCGTCGATTTCCAGGAAGAGGACCGAGGAATCTGGAGACGGGGAGATACAAATGTCTGTGGAGTCAAATATTACATTTTACATTTATTTCCGCTTTATTAATCCCTACAAGACAATAGAATATGAGGTATTTATGAAAGCTTGGTTCCATCGTGGGTAAAAAAGGTCAATTAATTTTTTTCTCACAATTGCTAGTTTGTGTCTCACAATTCTGACTTTTATCTTACAATTCTTAAAAAAGGTCAGAATTGCAAGTTATAAACTCGCAATTGCGAGACATGAAGTCAGAATTGAGAGATATAAACTTGTAATTATGACGGGTGGTGGGGATTCAGAATTGTGAGATAAAAATTCAATTTTTTATTTTGTTTTTTTATTCTGTGGCGAAAAACAAGCTTTTATACTTGTATCTTGTTGGTTATAGAACATTCATTAAACACAATTTAACATTTTTAATAAAAACAGTTGAACAGAATAAAAAAATGTGCAAAAAGTTAAACAAAAAATACAACTATTTAGATAAGCGATTTATGAGTGTCTATTTATGAGTTGCTCTTATAAACGATATAGGCTCCTAGATACAATCGTTTTAAGAAATCCTTTGTATGTACGACGATTACACTTTGAAATACTTTTTATTTATTTTAAATTTTGTATGTGCGTATGTATGTTTTATGGATTGTTATGTTTTTGGTCAATGTATTTTCTAACTTTCCAGTTTTACATAACTAATCTTTTACAGCAATAATTATGTTATGTAAAAATTCTGTACGTTTTTTTACATTTAAATATTAATCTATTAAGAGCTATATATGATGTTATATAGAGAATATTGCAGTTGAGATATTGAGCACCACTAAAATCATAGCCTACATTACAAAACGTTGCTTTTTGACACAAATATGTGATTTTTTTTTATCAATCAGTTATCACTTTATCGTATTTTTATTAAACATTCGTTGTTTTGCCTTTTCAACAATGTAGAGGTCAGATTAACAGACCAACAGTAAACAGATTAACAGTAAATAAACCTTTACAACCTCTACACCTCCTACACACAGTAAACAAACGTCTTGTGGTTAAACTGATTTATACGCCAATAAAACGACAATCACACTTACCCTCATAAACACACAGCAATAGGTGTAATGAAACGCTGATTGTCTAAAATAGTTTATCCACGTATCATTTCCGCAATTTTCCTCCACAAATCTGACGTCACGCGGACGGGCGGAGGGATGAAGCGCGCACCTGTACGTTTGACAACCGGTTTGACAACACGCCCGGCACGTGCTCGTGTCTAGAAGGGTAACCGTCGTACTGCGAAAGTCTCGCGAGATTCACAGTACTCATTATTATATTTTTCCTCATAGCCTACATTACTTCTTTGAACCAATTTCACATTCATAAATTCAATTTTACAGATAAAAAAACACAACTTAATGATTTTGTTGACTGAAGTAAGGCAGTACAGTAGGCCTATTACTATTAGAGAGTCACTTTGAATAAGAAAGCTATATAAAGAATGTGTTATATAACGATTTTGTGACCTTTGCAAAGTATTTATTTAATAGTTTTATACCTTTTTCTTTTTTTATATTACAATGACACTTTTTTATTTTGGTAGTTGCTTTTCTCTCTCTCTCTCTCTCTCTCTCTCTCTCTGTATGTTCAGTATTTGCATTTAAGTGAAAAAGCATGTATAATAAATCATGTTTATTCAACAAAAAATAATTAAATAATGCTTTTTATAAATAACCTTTATGATGTTTGTAAAAATATTCTTCGTTGGAAAATACTTCTTTACAGGTGATGAATTGCTTCTTGACTATGAAATCTTCTAGCCTCTGCATGAGTGGATGTTTTTTCAGAGGTCTATTGATTCACACATCATCATACCAGTTCCATAATAAAATAAAAACAGTCCTGAGGAGTGAATGACTTGCAATTATGACTAATATGCAACTATTTGCAAGTATTGCATACTATACATTAATGTATTTATTATTAGTATGCGATGTCCCTGTTAAATAAACCTGAAATAAATAAAATAAATAAATACATTAACTTAAAGGCGCATTGTGTAATATTTCTGAGGATCTATTGACAGAAATGCAATATAAGATCCATAACTATGTTTTCAGTGGTGTATGAAGACCTTGCATAATGAACCGTTATATTTGTATTACCTTAGAATAAGCAGTTTCTGTCTACACACACCGCGGGTTCCCGTTCATTGAAGTGTGCCGACATGTTTCTACGGTGGCCCTAAACGGACAAACGCGTTTATTGCGTTTCGAAGAGCGTTTAGAATTCGAAGAGTGTTTAGTTTAGCTCTTCGTGCAAGGAAGCAAGCTTAGTTCAGCGAATAAAACACTGACACAATGATGAACAAGTAACAATAATATTCGCAATAACATATAGTTGTACTGAATAATTAAGTAAACATAATTTCTTAATTTATCCTTGTAAAGAAACTTCATTGCTGAACTGCTACTCTCTGCTGTCTCAGACGATGACATATTTTCATTTTCCTGTCGGCCACCGTAACTTTTGTTGGTTGTAATTCGTAACCTCACCACTAGATGCCGCTTAAAATCACACACTGCACCTTTAATCTGCATTGTTATGAAGTGTTTGGAGAGGATTATGATGTGGAAGTTTAAGAAAGAAGATTATAGCGGCTGTAGACAACGCAAAACAAAAAGTTTGCAGCCGCGAGGGGCTAAACACTGAGAGATGGAAAACACTGAGAAACGCGCAGAAACTCAGTTTCACTCGACGGTCTCAGTTCAAGCATTTATTACACTTCAACACATAAAGATACACTGGCACTGCAGTTACCAAGTCATAAAATTGCTGGGGAAGTGCGGTCAACAGTAGTGTTCGCTCCCAGGATCACCCCCTCTCTCTGTCAAAGCACCAACCACCCGTGTGACCCAGTGAAGCAAACAAACAGACCACTATCACTTCCGCCCAGACTCCGGTGGACACGCCCACCACCTACAATACGAGTGCAGTGAATATTATGAATGAGACCATAAACATAGAACACATGGGAGACTTACGCTGGCTCCTACAAAGATTACCAAACCGATACTGTTTAAGCTCCACACACAGAACAGAACCAGCTTCTTTTAAATCACTACATCAACATCTCTCATCCTGAGGCTGGGGGAACAGCTTCGACAGCTGAATTGTTTGCCATCGGATTGCGTTCCCCCATGTTTCGTACACAATGAGGTTTTAAATGTACAGAACCAATAATGCTGATTATCTGCTGCCGATAGCCTTGTGGTTATTATAACATTGATCTACAGCACTGTTGCGGATTAGAGACTATTTCAGCATTCAGGTGTTCAGGCTAATTGCCATTTACCCGATTATTTCAGTGAAGTGTGTCTTTTTTATTTTCTTAACTTTTCGCATCATAATTAGCCTATATCATACTTTTTGTTCTTGTATTACACTAAATCACGGAGCCAGTAAATTCTACGCACATTTTCAGTTTGTTCAACATGAGACTAAATTAATAATTATTAGTTGTAGAGGTTAAATTGTGCATTGAAGTAAATCGATGTAAAATGTTCTCGTTGATCCACAAAAATGTTGAAGGAAATATAAATACTGATTCAGCCGTTTACTGTAGATCTGTTTATCAGAACAAATGTTCAGTTTCTCTGGGACTCCCTGAAATCTGACAGTTTCTGAACAAATTAGAATCACTCAAACTATGTTTTTGTAAAATAAATGTGATTTCAGTATCATTTTCACAATTAAAGGTTAAAAGTCTGCTTGTAAAAAGTGTTTTCTTCAGTCAGTTGAAGAAGCGATAAACTTTAACGCATAATGCGATAAACTTGTAGGCCTACACATAAATCAAGATTTAACCACCTCATTTTAATCCAGGAAAAAAAAAACATGTTAGTAAATATGCATGTATGTGTGTGTGTGTATATATATATATATATATATATACTGTATATAAAATATCACACACACACTATTGAAACTTGACTCATTATTAAAATTAAACATTTTGTAATGATATCACACAGTTGTGCTTGGAGTCAACGGTTTTATTTGTGATATAAAGCAATGAAACATGCAAAATTGGGCAGATGTTATTTTTGCCCAGGTTGTCATACAAATAAATTATGGAACACATGCACACAAAAAAGAAGACATAACCAACTAATTATTAATAACTGATCATGTTGTAGTCAATGTATGCTTTTTCCTGTGAGCGTTTTGTTTTTCTATGCATTTTTCATAGAAAAATAAAACTTGTAGCTGTAGTTCACCTTTTTTTTGTCAAATAAAAAACCCTAAACCAAGTTTAGCGTTTAGTTCTTCCGTCATATTGAAAAAAACTATATTTTAATGGTTTAATTGAACTTGTAGGGACATTAAAAACTATCCCCTCCTGACATCACTTTTGGCCACTACTGTAAATGTAGTGTTGTAAATGTCTATGTACGGTATATAGAGAAGAGTGAAATATATGTGTGGCCATATATATATATGTGTGTGTGTGGAAATATATATGTATCTCATGTGTGGCCATCAGACAATGGAATAAGTTGCCAACAGTTGACCACATGAGTAAATTTTAACATTTTTTCACATCGGGCCAAGAAATGGCTACTTTCAAAACAAACATGTTTACATAATGTATTGTAATTGATGTGTATGTGAGAGTCTATTATTAATGTTTTTTTTTTTTTAAATGTATTATTAATAATGTGTATTTGTTGGCATCAGCCTGGCCAGGGACTACAGGTGGAAACTAGCACAAGTGCTACAACCTGGTAAAATGCATCTCTCCTTTCTAAGGTTAATGTATATTTTGCATTGTCCCTGTCCAAAAATAAAAAAATGAGAAAAAATAAATAAAAAAATCCCTTGGTTTATGGAGTGTTACATACTCATTTAAGAAAATACCTTAATTTCTGATCCCCATCATGTAAACATACCAGACAAGTCACAAAGAGCACAACAACGATAGAAATTAAGAATCCCTTTATTACAGATAACGTTTTGTTTACAATTGTCAGAATTTTCTTAAGGACAAAGATGTGCAAAGGTTTAATATGGTCGCATAGATCATTAAATCTCAGCCTAAGCTAGTAAATCTGTGACCAGAAAAATAGAGGGTTCCTCCAAAATATAGTTAAAAGCAGTATTTCGAGTGGTTAGATGAGGACAGGCGTCTTACAGTTATCCTACGAGTGCATTTGATGATGAGGGGAATCACTATTGTGGGTTCAGTAACTGCGACCGAACAGTGTGTAGTACTGCGCGGGCTCTTTGCCGCTGACACACATGTGGCCGGCCGGCAGGGTCTTCAAGGGCTGGAAGGGGATACACAGACTCTTGGCCCCCATTGAAGGTGCACCAGGCTCCAGGTCTTGATCCCTGAACACACAGGAAAAAGGGTTTAGTGTTTTAAAAATTAAGAGTACACACTTCTAATCTTTTTTCTTTGAATTGATATAAATATATTCCAGTGCTCAAAAACAAACAAAAAAAGTGTGTATCTGTGGTTAATGTATTCACGTGTAATGTATCCATTTTTAACACTATTACAGAATTTGATATTAATAAATAAATAAACATTAACTGTGTATGAAAAAGCTTTCAACTTTGAATGCTACCAACTTCCAATATTTGAATTAGTTTCTCCTTTAATAGTAACAATATAAAATACATTAAAATATTTAAATAAAGAAAATGTATTAATAAAATAAAGAAAATATTTTATTTATTTTAAAAAAAATCATAAAACTAAAATTATAAAAAAAAACTAGAGACAAAGTTTCCAGGGTTTTTAGGACCTGTGCAAATAAGATGAATGAATGCCCTAACTCAAATGCAAGCACGATCTATGGTCACATATTATACCATAAAAAGATGACTAAAACAACTTTAGTTCAAATAGTCGAATACAAAAGAAATGTTTTGCCTAATAAATAGCCTGATAAAATCTTCTATAAAAATTTAAATTTCAGCCTTTTTTAAGATATATAAATTGCATAAAGTAAACAAGTCATGATTCAGCAACAGAAGATGATAATCAAGAAATTGCTTGGCATAAATGTGCAGTATTCATTGCTTTTCTCTAAAACCACAAGGCAAAGAAAGCTGCCACAGCACACGTTTCTAATGTGCAGCGCTCACATTTATTTCATTACATCATTGCCTTTTGAATTTTAATCACCGCATTATTGCCATTCCTGTTGTTATGTCCCCAAATTTAAGACCTCTTGAAAATATAATTAAGACTTGCACCATTTAAGATATTTAAGACTTTTTATGGCCTTAAATTTGATGCGTATGGTCAGTTGCATAAATGAGTCCTACTATGACAGTTAGTTAAAGGGCAATGAATCATATTTTTTGGTATAAAACTAGACCAATGTACGTTTTTTATGTAACTGACTGACATTTATGAATAGTCTTACAGAAAAAAACGTGATGACTAATTTATGCAACCGGCCCCTTAATTTAAGACTTTTTAAGGACCTGTGTCTCCATATCACACACAATATTTTTAGCCCTTTATACATGAAAATATATAGCTGCCTTTATATTGTAGGACAATAATCCCATTGCAGACGATCCTCATATTTGGGAGATTTCGGCATTGCAATGTTTAAGGAAAAAATAATAAATAACTAAACACTGGTTATCTAGGAAAAGCAACCCAAAAGCATAGATTAGTCTCTTACTTGGCTGTTATCTTCTTAATCCAGTCCTCACACTCAATGCCTCCACAGAAGGGAATCTGTACAATCTGGAAGAAATTACATAAATTAGGCACCTTTCTGGTTTTATTTTACAAAACTAGTAACAATATATCGTTTCACAATATATCGCAATACAAAAATGCAACAATATGTATCGTGGATAGTTCACCAAAAATTAAAATTACTGTGTGAAAAGATTTAAGTTTACAGTGTCAGTACTACATTAATCTTCTATATATAATGTTGAATATAATGTATAATAATGCAATGGGGGAATATCTGTGGGTCCTGATAATGCCAAATGCAAATATTACCAGTAAAAGCGTCCTACATTATTTAAAATATATCTAGTCATCGAAAGAGTGCAAGTATATTCATCTAAAATAATTCTGTGTTTTCAGCTTCAGAGTCATTAATATTTTTATTCTGGTGTCTTTATTTTCCTGTGCTTTGGGTTTCCAACACCAAATACAAGCCCTATTCATTCACACCCACAATATTATACCAAATGTAGCATTTTAATTAACATTTCATTTTTTTTAACCTTTAAGACATCATATGTCTTGCAGTATCGCAATAATATCGAATCGTGACGTTACGTTACACACCTATTGAAAACCAATAGTATCCTAAGAGCTCTGGATCCAGTTTACTCACCCTTCCCTGGTCCAGATCTTTCTGGAACTGTTCCATCGTATCGGCCACAACCATGTGTTTGTTCAAATCATCAGAGGCCCTGTGACAAGTTAAAAATAGTGAATCATTCTGTCTCTGATGGACATGGCAGATCTCACATGTAGTGACACTAGGTGAAGAACCAGAAAGCAGTTTTTTGCTTTTACCGTTTAAAGAGATTGTTCTGGATCTCTTCCAGAAGGTTTGGGATTCTCTTCACGGCATCAGCCTCTGGCACAATGACTTTCTGTCCCGTGTCTCTCCTTACTGCTACAAACTGGCCCTGTTTTAAGTCCTTCGGCCCGACCTCTAACCTTATGGGCACACCCTGCATTCAGAAAACAGGACGTCAAACAAAGCTTTTGTGCATTAATTAATCAAAGTTTAGTTTTGATTTAAATTATAAAAACATCATAATCGAGATCAACTGACCCTTCGCTAAGCCACGCCCAAAAACCACCACTGGCCAATCGTGTCTTAGCAACCGTAACTAGACGCGGGATGTCTGGCAAGCTTTCGAGCGAGGGAAACATGCCGAAGCGTTGTGCGTGTGGATTGTGCAAATCTGATACCCCGATATCCTAAAAGTTTGGACGGGGAGTGACATTTTTTTCCTTCCCGAAAACCTAAAAGCGTCGGGGAGAAATGATGTGCGTGACCCAGCAGTGTGTGAGACCCCATTCACAACTACATGTCCACAGGATTAACAAAAACACATATCCAGCTCTGTGTTCTTCTCTACGATTGTTAACGTTAGCCTAGCATTCATTTCTAAGTAGGGCTGCACGATTCATGCTAAAATGTGAATCACGACTTTTCTCCATGGGAATTGAGATCACGATTCTCTTACACGATTCTCATTTTTTCAACCAAAATTTACTGCACTCAAGTACAAAAAACAACAACAACAACAACAAAAAACACAGGACATTCAGTATAATAAAGTTCAGGAGTAACAAAAAGTTGTCTGTCTATTTCTTTGTTTTATAATATAACTTTGCTTTTCATTTATTACTTAAAGCTCACTTGAAGTTTTTCGATAGCTACATTAACAACTAATAGCCTAACTGATAAAGTTCACTCATTATTTAAAAGTTCACTCATTATACAAGTGAACAGTCATTAATAAAATAAGAACAAATACACAAATTACAAGCAGAGATGAATACTAAATAACAAAGTTTACAAAGTCTAACAGTAGTATTCAGGTACAGAAATTAAGCCTCAATGTAAAATAACACTATTTGTTCACTGTATAAATTAAATATAGTTTCATCTTTGTTAAATCTGTATTTTGTTGTTTTATTAATATCAATAACACAGAAAACAGTGTAAGTATATATATATTAAGTGTGTGCTGTCACTTTAAGACCGACTGCACAGACTGGAAAAAAATGACAAACATCCATTTCTTTCTCAACTGTTCACTTATGACGTAAACGAGGTAATAGTTGTTGAGACGTCCATTTAGACAGGTATTTTGACAATTTTGTGTTTATGTGTTTGTTCAAGGGCAAGGAAACGCGAAAGAGGAATCAATTCTGTATTCGAGTGTTGTCTGACACGCGCCTCTCTCTCTCTCTCTGTGCGCGTCGAGTGTGTGTGGCTGGGGGCTGTGCGCACAGATAATGCGCGAGTCCCCGTTTTCATCTCTTATTCTGCGATTAAAATTGTTTGAATGTGTAAATTGGCAAGACAATACACGTCCAAATTATAAACTTTCACTCTATGTTGGTTATATTTAGCAGCTAATCCGCGAATCACATGCGCCGAACCGCAGAACCGAAGTGCGATCCATTCCACACTTAGGCGTTATCTCGTTGAATATTAGAGTTGTGACGTTCGTGAACGAACCGATTCTTTTGAACGGCTCATAAACATGAACGATGGGAGCCGAGTCGCGGCTGGAGGGGAGCCGTTCTTTCTGTCGTTCTTTTTTTCCTATGCGTGTTTCACACAGATGCACACAAATTAGCTCCTCAGTTATAGGGGAAGGGGCGCACCCAGCGCAGGGGTACTACTGCCTAACAGCATGATGATAGTAGTTGTGCATGCGCGCCCATCCTTTACGTGAGTACTCCAATGGAAAAAAAAACCTACGTGCCTTTGTCATTGGGTAGGAGCGGAGTTGTGCGCGCTGCCGTCAAGCTGGCTTCTTAAAACTGACTAAATATTTAAAAAGAGCCAAAAGAGCCGTTTTTTTTTTAATCAAAATGTTCTTGTGTGATAACAATGTTCTTGTGTGGAAGTGTTACTGTTTGTAGTAAAAGCTGATTTGCACAGAAATTCATTGCAGCCGGCTTTGTTTTTTATGTTTATTTGTGAGTAGGTATTGTATGAATAACATAAGTCAACATAGCTTTACACATACACACACTTTGTACTAAAGGTGAATCCAAAATAGTGATGTCACTTTCTAAACAGAGGGATGTTGTGCAACCCTATGGTATATAGTCCACACATGACAAATGAGGTAATAATCTATATTTCAGAAAAATTCAAACTCAGATATTGGTGTGTGATATCTGAGTTTAAATTATTTGACTACAAATCTCACCTCATCATTCCTCCCAGTGATTATTTCCAGGATAAACTGAGATGCCCTCAAGCTGGCTTCTTAAAACTGATTAAATATTTAAAAAGAGCCAAAAGAGCCGTTCTTTTGAACGGCTCTTTGTAAGGAACGGATCGCCAAGATCCGGATCCCCTCAAAGAGCCATAAATCCCATCACTATTGAATATCATTGGCAGAATCGTAGAAATGCAGGATTAAGATCGCATGGGGGGTTGAATCGAGATTGCGATCTTTTAACGATTAATCGTGCAGCCCTATTTCTGAGGTATCAAAATATATATCAAGAATTGCGAAATTTCACTGTTATCCAAAATTTTGATATAGCAACCTTATTTCCAGCAAATGATATTTGATATATATCTCAAACAAAACAAAAAACTAAGTTTATATAAGATTTTGGTCCTATCAGCCACTCCTAATCGTGTTAATCATGATTACAATACTGACCAAAATAATCGTGCTAATGATTTTTGCCATAATCAAGCAACCCTAATTGACCGTTCGCAAAGACCCGCCCCCTTTAGTTACTGTTGTTATGTCCGACAAGCCACGCCTCTCTCACGACACACACCATGTTCTCACACAGTGAAAAACACAACGCGTAGAAGAGGACACTGACAGACACGACAGACCAGGTTACTTTTGATATGAAACAAAGTATCAACTTTGGTCATTTTTCAAAGAAATTTAAACAATAAATACCGTTTTGTGGCTCTTTAATGTGTCTGACGGATCGCTGAGAGCCTCAGTTAAAGCTGCTCGTGAACTGATCATCTCTTCCTTATAGTTAATTTACAGCATCAAATAAACCTGGATGTTATTTTAACCGCGGAAAGACGTCAGTACACTTAGTTTTTCAAGTTAAAATCCTCCAACGTTAATCTACTAACTCCTGACTTCTTTGTCGGAGAAAAATGGCAGATTCGGCGGATGGCGTATTATGATTGGTCAGATCGCCTGTCAATCAAACTCCTTGCGAAGGGTCAATTGATGTGATTGTGCTGAGATGAAGAACTACATACCTTCAGCTCCCAGTGATTGAACTTCCAGCCAGGCGAGTAATTATCCCGCAGGTCGGCCTTGACTCTGATATTGGCCTCCTGGAGTCTGGAAAGATACTTGGAGCACTGGGCCAACAGAAGGTCTTTCTCTGCTTCTGGCAGAGTGGCTGTGATGCCACAAGGAATGATGACGACCTGCAAATCAGAGTGTAAGTCTGCATACAATGCTATGATCCATTATGAAGAGGGGTGTAACGAACCGAACAAAAAACCGCGATGCAGAACCCACGATACGTATCGCGATTCTCTCATGGCGTCCCGAACAGGCCCCGCCCACTGATGCCCCGCCCACTGATGCCCCGCCCAGCCCTGGGTCATCGGACCTCATGTCTTGTGTACACAACAAACTCAGTTTTGTAGTCTAACCATCATTAACACCATATAATAGCAAGCTCCGTGTTTTGTTACTTTCGATAATAAGCAAGGTGTAATCTTTCAAATTCTGTCTATTTGATCACGAAATTCAAACATTAAATGCCGTTTTGGCGCTCTTTGCTGTGGCGTGACAGATCGCTGTACTAGCTCCTCATTTCAAGCGCGAGTAAACGCGATCATCTCTTCCTCAGTTACAGAATAAACATGAATGGACACCTGAAGGTATGCTGAAAGATACAGTATACTTACTGAAAGGCATCATAACTCGTGTAATCGCTCAATCAGTGTTTCAGCAGCGGAAAGACGTCAATAAAACACATAGCATTATATTTACCTCAGCAGAAGTCATCCAAATGAATAAATAAATGCACTATATTAGCCTATATATTATATTTTACTTAACCTGTTAATGATATCTTGATTATTTAATGTATGTTTAAAATATCTTTCATGAAAATGACAGCAACTGTGTAAATTATTATGATTCAATAACGAAGTAGAGTAAAAACACAAGTTAATGCAAAAACTGCCTTATGTTCAGTTTACATGTTTTCATACAATGTGTTGGATGTTGATTATTATATCTAAAAAATAAACAGCACCTGATTTTAGGCTAAAAGTCTAGGCTCTGTTGTTAACCTTTAATCTTATAGTGATGTGCGGCTCCTTATATAGTTTACAGCATTAGCAGATCTTTTTTTTCTTAATCCTTGCGAAACGTTTAATTGTCATTGAATTAATTTAAAGACAAAGACACAATTTCTTCATTAATCCACTGTTTAAAAAAACAAAAACAAAGCAATTTTAGCTTTCGAAACCCCACCGAACCGAACCGAGACGTCAAAACCGTGGGAAGAACCGAACCGTCAGTTTTGTGTATCGTTACACCCCTAATTATGAACAGGAAATGATGGATCTCCAGCACACCTGTAGACATGCTACTCTGGGGGGCAGAACCAGGCCCATGTTGTCTCCGTGAACCATCGTCAGGACTCCGATGGTCCGAGTGGTGATTCCCCATGAGTTCTGGTAGGCCAGCTGCTTCTCGCCTGGTCTCTTAGGGTCCTCAAAAACAATCTCAAACATCCTGGAGAAGTTCTGGCCCAGGTGATGGGATGTGGCACCCTGAGAGAGCAGTAAGGAGTTTTAGATCTCACTGCAGTACATCGATACGGCTACAATACTTCTTTTACACACCCTGCAGGAACATTTTTCTGAATGTTAGGGTTTCCTCCAGGGCATTGTTAAGGTGTTCCGAGTGCTTTTGAAAGGTTTCACATCCCTAACCCAAAATATAACCAATCGTAATAGTGATTCTTGTCTTAGCAAGCACTACTGCTAAACAATAGAGTTGGGAGGAAAAAAGCCACAATGAAAAATCTATTTTGAAATGCTATGAGATGATGATATAATGGCTGATACAATAAGAAAAAAGTGACTTTCCACTGTTCCACTGGGCTTTTCCATTGTTTTTGTTTTACATAAACATGCACTAGTTGTCTTTGAATGTTGCGTTTGTGTCTTGTGTGGTTTGCAGCGTCTCACGTGTGTTTTTAAGATGTCATGCTAAATAAGTTTGAATTAAAAATTACAAGTCTCAGACACATGCTCTGTATGTATTGACCTTTTGCACATTATACAAGCATTTTGAAAATGTATGTTTATATGTAAACAGTCCATTCTGTCTTAAGGGATTGTAGACAGAGGGGAATGTGTCTTTGTTATTTACTCCGTGTATTTTTCTTTTATATTTGGAAAAAATACTTTATCATGCACAAATGTATCATCAATTTTATTTTTTTTAAACAGTACTTTTATCATTAAATTTTGTTTATAATTAAACACTTAAAGTAATTAAACAGAATTAAACATTCTGGACATCAAGAGCCAAAATGCACAAAATGGTAAATGCATAAAAAAATTAAAACGAATGTATTGCAGTACATTTTGTAATGGCAGCTAAATATAGTTATAATACTGAATCAGAAGGTCTATGGCAATTCTCAGCCCTACTAAACAATGACTGTAAAATAAAGGCCCTGATATGCTCACGGCAAAGTTCTTTTTAGTTCTTCACTTAGTAGTAAAATCATTTTGATATACGCTTACCTGAATTGCTCTGCCACTTGCTGAGATGTAAACCTCCACAGTGGTGGTGTAATCTCCTCCTGCAAACTTCTCCTTCTCTGTCTTCCTGCCCTTGACCACAGGGATGGCCATCAGTTCCTCGTACACACGAGTATACAGGTCCAAAATCTGCAACACCTGCACACACGATGTTAAAAGAGTGGGAGGGTCAGAAACATGCTACAATTATTTCAGGATCAGGGGCCGGTTTCACAAAGATAGACTTTGACTATGGCTTAGATATAGTAGATAGTCAGACTTCAGATCGACATCTAAATCAGACCGTAGGCCTGTCGCGATAATCAATAAATCAATTAAATCGCACGATAAAAAAAATGAGCGCGATAATTTTTCCGGCCGCGATAATTTCCATTTTCTCTCTCTCTCTACCAAAGAGACTGGATGACAACTCTCTGCCACACGTTGATTTTCGAATGTTTTTTTTTTTTTTTACTGAGCCTATTTAAAATCATATTTGATTGCAGAGCGCCGTAGCGCATTCGCGCAGCACTACCTCTCGCTCGTCTCTCTCTCACGCGCGCGCTCTCTCTCTCCCTCATATGAGGCGCCGTCTAGGGCTTAAATCAAACTTCATTCACACACACACACAGACACACACACACACACACACACATATATGAAACACTTGCATACACATATACTAAGTAGTCAAACATACATGTATACTGCTGAATGCTCAAACAAATACATATGAAATGCACGATGACACACCTAAAGTCGCTCACGCACATACACGCAAACTCTACACACACGAGATGTGCACACACACAAACTCGCACACATACTTGAGACGCGCGCGCACACACAAACTCTCCACGCACATACTCATATGAGACGCGAGCGCACACACACACAAACTAGCTCACATACTCATATGAGACGCATGCTCACACACTACATGATGCATATTCTCAGTGTGAACGGAAGTCACACATTGGTAAGTGCATTTTTTGTTAACAGAGACTGAGAGTCCATTGCTTTTAATGTTTTTGGTTGTTTTGTTCATTTAAATAGTCTTTAGAAATAAAAGTTTATTGAGCTATGAAAAAGTGTACCTGCATTACTATGCCATTATCATTATTTTAGACGAAAATGGTCTCAGAACTACAATATTATCGTTTATTATCAATATTATCGTTTATCGCAATAATTTCTTGGACAATTTATCGTCCAGCAAAATTTGTTATCGTGACAGGCCTATCAGACCATTGCACAAAGCACTTAAGACTCTGGCTATCTTAAGTAGGACTACACTGCAATGCATTCTGGGTAAAATAAGACACTTTTCAAAACAAAAAACATGGCGATCGAGTAAGCGCATTCAACCGCTCAGCGCAGTTTACCCCAGCGGAAAACACGTGTTTGTTGGAGGAGTATAACAGTTACAAGCACATTTTACTTGGGAAATTTAGCGGAGAATATAGTAACAAGAAGAAATGTTTAATTTGCTAAAAGATACGACAGTTAACAGTGTTAATCCGACCGTTGAGCGGAGCGTTAAAGACGTACAGAAAAGATACAAAAACATGGTACAAGATGCCAAAAAATAAATATTTAAGAGGAAATATCCAAAAACCCTTTCCCTTCTCATAGCTCTCTCCATTACGCCGTTAGCAAACCACAAATTATGAGCCATTTTCCCTTTTCTTTTGGCTGTTTGTACTGTAACTGATTGTTACTGCTGGTTGCCAAGGTAACAGAGTCTTAGACCTGGGTTAGCCTGGGTTAAGGCATCAAATTTTTTTGGTATAAATTAAGTCAGTCTTTTTTTAACTTGCATTAGACTAATCTATGAGCAAATTTCAGACTTGTCTAACACTATAGACCAGCCCCAGCATGTAAATATTAAATTGTGAGTGAGGTGTGATCACATTTTACCAACCTCCTCTTCAGCTTCCTCTTTGGTGGCAAACGCTGTGTGTCCCTCCTGCCATAGAAACTCTCTGGTCCTCAGGAAGGGCTGGGGGTGTTTAAACTCCCAACGCTGAGAACAGCAAGAAACTGAATAAATACACAGGCCTTTAATTGAGACGTGTTTGTAAAAGTGTATGACTGAGGCAGAAACTGACCACAACATTGCACCACTGGTTGAGTTTGATTGGCAGATCTCTGTGTGACTGGACCCACTTGGCGTAGGCAGGATACATCACTGCATCAATGTAAGAAGAATGCAAATGTATTAAAAAGATAATACAAAGGTGAGAATCAAGTGCATTTCAGACACAGCTGCTCACCTGTCTCACTAGTGGGACGTACAGCGATGGGCTCCGCCAGCTCCGTCTTTCCTGATCTTGTCACCCAAGCGACCTAAAGACATTTGCAGAAAAAAAGCACAAATCTTTGAGTGCAACAACATTAGGAAACTTTAAAATAGCATAATAGGGGCCCTTTAAAATGTATTTTTTTTCTGTAATGGCAAAGCTAAATTTCAAGCAGCCATTACTCAAGTCTTCAGTGTCATATAATCCCTCAGAAATCATTCTAATATGCTGACTTAATTCTCAAGTAAAAGTTTGAATTATTTTAATTTTTAGGGGGTAGTCGTGGCCTAATGTTTAGAGAGTCAGACTAACTCAAAGGTTGTGTATTAAATTCTCAATACCGGCAGGAAATGAGCAAGGCACCTTACCCCCAATCGCTCCCCGTGCGCCACAGCAAAAATGGCTGCTCATTGCTGTGTGTGTGTGTGTGTGTGTGTTCACTACTCTTAATGTGTGTGCACTAACTTGGATGGGTTAAATGCAGAGGACAAATTCCGAGTATGGGTTACCATAGTTGGCCTTCACATGTCACTTGAACGTTGAAAACAGTTGTGGTTCTTAATATTTTCTTGATAGATTATCATTATAAATGTCTTTACTGTGATTCAAACTATTTAATGCATCCTTGCTGAGAAATAGTATTAACTGACCCTAAACTTCTAATCTTACATCAGTGTTTCCCCTAGAAATTTTTCCAGCAGCGGTGCTGTTATGTGCCCGAGGTTGTTACCAAGTCGCGCCTGGAAGATTTTTTTTTAAAATAACCCCTTAAACCATGACTTCTGGCAAGTTTTGTGGATAGAAATGGACATTTTGAGAAAAACAAATATGACATACCATCCACTGATTGAAGGCATGATTATTGCAGCACGTACCTTGAACTGCAGTCACAAACAGAAACCTTCATTTTATAATTTTAGACAGGATTATTCATGTTTTCTTTTGTGTTCATTTTCAGCTTGGTAGAAATTGTTTAGGGGAAAAATGAAACGGCACAACCCAGAAAAAGATTATTTACAATTTATTGAAAATTTTATCTTAATGGGAAAGGCCACACCCAATCTGTGAGCACTTAATTTTTCTGGGCTTTTTATAGAAGATCTCTAAGGCTCTTTGGTAATTGAATGATATTGTGGGGGTATTTTTTGTAGTCTTATGCTCATCTAGCCTGCATTTATTTAATCAAAAATACAGAAAAAACAGTAGCCTAATATAGTGAAATATTATTACATGATGTTCTTTTTAACTTTTTATTAATCAAAGAATCTTAAAAAAAAAAAAAAAAAAAAAAAAAAGAGCATCACGTATCATCATATTAGAATGATTTCTGAAGGACACCAACAAGTTTAGTAGACTCATCTGAAAAATTAAATATGATTTAACGTTAACTATCAGGACTATGAGCAGTAGATGATACTTCCTCGTCTTCATGGAGAGCGCAGTTCGCACCGCTTTCTCCTTTCCACAAGCGCTTGCTCTCCCGTGGCGTCTGTCGTTGCTATGCAACAATGAACTGAGGCGCGCTTGAAAACAAGAGCGCGCCGGCCGCATTTGAAATAATGAATTTGCACGCGCAAAAAACATGCTATGTGAACGGCCCCTTATGGCAACGTGACATTAGTCTAATCGAAAATATTTCCATATGTGGCTCTTTCCTCCTTGTTAACAAGGGGATTCAGAGCCACCGCATGCAGCGCCGCCGGTCGCCATGACAGTGTTTTTAGGTATGTAAGTGAATGAAGTGAATTTCGTGATATTGCTGATCATGGAAAGATTTTGCAGCGGCGCTGAATACAATGAATAGATTGTAGGGGAAACACTGTACATTGTTTCCAGCTTCTCACCTCTGGAGCGAAATCTGCAATGTGGGTTTTCTCTTTCTCAAGGGCAGCTTGAGAGACAAACATGGGGAAGTAGCAGTTCTCCACACCCAGCTTCTTGATCTCCCGGTCAAAGAAATCTTTAATGGCATCCCAGATAGCGTAAGACCAGGGCCTCAACACGTAACAACCGCTGACATCGTAGTACTCGATCATCTCTGCCTTAGTGATCACCTGAAAACAGCAAATACAAATACGCTGAATAAAAAGAACTTTGTAAAGATGGTTCTTCTACGGTTTAAAAAATCATGAGCACGGTGTACCTGCGAGTACCAATCAGACAAGTTTTCCTCTTTCTTTGCCTCCAGTCCCAGCCTACATTTAAGAAACACAAAACAAGTGTGTGAATCTATAGATCCTGCTGGCAAAATGGAAAATTTCCTTAATACATAACTGAATAGCCTTTAGTGCAGTGTCCATGAACACAGCTTGTAGTCTGAAAAAGTAATTCAGACAAAAGAGACTGTATTCTGGGTTTAGTCTTGGAGGACAAAACCAGTTGTGGCAGTACTAAAACAACTGCAGAACTTTCTCAAGCCTCCATTTAAGTATTTATCCATGTCTCAAGGAAACAAATGGAAAGATGGAAAATGTTGGAGTTAGGGATGTCAATTTTCACAAATTCCCATTATTGACCGTCGTTTAAATTAACGATCAATTAATCCATTAATCATTAGCCTTAATACTGCAGTGGCATATGGCCAACAGCATGACAGGGTCTGCAAATGCTGCTCAAAACTACATGTTCCTCACCAAATGAATGAGAATGGTTTTTAATCTAAATAAAGGGCTAGTAGGATTGTAAAATGTTTCGATGTGATTGATCATTTAATTAAATCAATTATTGAATTATCAAATAACGACTAATACAATGCGTCACCTACGGCGTCTCAGATGCGTGCTTGTCAGAATGTGTGACTGTCGTGGACGCGCTCTTCCTGGATCAACGCGCTGAAAACAGCAACTAAACCCACTGAATTCACAACGATTTAATAAAATGGTGTTCTCATGTTTTGTAATATGACAGTCCCAATCATCGTTATTATTAGCCGTGCATTTCTGTTTGAGCTGCATGCGCTGAATGAACACCGGTAAACTGGAGCACTTTGCTAGCGCGTTATTTAACTCAAAGAAACACATCCTATGTGAGATCAAAATAAACATAATATTACAAATTATGTCTGCACAAAATTACGAGAATGCATAAGTGAATATAAACTAAGTTACGTGCCATTCAGAAAGACTCATGTTGTGGACGCGCTCTTCCTGGAGCAACGCGACAGCAAATAAACCAAAATAATTCAGTGTTTTATTACAATATTGTTCGCTTTATAATGTTATGTAATATGACAGTCCCAATAGTCATTATTAGTCATGCATTGCAGTTTGAGATGCACGCGCTGAAGAGGATCACCGTTAGGGCTGCACGATGTATCGTTTCAGCATCGATATCGCGATGTGCGCTTCCACGATAGTCACATCGCAGGACGCGCGATGTAAGTAGCCTATAGGGATCGTAGTTGATCCGTGATTCATGATCAGTACGGGCCAGCAGCTCCACGGCCCGTAACGCTTGCGATTCGCGGATTAATTGCAAAGTTTAACCATCATATAGTGGAAGTTTATCATTTGCATGTGTTTTTAAGTCCTGTCAGTTCAAACATCAAGAAGTAAGAAGACTGGAACGTGCGCGTTGTTTTCTGTGAGCCGGGCAGACACAAAGATCAGCGGTTTTTCTCTTATTTCTGAGCTTGAACGAACACGAATAAAGTCTGAATGCCCTTCCTGCCTTCAACTGCTGCGCTGAGAGAACGAGCAGAGAGAGAGCCACACTTTCAATAAACAACAAAAATCTATCCAGTGATGAAATGTTTTCTGTGTTGAGACACATATTGTGCGATGTCCTAACTGCCGGGATAATCACACAACGTGTGCCGTGGTCCATTAATGACACCTCAGGGTATATACAGGAATCATGGAATTAAATTTAATACCTTTTAAGACCTTTCTCAAGACCCCTTCCATACATTAAGACCTCATCGCCACTTCAAGTTTTAACCGTTACATCAGCGACACCTTACATTTATATACTGATTGTAAGATAGCACAACTAAACAGTCTTAGTTTGTGATAACTTCTTATCAGTACAAAATAATTCAGAAGGGTGGGAATGAAGCACAAGATAATTCATTGAATGACTGACCCAATGCAAGGTTTATTAGAAAGAGAAACCAGAATTACACCAATAAACAAAACAATTGACAAAACTTATTGAAGAGGGAAAATAAACCTCTCTGAGCTAAAGGGACAATGAGTTCACAAAGTATATTCAAAAGAAGTATTTGTAACAACAACTCTTATACCTGTCTGCAAACCATAGCTCTTTTGTGGTACACTTCTCATGACAAACACCTGATGGTCAGACAGTTTACCTGTGATTACCACTGAGTTCTGGATTTGATGCACCAGAGCAGAGTGTCAGTAAAATAATATTCGATCTTTAATTATTATTCGAAAAAATAAAATACTATTCGAATTTTACTACGTTGCTTTGCTGGCAGTAAATGCTTTGAATCCATGATAAATCCCAATCACTTACTTGCAGTTATAATTAAATACACTGTTTGGCGCTGTGGAGCGTGTTGATTGTATTTGACCACATGTCGTCGTCAGCCTCGTGAAGTTTGGAATTACTTGGATGAAAATGATCGGTAACACTTTACAATACGGGTGCACTAATATGCATTAATTCATGTTTAACTAATTCACAGATAATCATGAGTTAATGTATGACTCATGAAGAACTAAACCATTAATTAATTATTACTGCATCAGCAACTAATAAAGAGTATATATGATTAATAGATTAAGTAATACATGAATTGCTATTAAATCAATGTGTCAATGTGTATTAATTCCTTAATAACATATTTTATTAACTAATAGTGTAAATTAATGTGTTAATTACCACAATTAGTCAAAGCTATGCACTTCAACTTCCAGTTGTCTGCTTTAATTAATCATTAGCTAATGATTTGCAAAGGTATCATTATGTTATGACTTTACTAGTTGAGGCACATGACTATTAACTAATTGTTAAGTAATATGTAATTATGGTTATTTGTTACCGTAATATTTTATGGAAATGTGTTTTTGGAAAGTGTTTAATAAACTGCTTTTATAAACTCTAGTGATGGGCATTAATGATAAATTAATCATTAGCTAATGGTTTGCAAATATATAATTATGTTGTGACTTTACTTGTTGAGGCACATCATTATTAACTAGTCATTTAGTAATTGTAGTAATTTACACATGAATTTGCACTAACAATGAAGTAATTAATCATGTATGAATGCATATTAGTGTACCTGTATTATCTGGAAGTTGAAATACAAGGCTTTGGCTCTTTCTGGTAATTAACATATTAATTAACACTATTATTTAAAAAATTAGTTATTAGGGAATTAATCCACAATTACATATTTAATTAATAATTCATGTATAAACTAATACATTAACCATACAGACTCTTCATTAGTTCCTAATCTGGTAATCTTTAATGAATAGCTTAGATAATCATTAGTTACACATTAATTCAGTATTGTCTGTGCATTAGTTAAGCATGAATTAATGCTTATTAGCGCACCCGTATTGTAAAGTGTTACCAAATGATCTTACTAAATGATATTACAAAACGGAATTACTTTTAATCAAATTAATTAATGATACGGAGTTATAATATCACCACCACAATGAGAAATCACATGAAATCCAAACAGCAGTCGAATGAGGAAAGACAGCTGTCCATCACTGCATTGACGACTGCAGTAGCGCAGCTGAATCAGAGTAAGCGAGATGACTACTTAACTGATAGCAAAATGATTTTGACACATATACTTCCTTTAAGTATCGTTAAAGAAGCAGTCCTTAACAGAAAACGTGAAGTGCTGTTAGAAACTTTGTTATCTGTCACTGTGTCCCTGCAACGTCTGTCAGCGGCAGCGCGTTTTCTACTCGAGCATGTGAATATTATTGTTTTTCTCAACATGAAGGTGAAACAATATAAACAAGATAAATATTACGTTGATTCGAGTGTATACCTTCGTCCTGTACGATAAGTGGAACGGTCTGTTTTATTAGCGTTTTTCCCCTTTTGTACTGATTGATCTTAAATGCTTCTTTACATTTTTTGTTTACACATATTGTTTAATGTTTTCAACTGAAAGAAAACCTTAAGATGCAACTTTAGCTTGTTGCGTATATTTAATTTCCCTACTAGTCAACGATGTTCTTTAACAACTGTGCGTACAGGACATATGCGCTATCACGCAGCAAGTCATGACTCATGAAGCGCGGTAACAGATGACGTCATATCTAGCAGGATTCCATAAACTACACAGAACCCCACTATTCGCTGACGCAATGTTTAAATTCAGGCAAACTTTATGGACAAATATACATAACGAAAAGATGATACAAAATGTAATACCTTGGAAAATGGCATTTAAGACTTTAATACTTTTTAAGGGTCTTAATTTTCTCTAAATTGATTTACCAACTTTTAATACTTTTTAAGACCCCGCGGACACCCTGCACCTCCAATTCGCAAACTAATGACTCATTTGAACCGATTCACTTTAATGAATGGTTAAAACAACTGATCTGTCCAACACCGAACTCACGAGACATAACAAATCGGAAACACTTTACAATAAGGTTCCATTTATTAAACTCTTGTTAACTACATTAGTTAACTATAATAGTTTCTATGCAGATTTACTCCATTACAAAATAACCCCAGTCATTCAGATGATTCATTCTTTCCAAAGTCATCTGGTGAAATTGTTTTCATATCGCGATATATATATCGCAGAAAAATAATATAATCGCAATGTAATTTTTTCCCAATATCGTGCAGCCCTAATCACAGTACACTTTACAACATACATTTTTAACCAAATGCATCCTATATGAGATTAATCAGATATAGATAGGCCTACACAAAATAAACACAATATTACAACTTACATTTGCACAAAACAAAAGGCTGCGAATGCACACGCAAACTAGTAGTCACTATGGTGTAAAATGGTCCCAAACATAACTCCGGCACGCTCGCTTTACATGTTTCGCAGTTGAGCAGCGCACGTCCATGAACCTGTTTAACCGATGATCAATACATTTTATCGATGAAATGTATTATCGACAATTAATCGATCGTCAATTAATCGTTAACATCCCTGGTTGGAGTACATCAGGGTATGGTCAATTGGATAACTGATTATCTCTCTAATAGACCTCAGTATGTGAGAATGCAGGACTGTGTGTCTCAAATAGTGAAGTGGAGCACTGGAGTCCCTCAAGGAACGGTTTTAACACCATTTTTGTTCACTTTTTACATCAGATTTTCAGTATAATTCTAAATCTTGTCATCTCCAGAAATTCTCAGATGATTGTGTAATAGTTGGCTGTACAAAGCACCACGATGAGAGTGAATATAGGGAGCTAATAAAGAGTTTTGTGGACTGGTGTGATAAATATAGTCTCAGGCTAAATGCTAGTAAGAAAAAGGAAATAGTGGTTGATTTTGACTTCCTCAGAAAGCGGAACCAGTAAATTTAAGAGTCAGAAGTTGAGATTGTAACAACTTACAAGTATTTGGGTGTATATCTGAACAACAAGCTCAACTGGTCTGATAATACGATGCATGTCTATAAGAAGGGTCAGAGTCGTATCCATTTGTTAAGACGACTGAGATCCTTTGGGGTACGTCAGGTACTACTGGTTTTGTACTCTATCACATGTTGGGGAGGGGGACTGTCGGAAAAGGAAAGGATAAGTTAAATAAACTCATAAAGAAGGCAGGCTCTGTCGTGGGGAGTGTGTTACCCACTTTAGAGGAGATGATTGGGAAACTTTCTCTTATGATTAATCATGACTGTCATCCTCTTAATGAAATATCTCGAGCTTCTGTGAATACCTACAGCTCAAGATTAATTCATCCACGCTGCTACAAAGAGCGTTTTAGAAAAGTCTTTTTTCCCAACCGCAATTAGATTTTATAATCAGTGTTACAGACCTGCCAACCTTTTAATTTTTTTTTGAGAGGCATCAGCTTGGGGGGGGTTGGGGGGGTAAAAAAGTTTTAAAATTTAGCTAGCAATTTAGCCATTGCAGTGAAAGTCCAAAAATTAAATACTGCTCAAAACCATTTTTTATTCATCATTAATATTGCATTGCATATAATGTGTGCTGGTCAACTAGTCTAAAATAAATAAAAAACCTAGAAAACAGTAAAAAAAAAAAAAAAAAAAATAGATGTGTACATTTAAGATAGGCTACTTAATTTATTACTCCAATATCCAAATATGATACTGAATCACACAGAAAAAATGACTTTTATTTGTGACGTGCCGTCTTTGCATTTGAACATTGCACATTTTAAACAGGACACGCTTTAGCTGAATAAATATTAGCCAATACAATACAACATATTTATAGAAAATAGTCGACAATGAATAGACAGGAGTCCTGTCACATGACTAATAATAGCAAAACGAATCACTTCTAAAAAGAATATCAAGTATAAGTTTAGATGAATCCGAAATATGGGGCTGTGTTAACAGTAAAACGTCTGTCTTTCAACGAATTTTAAAAACACGGATGGATAATACAAAATGCTTTCTGACATTTTGACACAAAAAAACAAACCCAAAACAAAATTTAAACTTAGCCCGTCAATTTACATTTATCTTCTCTCTCTTTGTGCGCGCGGTCTGTGTTTGTGAGAGAGCTCGCGCAGCACTGATACAACGGTACTTTTAAATCCATAAGTAACTAATGCGCTAGTTTTCATACAAAATAATTATGTAACATAATTAGGTACTTTAGTTATTATTAACTCAATAACGTAACACATGCAGACTACGTTTCTCAACACTGAGAATGAATAAATAAACGCCTGTTTCTCCAGACTCGCACTTATCAGTAATCCACAAATCACTGAACTTTCATAATCACTAATCCATAGCGATTTTAGTTTTATTTAGATTTATTGTTCATCAATACTTAAGCATTTTATAATTTGCATGGCTGAATATATTTCAACTTTCCACATCCACCCTAGTTTACCTTCAGGAGTCAAAAGTACCGTGACTACTGTACTGTCCTCGCTTATGAACTCAGTCAGACGGCGGATCGGGGATCGAGCGGGATTCTTTATTGCTGCCGATTTTTAGTCTCTTTTTAGTGATAGGCCTCATCTGTCAATCATCCTCGCTTGATATTTGGGGAATGAACCCAGCGCTATGATTGGTCGAACTCCGCTTCTTTTGCTGTTGCTTGATTAGAGGACTGCGTGTGCACAGAAGCATCACCAGGTGTTTGCGTAGTTTAGAGTGACAAATCGTACCACCGTACTTTGAGGTCAAAATGCGTATCCTCTACACAAAATGCGTACAGGTTGGCAGGTCTGGTGTTATATAAGATGATGGTCGTATATAATCATAATGCTTTGAATATTTGATATTTGAGAACAAGACTTGTTTTTGTTGTGTATGTTAGTTTATTAAAATTTTTTTTTTTTGCTGTTGTGACATAAATTTCCCCTTGGGGATAAATAAAGTACATCAAAATAAAATCAAATAAAGGACATTTGGCACTGTACGGATTATCTCTCTCACCGTGTCTGTTTCTTTGGCCCTTGGCCTTCTCCTGCTCCGCCCGCTCCAGAGTCTGGACCCGGTTGAGGTTTCTCTCCTCCCTTCTGCTGCTTACGTCCTCCTCCTCCTCCCTGCTTCTCAGATTTGTTCTCCCGCTCTTTACGGTTCTTGTCTTCCCCCCGTGTGTTCCCTGAGCCTCCTGGAGTAGTCACAGGCTTGTACTCCTCTCCAGTGAGGGCTTTGTACTGACCCTTCAGCTCAAGCAGAGTTTTCACTGCTTTATCAACTTGTTCCTAAAAAATCAATTAGAACATCAGGAGAGCTAAAATAAAAGGTCCCACTTTATATTAAGTGGCTTTAAGTACCATGTACTTACATCGAAAAATAAGTACAATGTACTTATTGTGTTCGGGGGCCGGTTTCACAAAGCTCTTTTAGACCGGACTATAGTGTACAATTTGCTCATAGACTAGTCTAAACCAAGTTAGACTGTTTCACAAAAATAAAGACTGACTTAATTTAAACCAAACAAATTAGACATCTTAACCCAGGCTAACTCAGGTCTAAGACTGTTACCTTGGCAACCAGCAGTAACCATCATTTAGATTACAAACAGCCAAAAGAAAAGGGAAAATGGCTCATAATTTGTGGTTTGCTAACGGCGTAATGGAGAGAGCTATGAGAAGGGAAAGGGTTTTTGGATATTTCCTCTTAAATATTTATTTTTTGCCATCTTGTACCATGTTTTTGTATTTTTTCTGTACGTCTTTAACGCTCCGCTCAACGGTCGGATTAACGTTGTTAACTCCCGTATCTTTTTGCAAATTAAACATTTCTTCTTGTTACTATATTCTCAGCTAAATTTCCCAAGTAAAATGTGCTTGTAACTGTTATACTCCTCCAACAAACACGTTTTCCGCTGGGGTAAACTGCGCTGAGCGGTTTAATGCGCTTACTCGATCGCCATGTTTTTTATTTTGAAAAGTGTCTTATTTTCCCAGTGCCTTATTTGCCCAGAATGCATTACAGTGTAGTCCTACTTAAGATAGTCAGAGTCTTAAGTGCTTTGTGCAACAGTATGATTTAGATGTCGATCTGAAGTCTGACTATCTACTATATCTAAGCCATAGACAAAGTCTATCTTTGTGAAACCGGCCCCTGATCCTGAAATAATTGTAGCATGTTTCTGACCCTCCCACTCTTTGTGAAACCGGGCCCAGGTTGTATTGTAAAACACTTTTGCTGCTGTTGAGGTGTGAAACGGGTGAGGTTAGGGTCAGGTGTGAGTGATACGGGTAAGGTTAGGGTCAGGTGTGTGTGATACGGGTAAGGTTAGGGTCAGGTGTGTGTGATACAGGTAAGGTTAGGGTCAGGTGTGTGATACGGGTAAGGTTAGGGTCAGGTGTGTGTGATACGGGTAAGGTTAGGGTCAGGTGTGTGTGATACAGGTAAGGTTAGGGTCAGGTGTGTGTGATACGGGTAAGGTCAGGGTCAGGTGTGTGTGATACGGGTACGGGTAAGGTTAGGGTCAGGTGTGTGTGATACGGGTAAGGTTAGGGTCAGGTGTGTGTGATACTGGTAAGGTTAGAGTCAGGTGTGTGTGATATGGGTAAGGTTAGGGTCAGGTGTGTGATATGGCTGAGGTTAGGGTCAGGTGTGTGTGATACGGGTAAGGTTAGGGTCTGGTGTGTGATACGGGTAAGGTTGGGGTCTGGTGTGTGATACGGGTAAGGTTAGGGTCAGGTGTGTGTGATACGGGTAAGGTTAGGGTCAGGTGTGTGTGATACGGGTAAGGTTAGGGTCAGGTGTGTGTGATACTGGTAAGGTTAGAGTCAGGTGTGTGTGATACTGGTAAGGTTAGGGTCAGGTGTGTGTGATACAGGTAAGGTTAGGGTCAGGTGTGTGTGATACGGGTAAGGTTAGGGTCAGGTGTGTGTGATACGGGTACAGGTAAGGTTAGGGTCAGGTGTGTGTGATACGGGTACGGTTAGGGTCAGGTGTGTGATACGGGTAAGGTTGGGGTCTGGTGTGTGATACGGGTAAGGTTAGGGTCAGGTGTGTGTGATACGGGTAAGGTTAGGGTCAGGTGTGTGTGATACGGGTAAGGTTAGGGTCAGGTGTGTGTGATACTGGTAAGGTTAGGGTCAGGTGTGTGTGATACTGGTAAGGTTAGGGTCAGGTGTGTGTGATACAGGTAAGGTTAGGGTCAGGTGTGTGTGATACGGGTAAGGTTAGGGTCAGGTGTGTGTGATACGGGTACAGGTAAGGTTAGGGTCAGGTGTGTGTGATATGGGAAAGGTTAGAGTCAGGTGTGTGTGATACTGGTAAGGTTAGGGTCAGGTGTGTGTGATACGGGTAAGGTTAGGGTCAGGTGTGTGTGATACAGGTAAGGTTAGAGTCAGGTGTGTGATACGGGTAAGGTTAGGGTCAGGGGTGTGTGATACGGGTAAGGTTAGGGTCAGGTGTGTGTGATACGGGTAAGGTTAGGGTCAGGTCTGTGTGATACGGGTAAGGTTAGGGTCAGGTGTGTGTGATACAGGTAAGGTTAGAGTCAGTTGTGTGATACAGGTAAGGTTAGGGTCAGGTGTGTGTGATACGGGTAAGGTTAGGGTCAGGTGTGTGTGATACGGGTAAGTTTGGGGTCAGGTGTGTGTGATACGGGTAAGGTTGGGGTCTGGTGTGTGTGATACAGGTAAGGTTAGGGTCTGGTGTGTGTTATACGGGTAAGGTTGGGGTCTGGTGTGTGTGATACGGGTAAGGTTAGGGTCAGGTGTGTGTGATACTGGTAAGGTTAGGGTCAGGTGTGTGTGATACGGGTAAGGTTAGGGTCAGGTGTGTGTGATACGGGTAAGGTTAGGGTCAGGTGTGTGTGATACTGGTAAAGTTAGGGTCTGGTGTGTGTTATACGGGTAAGGTTGGGGTCTGGTGTGTGTGATACGGGTAAGGTTAGGGTCTGGTGTGTGATACGGGTAAGGTTAGGGTCAGGTGTGTGTGATACGGGTAAGGTTAGGGTCTGGTGTGTGTTATACGGGTAAGGTTAGGGTCTGGTGTGTGATACGGGTAAGGTTAGGGTCAGGTGTGTGTGATACGGGTAAGGTTAGGGTCAGGTGTGTGTGATACGGGTACGGGTAAGGTTAGGGTCAGGTGTGTGTGATACGGGTAAGGTTAGGGTCAGGTGTGTGTGATACGGGTAAGGTTAGGGTCTGGTGTGTGATACGGGTAAGGTTAGGGTCAGGTGTGTGTGATACGGGTAAGGTTAGGGTCAGGTGTGTGTTATACGGGTAAGGTTAGGGTCTGGTGTGTGATACGGGTAAGGTTAGGGTCAGGTGTGTGTGATACGGGTAAGGTTAGGGTCAGGTGTGTGTGATACGGGTAAGGTTAGGGTCTGGTGTGTGATACGGGTAAGGTTAGGGTCAGGTGTGTGTGATACGGGTAAGGTTAGGGTCTGGTGTGTGTTATACGGGTAAGGTTGGGGTCTGGTGTGTGTGATACGGGTAAGGTTAGGGTCAGGTGTGTGTGATACTGGTAAGGTTAGGGTCAGGTGTGTGTGATACGGGTAAGGTTAGGGTCAGGTGTGTGATACGGGTAAGGTTAGGGTCAGGTGTGTGTGATACGGGTAAGGTTAGGGTCAGGTGTGTGTGATACTGGTAAGGTTAGGGTCTGGTGTGTGTTATACGGGTAAGGTTGGGGTCTGGTGTGTGTGATACGGGTAAGGTTAGGGTCAGGTGTGTGTGATACTGGTAAGGTTAGGGTCTGGTGTGTGTTATACGGGTAAGGTTGGGGTCTGGTGTGTGTGATACGGGTAAGGTTAGGGTCAGGTGTGTGTGATACGGGTAAGGTTAGGGTCAGGTGTGTGTGATACGGGTAAGGTTAGGGTCAGGTGTGTGTGATACTGGTAAGGTTAGAGTCAGGTGTGTGTGATATGGGAAAGGTTGGGGTCAGGTGTGTGATATGGGTAAGGTTAGGGTCAGGTGTGTGTGATACGGGTAAGGTTAGGGTCAGGTGTGTGTGATACGGGTAAGGCTAGGGTCAGTTGTGTGTGATACGGGTAAGGTTAGGGTCAGGTGTGTGTGATACGGGTAAGGTTAGGGTCAGTTGTGTGTGATACTGGTAAGGTTAGGGTCAGGTGTGTGTGATACGGGTATGGTTAGGGTCAGGTGTGTGTGATACGGGTAAGGTTAGGGTCAGGTGTGTGATACGGGTAAGGTTAGGGTCAGGTGGGTGATACGGGTAAGGTTAGGGTCAGGTGTGTGATACGGGTAAGGTTAGGGTCAGGCGTGTGTGATACGGGTAAGGTTAGGGTCAGGCGTGTGTGTGATACGGGTAAGGTTAGGGTCAGGTGTGGCGGTATGGGTCGGTTTAAGGGTAGGTTAAGGGAAGGGTCAACTGTGTAATTACATAAATTAATTACAGCTGTAATTATCAGCAGGTATTTTCAAAATATAAGTACAATGTGAAAACATGTACACAATAAGTCCATTGAATCAAATTATTAATTTCAATGTAAGTACATAGTACTTAAAGCCACTTAATATAAAGTGGGACCAAATAAAATCACTTCAAAAATGTAATATTTATTAGACTTGTTAGCAAACAAATTCAAACAAACCTTAAGAGCTTTCTCTACTTTAAGCCGTCTCACTTGCTCACCCTGCTGGGCTATGTCTGCAAACAGTGCTTGAGCCTGAGGGGAGGAGCTGGACTGAGGTGGGGCGGAGCTAGACTGTGCAGGGGCGGGGCCAGAGGAAGGAGGCACACCTGGTTTGTATTCCTGTCCAGTTTGCTGCTTGTACTCGGCTTTAAGACTCAGCAAATGCTTCACAGCCACATCTACCTGATCCTGTAAAAATATGAACAATTGTTGAATACTACTTAGACCCCATCCACACTACTACGTTTAGAAACGGAGACGTTTTGCTATGTTTGCACCTCCTGTCCAGACAAAAGGTCAGTCAACAGTCAAAACACAGGACTTCAGAAACGATGACGCAGAGGCTTACGCTCGCCTCTCTGATTGGCTGTCATACAACGGAAGAAAACATACAACAACAGCCTGGACTACCAGTTACGTTAGTGCAAGTAAATTCTGCATTTTACAATGCTATAAATGTACACGCGCCGGAGGCAAGCTATTATTCGAGCGATCTGAGACAGTTCCCGTGTGCAGCGGCGGTATCGACCGTACATGGAGCGCCGGTTTTGGGTTAAGCCGGGAAGAACCAGCGCATGGTGGGATAATTTTATCAATGAAGTTGTGGTTCCTGAGGAACGGTGCGAAAACATTCGAATGTCCAGATCGGCACTTATCAACCTCAACGAAATCTGAGGAATAGTCAATCTGATTCCTGTTTACACCGGCACGCACACGCCCAGTGTAGGAGAATGATCACATGATCCGCGTTTTCAGTCGTTATAATGTGGACGGAGATCAATTCTAATACGCAGTTAAAACGCTGGTGTGGACGGAGATCGTATTCGTTTTAATTCTCCGTTTCTAAACTAAAACGCAGTAGTGTGGATGGGGCCTTAGAATCATTTAAAAATTAGATATTTTAAAAACTGTGACCAAAGCTGAGATAAGTCAAAAACCTTGGGTGCCTTGTCGGTTTTCAGTTTCCTCACAAGTTCTCCTTGTTGAGTGACTCGATCATGAATGGACTTATGCGAGCTGTCAGAGGAGCCGGACGGCGCGAGGGTGGTGGCGGCAGAATGAGCTGGAGTTGATGGAGAAGAACCAGCGGGGGGGACTCCAGGTTTGTAGTCCTGCCCCGTCACCTGCTTATATTCTGCCTTCAGAGCCAAAAGCTGCTTCACTGCTGCATCAACCTGTTCCTGAGGAGGGGACACAATCACGGTGCTTTACCAACAAGTAAATCACAAATTAAACGCAATGCTTCCTGAAATCGCCATAGTAAAAATAAAAAATAAAAAAAAAGATACATATTTACACCATCTTCACAAAAGTGAGTACATCCCTCACATTTCAGTATATCTTCTCAAGGGACAATACTATAGAAATATAACTTGGATATATTTTAGAGTAGTCAATGTGCTGCTTGTTTAGCAGTATATGAAGAGTTTGGTTCCAAAACGCAATAAATCCATTTGGATTAATTTGAGTAAAAATGTGTTTTCTTTAACAAGAAAGTGGAAAGATGAAAACCACTATTTTCTGTTTCAAACTTTCACATAGCATTTGTAGGGTATAATAACAACAACAAAAAAATATCCAGGTTTTGATTTTCAAAGATTTATTATAAAAACTTATTTACAAAATGCAATTAAACCATTGACAAAATATAAAAGTTATTTTTCATAGTGAAACTGTTGAAAATACACAACAAAGTAAGTTTATTAGTATAATAATATTAGTATAATATTTTTAGAAAGTTTTCACAGACAAAAACACGTACTTTCACAAAGATTCACATATTATAGTATCAATTTATCACTTTTTCCTGCTCTGTTTCTATTGACTTAGAATAAAACAATGAAAGTTTTTCAAAAGATCCCCTGGGGTCAATGTGTCAGCGTGACAGAAGTTTGATACTGTCCTCCTGTGAGAATAAGCAACAGCCGGCGTTTTTCCTCCTCCCGAGTGCGTCATCTTCTTAATCTCCTCACGTAAATGATTCGATTTCGATGCCTTACGTTACTTACCCACCGCAGAAACAACCACAGCTTCATCAATGCCGTGAAAATTATTCATTTTTTTTGTTTGTTTGTTGATCAAAAAGTAGGTACAAAATAAATAAGAAAAACTAGGAAGCCAGTTGTATTTAAAGCGCTGCCGTTACTGTTTACATAGCGTGCGTTGTGATTGGTTGAGCGGATGTATCGCATACTGCAGACAAGGGACACTGGCGTTTGTTGCGGTTTGGAAAGAAAGGGAGAAAACATGACAGAATAACACGGCGGATATCGCATTTTACTTAAAATTAAACATTGACTTTTCAATACCGACCAGATACAATACTGATTTTTGCAGTAACTCAATTTTTTTAAAAAAATGGCGTTTATCCCGTTTTGGAACCAAACTCTTCATATATTTACTGTCTGAAAATAACTCAACATACAGCCATTATTGTCAAAATACCTGGCAACAAAAGTGAGTACACCGTAAGTGTAATTTGTCTGTTTGACAGGACCATACAAATGTGTGTATCTTGTTGTTACGGACTCGTACATAGTTAAGTGTTGCAATATGGACATGTGGGTGTGTTGTTGTGGTGTGTGTTTCAGGTGTCCGTTGGATCAATCTACTGCCAATCTTCATGAAGGACGATGACGTTCCGGTTCACCTCCACCAATCACATCCAACTACTGCAGTTAAATGCCGTGATCACTTCAATGTCGGACAGCTGTTTGCTCACACTTGTCTGTTGCGCTTGTTTGACTTGTTGTCAATGATTTTCTGTGTGTCTAACATTCGAGTTCTGTTTATTATTGCATAGTGTTTTGAGATACTGTTCAGCCTGATCAGTTTACACGGAGAGTGTAAAGCTAGGAAGAGAGCAGGTTAGTAGGTCGCGCGACATACACTTTGCACTTAGGATGTTTTGGATTATGTTAGACACACTAGTTTAGGAGAGTGCCCACTTTGTAAGTTTTGTTATTTAGTTAGTGTAGTTTAGCCCCTTAGCTGTCATCCCCCTTTTGATAATTGACATTAAAATGCAGTATACAAACCTAAATGGTTGTAATTCAAGAATGCTTTGGAATATAGACCTAAGTTTGGTCTTGTTTTAAAGAAAACAATCGGCAGATTATTACTGAAGTGAAAGCACTTCAAAAAATTAAAGTATGAAAAAGTTATGGAAGTTAAAATTTACAGTAAATCAAATATACTTTATTAATATATTTTTTTAATATAAAATAAATATTTTACAAAATATTTTTTACTATAAAATTACTATAAAATGAAAGCTATATATCTAACCAAGTTGTGTTCCAAATTTAAAGTTGATATCACAAAAATTTAAGTTCCCATGAGATTTTGTTTAGGCGTTATACCAAAAATAGCCACCGGGTGCCATTGCATTCCATTGAATTTAATTGTATGCATTCTGCCATAACAAATTAATACATTTCTATCCAAATATCACTTCTGTCACTAAATATGGAACCTTGAGACTCAGACCTTTCTGACAATATGTGTTTTGTCAAGATTAGAACATTTTTGATGATAAATTATGAAAGATGATGCCCAAAAGGGGAGGGGCCTAATAAAAAAATACCGTTTCTATGGTAACGCAACGTCCAATTTCAAAACGGTTTTTACAGGATGAATTCTGAGTTCGTAAGCTTTCAAATGATACCTAATTTATGATAACTACTAAAATATGTGATATAATAATAATAAAAAATTCTATATATATATATATATAATATATAATATACTTTTTAGAGGACATTTACTTTACTTTTTAAAATATAATTTTATCTTTTTTTATTGACAAATACTAGATTATGTTTTATTATGAACTTTTAGCATTAAAAAAACCAAAGTTTCAGTTATTAAAAGTGTGTACGTCGACTTTTTGTGACAAAGGTCAGAAACTCCTGTAATGACGTCGATTTTTTGAGGTGCACTCTTGTCATAAATTCATATATTACTGTTCATACAAAATTTGTAAGAAAAAAACAGCGCTAAAATATCTATTCAGGAGATTTAGACCATTCCAACGATATATAGTTTGTCATGATTAAATTAGGATTTAATAGTAATATTTTGAAGTAAATTTCGGTTGCCCGTATACGGGCAAGTGACAGTTAAGGGGTTAGAGCGTCTTGACGTCGAAGATTTTCTTTTCTACATTTTTTGTTTGGTAGTTAGTTTAGTTGAATTAACTCTTAGCTAGTTTGTTTTGTTTTATTGTTTTCTTTGATTTGGCATCTCTCGTGCTCGCCTTCCCACCTTGTGTTTTTTTGTTTTTGTTTAATGTCGTTATTTTGTTATTGTTCTTATTCCTTGTTTGTACATGTGGTAAATATTATTTTTCTTCTTTGGCACTGAGGATTAATAAATCCTTTTGAGCTGAGAGTACGGTTTTCTTTTCTTGTTCTGTCCTGCACTTTGAGGTACACACACTATTTTTATAAGTGTTATTTCCTTATTAACTAGTCAACGAAAAAAAGGAAGTAACATTTATGGGGGCTCGTCCGGGATTTGAACCCGGGACCTCTCGCACCCAAAGCGAGAATCATACCCCTAGACCAGATTAGAGCAGTTAAAATTTGGTGCTTTGGTCACAATTATTTCATACTGACCAGTGGATGTTCAACATGGCGCCTCATGGCAAAGAACTCTCTAAGGATTTGAGAATTAGAATGGTTGCTCTCCACAAAGATGGCCTTGGCTATTGGTAACACCCTGAAACTGAGTTACAAAAATAAAAAAATAAAATAAAAAAAGCTATAGATAGAGCCACTTTAATAAAGGCTTTTTAATTTTCTAAAGAAGAGTGCCTTGGATTCCCTTTTCTACAACACATTGAACTCTCGACCCCAAAGAGCACCTTCTAATACTTTTTTTGAACTCCTTGAGCACCCTGGACTTTTTGTCTCTTTCCAAAAAAAGCTATGACTTCGATATAGTGATGTGCCATCATAATGAGATTTATTAAACATTGTAAATGAAAAACATTTGCAATAATAAACATTTACAATAATAAATTGGGGGAAACTCCTTTCCTCAGATTTATTGAAGCTTATATGCAAAACGCACTGCAACTGCACAGCGAGAGACTGACTCACTGATTGGCTCTGCTGCAGCAAGAAATTACACAGAAAAGCAGGCGAGTGTAAATGTCAGCATTATTATATATGTCTAAAGAATTGAAGTCTGTTAGGTAAAAGAAGAGCTTATTGATGCAGTTCAGTCTGTCTGATATTTTATTCCAACCGTTACTCCTGATCGGAGGCTGCCGTAAATATTTAGTTGGAACGTAGAGTTACGTTTAAACTAAGTTCAAAATATTTAGTAGTTCGTAAGTTGTAACTTAGTGCCCATTTACGTCAAAACTAGGCTAAGTTGTAATTTACGCACAGCTGGTGCAACCGGCCCCTAAACCCTATTGAGCACATGTGGGGCATCCTCAAGCAGAAGGTGGAGAAGCGCCATGTGTCTAACATCCAGCAGCTCCTCTTATGGAGGAGTGGAAGAGGGTCCCAGCAATAACCTGTAGTGATGTGTCCTTCATGAACAATTCGTTCATTTTGAACGAATCTTTAATATGACTCGGGACTACCGAGTTGTCTCAGAGAGTGATTCGTTCATTTTGTGTTGACCGCGCATGCGCATTGCACAACATATGGGTTCTGAATCTGTACTGGAAACAGAAATGATTAGTTCATCTCTCTCTCGAGTCTTCGGGTTCGGGACGGGTCCGAGTCTTTCGTTCTTCCTGTCTGTCCAATAGAGACTATGCTGTCAGTACCGGAAAGAGAAATGATTAGTTCGTCTGGTTCGGGTTCGGCTGGGTCCGAGTCTTTTGTTCTTCCTGCAGTCACATAGAGGCTCTCAAATGCTGTCAGTACCGGAAAGAGAAATTATTAGTTCGTCTGGTTCGGGTTTGGCTGGGTCCGAGTCTTTCGTTCTTCCTGTCTGTCCAATAGAGACTATGCTGTCAGTACCGGAAAGAGAAATGATTAGTTCGTCTGGTTCGGGTTCGGCTGGGTCCGAGTCTTTTGTTCTTCCTGCAGTCACATAGAGGCTATCAAATGCTGTCAGTACCGGAAAGAGAAATGATTAGTTCATTTTTTTCGAGTCTTCGGGTTTGAGTCCTTCGTTCTTTTGTCACGTGACTTGTAAACGTATTGAATAGCCTACTAATTCACAACCTTTTTACAAACAAGCACGTAGTTAATGTAAAATATAATAGTAGTTAATTAATGTTTAATATATAATAAAACACACCACAGATGCACAAGAAACATTTAGAAAAGAGACGGACAGGGACAATAGGCTAATAAGATGGAACTTTTATTTTTCAGATAATGTTTATTGCACATATTTTGTATTTTAATTCAAACAATATACATTCAGACGCAGTCAATAACACGAATCTAATGTTGTATTTGATGCGAGATACCAGCGGTCACGTGACAAAAGAACGAAGGATTTAAAGCCCGAACTCGAGACTCGAAGAAAATGAACTAATCATTTCTCTTTACGGTACTGACAGCATAGCCATGGACTGACAGGAAGAACGAAAGACTCGGACCCGGCCGAACCCGAACTCGAGATTCAAAAGATCATAATCATTTCTCTTTCCGGGGTCGGCCCAGCACACAGATCCGAGTCAGACACTGGAGAGTCGACAACTAACGTCTCGAGACACGAGAGGAGAACTAACCTGATAAATATGAAGTTGCAAAGGAAAGAACGTCTCGGATCAGGAGGTGAGGTGAACCAACAGAATCAGACTGCAATAGCCTGAACTTAAGATCCAACAACTAATCAAAATATAACATTTCGGTTTCTTACAATTTGTCTTTGGCTGCATTACCCTATAGTTTATTTTTATTCTTTTTACAAATGTAATCAACATTTTCGTAAGTACTAGATGTGTTGGGATATTTATCATGCCATTTTAATTATATTATGCTGAAATGAACGAACTGACTTGAAAAAAGATTTGTTCATTTTGCTGAACGAGACTCTAAGATCCGAGTCAGTAAAATGATACGAACTTCCCACTACTAATAACTTGAGCAGCCCATGTGAACTCCATGGCCAGGAGGATTAAGGCAGTGCTAGATAACAACGGTGCTCACACAAAATATTAACACTTTGGACACAGTTTTGACGTGTTCACTTACGGTGTACTCACTTTTGTTTCCAGGTATTTTGACAATAATGGGTGTATGTTGAGTTATTCTCAGAGGACAGTAAATATCTACTGCTAAACAAGCAGCACATTGACTTCTCTAAAATATATTCAAGTTTCATTTCTATAGTATTGTCCCTTGAGAAGATATACTAAAATGGTTGCTGAAATGTAAGTACTCACTTTTGTGAGATACTGTATATATATTGAATAAATATAAATGATTATATTTTATTATAAACATGCATAATTAAATATATAATTTATATTTTATAACTTTATATAAATTAAGTAATTATTTATATATTATCATATATAATACAAAAGCAATATATATATTTTTTGTAGTACTATTTTAGTGGCTAGCTAAAGACACTGATATTGAGTACTATAAAACATTAAAAAAATATGTTAGGGGAAAAAAGCATTGAGTACTGTTTAGGGTGGCCCCAGTGCAAAAACAAAATCCTGAAGGAAATATTAATTACACCATAATCTAAGGCAAGATGTAATTATAGTCTTACTTTTGATGCTTTCTCAGCTTTCAGCTTTCTGACCAACTCCCCCTGTTCAGACACATGCCCGTATATGGCAGCAGGGGAGGAGTCAGGTGAAGGGGCGGGGTCAGATGAAGGGGCGGGCTGTGGAGGAGATGATGTGGGAGGAGCCAGGCCTGGTTTGTAGTCTTGACCAGTGAGCTGTTTGAACTCGGCTTTGACAGCCAAGAGCTGTTTTACTGCAGCATCTACTTGCTCCTGTAAAATGAAGATGACATGGTCAACAGTGAAACCCCAAAACAACCACAAAAAAAAAGATGGTACAGTTAAGGAAAGACTAAACTCCTAGCATGATGTCTGATCTAAAACCGTGTGAGCTGCGTTCCCGTATACTTCTTAGAGAGGTAGCTATAGCAGAGGTAGCAGGCACATTTATCTCTGCTCTGCAAAATAACATGGGCATAATCCAGTAGGAAATTTCAAAAGTAATCTGTGCAATAAGGACGTGAGGGCGGAGAACATTTCACACGTTCAAGTTTATGCGAATTTGCAATGTTGACCGAAGAGAAATCGGCTTTATATGAAACTGACTTCTATGTGACAATACACGGTTAAAGTCAGCATGAAATGGAAGTTGTGATAATCGTTTCTTCCGTATTGTGACATATTTGAGAGAAACAAATGTAGGGCGGACTTGATTTTGTCCATTGTGAATTGATTAGATAGTTGGATCATTGTTGTTTGCTATTGCTGTGATCTCATGCGAGTGACAGGTTTTTCCACCCTTGGACCAAAAAACACAAACCCAGAAAAGAGATGTTGTTGCAAGATGGGGGGGCGGGGGGCAGTGGATAAGACACATGCCTTTGATGTGAGAGACCCGGGTTCGAATCCACTGTGAGACACCAATGTGTCCCTGAGCAAGACACTTAACCCCTAATTGCTCCAGAGGCGTGCGACCTCTGACATACATAGCAAATGTAAGTCGCTTTAGATAAAAGCGTCAGCTAAATTAATAAATGTAAATTAAAGATTATGAGGGTATACGAATAAATCCTTTATAATCAATACCGCAATATTCCACACAAAAAAAAACACAAGAATTGTCAATTGTGATTTCATGGTGACTTTAACAATGGACTTGTTGGCCTGTAAAAGTTCACACCTGATCGCACCTTAAAGGGATAGTTCACCCAAAAATATACATTTTGTCAGTATTTAATCTCCCTCATGTTGTTCAACCCCGAAAGACCTTCGTTCATCTTCAAAACATGAATTAAGATATTTTTGATTAAATCTGAGAGCTGGATCACTCCTCCATAGGCTTCTAAGGGATTGAAACTTGTTCCCCGAAAAGTTATTTAAGACATCGTTAAAATAGTCCAAGTGACTACAGTGGCTCAATCTTAAGTTTATCAAGCGACGAGAATACTTTTTGTGCGCAAAAAAACAAAAACAACGACTTTATTTCAACTATTGATTTCCTTCTCTGTGGGCCTCGAGTGAGTTCACTAGTGTAACAGCGCTTCTGTGTTATTTTAAAGGCACACTATGTAGAAATTGTGTTTTTGTCAAACAGCGCCCCCTAGAGTCGCTGTGGAATACTTGCACTGTCGTAAGTGGGACTCTTGTCTGGTTCCTCACGCGGTCAGATTCTCTTACCTAGTCTCTTCCGACCGCGTTTTCTTTGCTTTTTCCATCGTCGAATATCACGTCTGAAATGCGTGCTTCATATGTTGTTGTTGATGTGTGTGACGTCGTTGCCGTAAAGCATGTCGTGATTCTCGCGAGATTTGTCGGGGGCGCGCCTCTCAAACTTGCATTGCTGTTTTTTCCAGCGGTTTTTCCCCAAGCTTTACTACCAGGATGATTCGCCCTACTATGAGTTGGTTTACCACCGAAATGACTTTGAAGCTGTTATATTAAGGTACAATTCTTGCATAGTGTGCCTTTAACGATGTCTTTAATAACTTTTCTGGGCCGGCAAGTGTCAATCCCTTAGAAGCCTACGGAGGAGTGATCCAGCTCTCAGATTTAATGAAAAATATCTTAATTCGTGTTCCGAAGATGTACGAAGGTCTTACGGGGTTGAACAACATGAGGGAAAGTAATTTACATTTTTGGGTGAACTATCCCTTTAAGAAAGCACCCTAAATGAAGAAGACCCTTAAGCAACTGATGACCAACAGACCTTGGGTGCTTTTTCAGCCTTCAGTTTTCGGACCACCTCGCCCTGCTCAGCAACACGAGTGAACGGACAGCCGGTGTAGGAAGGGCTTGGGCTTCCCGTTGCAGAGCTCTTCGGTGCTGGGGTGGAAGTAGGTGGAGTCATACCGGGTTTGTACTCCTGTCCGGTCACTTGTTTAAACTCAGACTTCAAGGCCAAGAGCTGCTTTAATGCGGCGTCCACTTGCTCTTTAGGGGCCTTGTCTGTCTTGAGCTGTCTGACCAGGTCTCCCTGAGCCACAATGCTGGAGAACAGAGAGGACGAGTCTCCTGTTGCTGATGGAGCAGGGCTGGAGACGGGAGCCGGCTTGGCCTTGCTCAGTGGAGCAGACTCAGTCTTCACCTGGAGGAAGAACAATATGAAAAGAGTGATCATTTTTTTCAATGTTTGACTTGTTAGGAGAACAATTGGATCCAGTTCTGTGCTCACAGGTTTAGCGGCTGTCTGGCTCTGGCTCTTGCTCTTGTCCTTGGAGCCAGCAGTGGGCATCTCTTTTGTGTGTCCGTCTGGGATATAGAGCAGGACACAGGGACTTTCCTTGCAGCTGTGGGGGCTAAATGAATAGATTATATGAAGTACAGAATTAAAACGGAGTATAAAAACAGAAAAAATAGTTTAAGTGACTACAGTGGCTCAATCTTAAGTTTATCAAGCGACGAGAATACTTTTTGCGCGTAAAAGAAAAATACTTTATTTCAACTATTCATTTCCTTCTCTGTGGGCCTCGAGTGAGTGTAATATATGCAATTTGTAATTCACATTGTAATAGCGCAGCGCTTCTGTGTTGTACGTGTGACAAAAATGAAATAAAGTAGTTTTTTTGTTTGTTTTTGCGCGGGGCGCAGGGACGGTCACCGTGATTTTACCAAGACAGACATGTTCCTTGATCAACATATTTTGTTGATCCTGGAACAACATTCCTGTCCCAAAATTTAGACCATACCCTATCCCTAACCCCTAAACCTAACCATAACTTATCCCTAAAATTAGAGGGAAATAATAGGTAAATAACTTGACATAATCTGTAAACTTGTCCCTGAAATCTGATTGGTTGATCTGAAAGTTGTTCCAGGATCAACAAAGATGTTGATCCAGGAACATGTGCTACTTTGTGAAATCACGTTCACCGCGGAGGGCCGCGGGCCGCAAACTAGCTTTACGCTATATGCCCTATGTACACGGCATCGGTTGTCTATGTGTAACAATGCCTAGTGTATTGTCCCTGTTAAATAAACAAAACAAAAAAATAATAGTAACAAAAGATTCATAATATTGTGTTAAACTGATTAGAGGTGCAACCTGATTGGCTCATACGGCTGATCACAGATGTAGAAACCCCGTCTCTGCAGCTGTATGATGTCACCTTTCTTCAAGTCCTTCAGGCAAGGGTCTCCTATCATCTTCTCCTCTACCTGGAAACATAAATAAATAATAATACATATAAGATTTTAAAAAGTTTATACACTACTGTTCAAAAGTTAGGGGTCTTTTTAAATAATGTAATACTTTCATTCTGCAAGGACACAACTGATCAAAAGTCCCAGTTAAGACATTTATAATGCTACAAAAAATTGTATTTCAAATAAATGCTGTTTATGCTTTTGAACTCCATATTCAAATAGTAAATGATAGTAGTAGGGCTGGGTGGTATATCGAGTTTGTACAATATATCGCTATATTTTTTTAAAATGATATGGAAAGAGGCAATACCGTTTATATATCGATGCAGTAGTTAGATATGAGAGCATCTGAAAAATAGCGGAGGACGCAGTGTGAGCTGTGCAGTGAAAGAACAGTGCAATTTGTCCTAAACATGACACAAGCTTTTATTAAGCGCTTCAAAATAACTGGTAAGATATAGTTAACAAGTTTAAAGCAGCTTGCCCTGTCAGATACTGTTGCTGACTGACAGATAAATACTGGTGTTTGAGATGTGGTGCTTTCCTCAGTGTTTAACTTACATTTCACTGGTATATTCTCCATCTGTAAATGTTAGAAAGTCAAACAAATGACAGTCCATTTCACTGTCAGGAGAGGACGAGCTTCTGCAAGTGAATCTCCGCTAATATTCAAGCTTCCGTTAATGAGCGGCGCTGCACGCATGCGCGCCAAACAGACGAGCACAACAGAACAGTAGCGCAATAATTCTGACTAAAATACATATTGCTAAAATATTTGTTGTTGGAGACAATAAAAATGTCCAATATGTGGAATTTTAAACCTACAAGTATTTTTTTATGAAAGTGACCATTATAATGGGGTAATCAAATGCAGGCTAATATAATTAGTTTGTGCTTTTGTTTTTATTTTCGCCAAAAGCATTGTTTTTGTTTTTAGATTGTAATGTCACAATGTTAGATTGTAATGTGATTTTAACCACCTTTTTGCACATAATATATTGCATGGCCTACATTACATTCACTATATTTGTTTCCATATCTTTCAATATCAATACTGTTTGGATATCACTGAGCAGGATGTGAAATACATTTTTTTAAATAAATACAGATTTTCTTTATCCAAATAGAAAAACGTAGAAAGTACCGAGATATATATCGTATATCGCCATTTAACCAAAAAATACGGAGATGTGATTTTTTGGCCATATCGCCCAGCCCTAGAAAGTAGCCTAGAACAGAAATGGAAGCGAGAGAATGTGATTTTTTTTTTGCTGTTCACACCACCAAAAAACTGCCCAACTTTGGCACAAATGTAACCACAGAAACACTTGAGTACCACACCTTGCTGTTCTTGTTGATGTAATCCTTGAAATCATCATCCTTGCCCAAGACAGGTTTTGTAATGAGGTGCTGGTAGTGGACGCACACAGTGGGCAGGAGGGGGGCGCGGCTAGATTCAGTGAGCCATGTGATCTTAGTGGTCTTTTTATAATCCGTGTTCTCCAGGTTCAGACGACCATCTAGAGACGAGATCGCTCCACTGCTGTCCCTGCAGGCACCAGGACAGAAGACATCAGCAGTAAATCTTAGGGGTGTAACAATATAATACCAAATGTAGCATTTTAATCAACATTTCATTTTTTTTTACCTTTAAGACATCATATGTCTTGCAGTATCGCAATAATATCGTATCGTGAGTTCAGTATCGTGATATGTATCGAATCGTGACATGAGGGTTTCATTACACACCTAGTAAATCTACATGTAAATGCACATGTATAGGGCTGAGAAAGAATATTACAGGGCTGTGTACCATTGCTTACATACTAGTAGTTCCACATGACAGTGAAATACTAAACCATATTAATGAGCCTTTAAAATATAAATTAAGCTCAACCGCATGCATAAAATTTGCCGAGGCTCATCGGCAAAAGTAGTGATTATGAAAGTCAACAAAAAAACAGACTGAATATTTTAATAATCTATTTATAAACAAGTGTTTTCAGGTTCAGTGTCAACTGCAAAGATGAAGTTGACTCATCTCAGTATAGTGGACGTGCCGATTGAGACATGCACGTTAAGTTAAAAATGTCTTGGTACTAATTTAGCTTCCACACGAACACTGGGATATGCACCTAATAATAGCGCACATTTATCGGTTACCATTAACTTTAGAGCGAGCAGCCGTGTGGCTAACATAGGGCTACTGCTAACATGTTTCAAATGATAAGCCATGTTTGAGGTCGATGAATGATAGGTGAACGTTTGGATTTCCTGACCGAAATAATACCACATGGACCAGTCGTGTTAATGATCAGTCCGTCACGCACTGTGTGACTTTGCCAATTTTTTTTTTTTTCTGCGACTTTCTGATTAATTAACATTTGGTCAACTAAGTCTCTTTTCGTCGACTATTAGGGGGCAACTCTAGAAATATTTTTTTGAGCAATGACAGATAAAATTATCCGTTGAATTGAATTAACTGTTTTAGACACACATAATGATAAGAAACATTTCTTGATGACCAAATCAGCATACCAGGATGATTTCTGAAGGATCATGTAAATAAAGGATGATGCTGAAAATTTAGCCTCGTTACCAGAAGAATAAATTACATTTTAAATTGTATTAAAATAGAAAACAATCATGTTAAATTGTAACAAGAGTTGGCGCCAGAGCACACAAAGTGAGGGGTCATTAAAAAGTTTTACCTGTGGATTTTGGTGATGATGATGTTTCCCCAGTTGATGAAGGTCACGGTCTCACCCTCTGTGAAAGTTTCTGCGTCAGCACCCTCGATAAAGACCTTTGGCCCGTACCACACCTGCTTCATTCCCACATCTGCATTCTGCAAATCCCCACAAAAGAGGATGTGTGTGCTGGTCTATATGTACATTCTGCATTTATTTGATATAAAAGTTGCAGTAAAGTGACCCCTTCTGTTCAAAGTGGGTATCGCATACAATATTGTTAAAGGGATAGTTCACCCAAAAATGTAAATTCTGTCAGTAATTACTCTCCCTCATGTTGTTCAACCCCGTAAGACCTTCGTTCATCCTCGGAACACAAATTAAGATATTTTTGATTAAATCTGAGAGCTGGATCACTCCTCCATAGGCTTCTAAGGGATTGAAACTTGTTCACCGAAAAGTTATTAAAGACATTGTTAAAATAGTCCAAGTGACTACAGTGGCTCAATCTTAAGTTTATCAAATGACGAGAATACTTTTTGTGCGCAAAAACCAACAAAAATAACGACTTTATTTCAACTATTGATTTCCTTCTCTGTGGGCCTCGAGTGAGTTCACTAGTGTAACAGCGCAGCGCTTCTGTGTTGTACGTCACACACATCACATGACCAGCGTCGGCCAATCATGAGCCTACGTGTGACGTAGCTCTACGCTATCACACTACGTTAACTGACTAGAGGCCCACAGAGAAGGAAATGAATAGTTAAAATAAAGTCGTTTTTATTTGTTTTTGCGCACAAAAAGTATTCTCGTCGCTTGATAAACTTAAGATTGAGCCACTGTAGTCACTTGGACTATTTTAACGATGTCTTTGATAACTTTTCGGGGAACAAGTGTCAATCCCTTAGAAGCCTATGGAGGAGTGATCCAGCTCTCAGATTTAATAAAAAATATCTTAATTTGTGTTACGAAGATGAACGAAGGTGTAACCACCCAGAGTTGGGTTCCTGGTTTTCTTTCTTCGTTGGTAATACCACTACTATGCAGTAGGGGGCTCTAGGTGTCATACTCCCTTGTATATAGCCGTGTAGGAGAAGAAGTTAGGACAAGGTGTGCAGAGGGAAGCATGGTTCTTCTCTTTATGTTCACACACTTTGTTTAGAGTCCAGATTGAGAAACTATTGTTTCAAGCTCAATCAAGTAAGTGTTTTTCTTCGTCTTATTTGTTATGTCAAATAACTGAGGTTATTTCTGTGTAAGCTGTATTTAGTTTGTTTTGGGGGAAGGGGTTTCGGCTATTGTTTGGTTTGTGACCAACATTTAATGCTAGTATGTATTTGTTTTGTTTGTAGAAGGACTTTTTGAATGTCATCTGTTTTTCATATGTTCGATGAGGCTCAAGGCTGGAATTCGACTTGGAACATGAGAATTCTATACACTAAGGATAGTGTTTTCAAAGCTTGACTGCAGTCATTTGGAATCAATGTGGAATACAACTTGTAACTGCTTCACCTCTGTCACGGGACGATTATTCCTTTGCTGTCCATCACTGCCAATTGAACCATTGACTCTATGATACAAAACCTTGGATGTACTCTATGGATTACAGGACAATGAAAAACTAAGGTCTTCATCTAAGGTTTATTTTTTTGCTACTCATCAGACAGTATTGCATTAGTGTGAAGCTTTAGGGTGTGTTATTGTATATTCAGTGTTTGCTGGGTGATGAAGCCATGTAAATACTTTTGTGTGGGTCATCGGATATAAAATGAAAGCATTTCTATTGGCGTATTGAGGTTTATCTTTCAACTGTTTCTTCACTCATTATATTCTCAACAAAATTTGGTCTGTGGGGCCCTCCCTCAAAATTATCTTGTAGCTTGTCTCACTAGGAGTGAATAGGTAGACGGTTACAAAGGTCTTACGGGGTTGAACAACATGAGGGAGAGTAAATACTGACAGAATTTACATTTTTGGGTGAACTATCCCTTTAAAGTCTTTATATGATGACTTCACAAATGAGTGACAAGCAGCAAAGAAGAGCATTCGGTCATGGCTACTACTGCTCCTTTATTTAAGTTGTTTTGAAGGCACTTTCGGTACGTAGATGATGATGCTACATTAAATTTTCCTATGCATATTTAATTATTATATCTTATATCTCAGATGTAAATTTAGTTTCTTTGTTTCGTGAATTGCACAATCTGTTTCTGATATAGTTGATGCTAACTATATGCGATGTAAAAGCCTTTGTTGTGCTTATGCGAACATGACTCTGTACACTTAGGATTCAGTATTTTGCATTTTACAGTTTTACATTATTCCTTGGGAAACAGTAAACCTTGGAAACAATCCCTGTGTCTGTTGTCTTTGGGAGGCGTTATCTGACTGCATACTCAAGCAACGCGTTTGAGATAAAGGGCAGAACAATGTGACTCAAATGACAAAGCCCAATTTATATACCTGTCTTTCTTTATCTATTACCTACCTACAAATGAATTGATGAGAATATTTTTTATGGTACTGAGAAGTTCTTTAGGCGTGTGTGCATGCAGATTCATTTACCTTGGGATGCTTGGCAATCTCTTTCATTTCCTCCTTGGCTTCAGATATGAAGACTGGCACAACCTGCGAGCTTAGTAGGGCAGTGTATCTTGGGGCTATTGGGTCAATGACCTATACGGGGAGGGCAAGAGAGAGAGAGAAAGAGAGAGGGGAACAAATGATTCTTTAGATACGTCCATCAAAGCTTCTTTGCTCTCACATTGCTCTGAATGGTGGTCACAAGAATAATGAAACGAGATGAGCAAGGACAGGAAGAGAAGAGTGATATGAAGAGCAGGGCAAGCCAAACATTGCACCAAACAGACACACAGGTGAATAATTACTGCCCAAAACTGCTTTATTTAAGTAGGTTTATGACATCAACAGAAACTATCAATGTTCTCTGACTGGGAAATGAGGGAGTTAACAACAAGAGTTGAAATCAAGAGCAAAAAGTTTGAAATTAGTCACTGGGGAGCGCTAAAGCTAAGTTTGAACTTCTCAAAATTAACATATTTTCACTTTGTATAGAATCTGCCAGAAGCTGTATGAGGGGTGGAAATGAGCGATAAACACAGAGAGAAGCTGCAGCATATGACAGGAAGTCAGAAGGGAAAAAAAGAGCAAGAAATCTGTGCCTTCAATGAATCCGAGGTGCAAGATTACAGACCAGGGTTGTCCAAAATACCAATTATTTCAGTAGGTGATACAATACAACTACAATTTGACAGTTCTCAACACCACTACAATTTGACAGTTCTCAACAATCAACATTGATAACAGGAAAAACTAACATACAAGTAAATATTGGTTGGCCGATATATCGACAAGGCTACATGTAAATATTCTTGTCAGACAAAAAAGAAAGAAAGGAGACGCGATCTGATTTCTCATAGTCATGTTGACTTCATAATAGACAGCAGGTATATCAGTTTGTAAGGTCAAACTTTTGTTATACGTTAAAAGAGCAGCCAGGAAACTGCAAAATATTTGTCTTTCATGGAAGAAAGAAAATAATAAGGTTTGGAACGACTAAATGAGAGATTTTTCAGTTTTGAGTGAAGAATCCATTTGCTAGATGAATAATCCAGACTTTTGGGAAAGCCATAGATCAGGAAATAGAAAGTTTGATGGAAAGGAGGAGCAGACAATACAGGGGAAACACGAGGAAGAGGAACAAGAGGAAGAGGAGTAGGAGTACCTTTTTACAGCTAACTGGCAGCTTGTAAACAGAAGAGTGAGATGCACTTTAATGTAGAGCTGGGGATACAGAGCTCAGAGACAGACAGGACGGGAAGCGTTTCAATGTGATATGATATCACAAGCACTCGATTACCGCTCCTGTGCCAAACCTAAATCGGCGAACTTTAACCAGAAGTTGACCCACTAATTTTCTCTGAACAAATTAAAGGGGTCCTATTATGCCCTTCCACACAGTCTTGATTTTGTTTTTTGGGTGTACTAGAATATGCTTTCATGCTTGATTGTTCAAAAAACACTTTTTTCACATATTTAACATTATTACTGCTCCTGTCTCCCCAGTCTGTCCCGAACGGGTCATTTTCGATGAAGCCTCTCCTTCCGAAATACGAAATGTGCTGTGATTGGTTAGCTGGCCCAGTGTGTTGTGATTGGCAGCGCTTAGCGTGTGTTCGGTAAATATCCCGCCCCTCCATAACCGCGAGTTCTTCTCTAGTGTAAATATAAAGGATTGTGTCAATCTCGAACCTGATTCAGACCCTGACAATGTTAAAGCAGCACTATTCAGTTTTTTTAGCTTAACTGAACAGCTTCAGAGTTATTGGAATGGTTATATGACTCTTTTCGGGTTGAATTGTGGTCGTCTCGCCCCCCTCTGGTAACTTTGGGCCGGCGGACCACCGTCAGGAAGTATCGCGTGATTTCAGATCACGCGATGTAACGAATTGCTTTACGGCATACACGCATACACGCCCCCATCCAGGATCCGGCTAGCTATAAGAACAACTATCGTCATGGCTAAACCGGCATATAAGAAGCAGAAAGCTAGGAAAGCATTGTCGGAGGAACAGAGAAAGAAGAAACGGCAGACTGACCGAGCGAGGAGTTGATTGATAAAGTTGATTCCTGCGATTATCATGAGAACAGTTGTCAATATCTCACATAATTATCAGGACATAAATAAGCCTACATGTTGTAAATAGTGTAAATGAGCGCAATTTGCAAACTATTATGATAAATTGCAATAATCATGTCTAACACCATCATAATAACGGGCATTGTTATGAAATAATGCGACGTACATGTAACTTTATTGATGTCATCTGAGATTTAGGCTCAGGTTAGCTTAACGCGGTAGGCTACATTATTATTATAAAGTGCAGAGGCCGTGAGTGCAGATCATAAACTGTCACGCTCTGCGTGAGTTGTATTTAAGACAGTAATGTTAAATACAAGTACTCTACAGCGACTCTAGGGGTCGCTGTTTGACAAAAACGGAAATCCTGCATAGTGCCGCTTTAACAAAGAAAAGGATCATCCAGAACGGATTTCATGCACGGATTTCACAGGACGTTTCAGAGTGGAAAGTCTTTCTTGATACAATTAGAGATGCACCGATTACAATTTTCTAGGCCGATTCCGATTTCCGATTTTTCATTGAGTTTGAGCTGCCGATACCGATTTCCTTTTTTCTAACCACTTCACAGAACACACAAATATTTATATTCTCTCTTTTCTTTAGTAGAACATATTACATTTTGCATTGAACATCCTTTGAACAGTAATCGCTATAAAATAGAACTATATAAATAACTCCTGGTGTGGGAAATTCACACACATCTAAAGTGCAGTGTTATGGAAGAACCATTTCCTTCTTTTCACATCCAATATCCAACTAAAGAAATGTGTTAATTTCAAAAAGAAAATTAATTTTCTTTTCTGACATAGCCTACTCCAGTTCTTGTTAAAACACACCAGACATTCAAATTCTGTGCATTTTGGGCACTTTTTGTGTGAAATCATATTTATTTCGTCCATCAAAAGTGTGCTTTCACTTTAATTTAGCGTGAGCAGCGCAGCAGAAATAGGCTCTTCGTAGAAACCCACGCTTCACTGCTGCTCACACGACACTCCTTCTCCCGGCGTGAACGCACTCATTGATTAACATGCACGCCGAAAAAAAATTCACGCTGCTCACGCTTGCGGTGTGAAACGGCCGTAATTCACCAGGTTTCCTACATGTGCGTTCCGTGTGCACGTGTGATGCTGATGTTGCGCGATGTTAATCATGCGGCGCCAGAGTGCATTTGACCGGCATAAAATCGGCATATGTCAGACTGACTGGCGACCGGGCCGATCACGTGAAAATCCCCCAATTCCTGTCACCAGCCGATCAATCGGTGCATCTCTAGATCAGTTATCCACCATTTAATCATGACATTTGTTAGAAAACTATGGTTATACAAACAGTAATCGATCACAAAAACATAGTTAATTTTCCTAAGGGCCGGTGAACAGCCATACAAAAGCGAGAGCTTACAAAAGCTACTGTATAGTAAACAACACTATATCAACACCAATGTTGGCTAGAAGGCGGGCGTATAGCAACAACATAAAACTTATAATTAGAACTTAATAGAAAACGCAACAACAAATAATAAGACATAGTTATAAGTTGTGATTCATTAACAACAGATCCATTTCAGGAGATGCTTTTATGTGTAGCCTGCATTGTGGTTCTGGACGCCGTTCTCCGTAAAATGTGCAGAGCACAGGGACACATCGGGATTATAATGTTCAGGAACAGTGTTTAAAATAAATTAACCATTATAAGTGTGTCAGCCTTAGGAAGTTCAAACAAATGAGATGTGGAAAAAACAGGGTCTCTTTAATTAACATAGCAGGAGCTCACCCGTCTGCTTTCACAAGTATTCTGTGGGCGGAGATTATTTAAAGGAGGAGCATTATGACCGGAAAAATCACTCCATTCTCCCTTTGAAGTGGACTTTGAGTTTTGTAACCTTGCAGATCTGTTTTATGCTCAAACAGCAACATTACACACTAACTAAAGTTGAAAAAGTGAAAAAGCATAATAGGACCCCTTTAGGTTTTAAAGTTCCTTGCTAATAAAACTCCCACGCTTGACGTTGAGGTTTGTTCTCATGTGTCACGCATGTCAATCATGCATGTTTTCACGTGTTCAACTTCTGTGCATCATTTCTGTATGTGCTTTTTTCAATGTTTATATGTGAAAATAAACCATTCGATTCATATAAATTACGTTTACAATGCCTTTATGAACTTTTTGAAGGGTCAAAGGTTTTGTTAGAATAGACTTTCAGGAACAGGTTTCTCTCAGGTTTCATAAATAAAAAATAAAAAACCTTCATTTGTGTTTTGAAAATGAACGCAAGTACTGGAGTTGGGTTTGGAATGTTATGAGGGCTAGTAATTGATGACAGAACTTTAATTTTTGAGTGACTTAGCCCTTTAAAATAAATAATTCACCTGAGAATAAAAACTAATGTAAATGATGACAATTTGCATTTTTGGGTCAAGTATTCAATTAAAAAAAATGGGTGAAATAATGAATGGTGCCAAATCAACAAAATAAATGAAGACGAAAGCTAACAGCTAATGAGCAGAGTGTTAAAGAGCGCAGGTCATGCTTGATGCAGGAAATGAGGTGTAGATAACGGGTCAGATGCAGAATTACAAACGTGTGCAGCTTTTGAAAGATGGTGGCAATAAGACTTGAAATAAAAACATGAAATCACAATTAAAAGCAACACAGAACAAGTAACTCCTGTTTTAATTATTACTAATTAATATTAAGAAATTACTCTACTATCATTTTTTTGACTTTAATAAACAAGTAAATGCAAGTGCATTTAAGTTAGTCACAGAGAATGAGAAAGTGGGAGGGGGGTGACGTGCAAACCTAAAAAGCAGAGAGAAGTACAAAAGATAAACAGAATATCTGGTGCGTACCGAGGGACTGGAGAGATTACAGGCTAAAGTATTTAAAATTAGTTTCAAATTAAAGGTTTGCTTGACAAAATATGTTAGCCAGCTGCTCAGGGTATTTAACTAGTGAATGAATGGGATGACAAGGACCAGCTGGAGATTAGGTGCAGCCATGATGGACCCTGGACGTGATTTTAATATTTACCTTCTTGTTGAACGCCCAGATCTTGTCCCACTCCATATTGACTACAGATCTCGAGCCTCCCTTTAACACAGTGGAATGGACAGGAAAGAAAAAAGGATGTGAATCAAATTGGTTAAGGAATTAAATCTGAATTGTAAAGACTTCAGATGTGGGAAAACACTAACTATAAAGTTAAGTTTTAATAGCTATACTAGCTACATTTATGGACCAATGATGTCTTTTATAAAATTGCTGTCAGTGCCATTTTATAAAGCGTGCAATTAAGAGTGATTTTACCAGTGCCACGGCAAATAAACCACAGTAGATAAAATCATTGTAACAACTCTGCGGCTTTTGTATTCTTGGCCAAAAGTCATTCTAATTGACCCTTCGCTAAGCCCCGCCCTCCTTAGTTACTGTTGCTACTAGGGGTGGGAATTGGCAAAAATGTTATGATTTGATAGTATTGCGATATTTGGGCCACAATTCAATATTATTGCGATTCTCAATATATTGCGATACAGCAAGTATTGCGAATTCGATTATGCGATATTGTGATTTATTTCCCCCATATTACAAAAAATGAGGAAAATAAGACCGCTCAACTCACTTTAAATGTCACATTTAATTCTGTAAACATTATCTTCTACACATTAACTGAAGTGCAAAAACTTGTTCTTGAACATTCAGGACACAGGACCTTATTACAGGACACGACGTAATTATTCTCTGAATAGGAGACCTCTCACATGAATGTTGAGCTCTAGACTTGCTACGATAGTCGGTGTTACATGGTGTCGCAACAACGGTTTCATCACTTGCCCACCGCGGCACCGCAACAACAACAAAAAAGTTTAAAGTTGTTTACGCAACAGTATCTGATTACGCAGTATCCGTTAAATCCTGCCTGTATTACACACACACACACACACACACACACACACACACACACACACACAGAAAAGACGCGGGTCAGTATCGAGTTCTCTATTGGGCTTGAACAAACCATAACACACAAATCATGCCAAAATGTCCGCTTTGTCGAGTGTCCTCATAAGAGCAGTCTTAAATGATTTAAATAAAGTCTTAAATGAACGTAGAGATTTGTGAGAAAATGGGACGCTTATCAGATTGCGTCTCTGTCTCACATTGCACTGCATTAACGAATGTACAGCTTATGTAGCATACGCTCAACGGCTGTCCGAATTCGCTGATTCGTTTTCATTCACTCCTTCAGATAAACTGTTAGTGGACTGACCTAGGGAATAGGCCTAACTTAGTGAATGAGAGTTTAGGTGGCCATTTAAATAATAAAAGATCGATACTTGGTGCCCGTGTATCGATGCAGTATTGCCACAGAGAATATTGCGATACTATGCTGTATCGATTTTTTTCCCCCACCCCTAGTTGCTACGCCTGTCAAGCTTTCGCGTCTAGCACGTCTATTACAGTGTGTATGCAGCGGTGTCAGACATTCCCAATCAGATAATTAGCCATTTTTGGCGATCATGTGAAATATCTGAGAGAGCAAGACAAAAGGGACTGCAGTAAGTTATGCATTCGAGGGATATATCCACGACATAATATGCAACCAATTAGAGAATAATTACATAAAAATTAAAGCTAAAGCCTATAGTCGCATCAGCCGCACCTCATACGCTGACCATTCACATGGGAAACACACAAATCGAGGAACAGCTGTGTTCGTGCACAGCAGGGTAAGTGAAATGTGAAAATAATCTAATAATTATAAATCAAACAGCTTATCCATAAATCTTGTGGAATAACACTAACACCGGGAGAGCCGCGATCGGATTGGGTTAAAGTTACTCAGTCAGGGGTAGTAGGCCGTCGATTAACAAAATGCTGAAATATATTTTAAAGTATGTCAGTGAGCCTCCGTCTTGTCTTTAATCGTCTTATTTTACGTTAAAACATGTGCATTATGAACAAAGAACCATCATTTTCAAGCAATATGTGTTTTTGTTAATCCTGTGGACATTTAGTTGTGAATGGGGTCTCACACACACTCCTGATCCACGCACATCCCTTCTCACCTTGGCTTTTAGATTTTCAGGAAGAAAAAAAATTCCACTCCCCCGTCCAAACTTTTAGGATACCGGGTATCAGATTTACACAATCCACACGCACAACGCTTCGGCATGTTTCCCTCGCTCGAAAGCTTGCCAGACCTCCCGCGTCTAGTTACGGTTGCTAAGACACGATTGGCCAGTGACGGTTTTCGGGCGTGGCTTAGCGAAGGGTCAATTGTGAGAAATACACATACCTGAGCAGCAATGAATTGTTTGAGCCCCTCCACAGTCATTCCTCTACGTAGCACGCCTCTGACTGTAGGGAAACGAGGGTCATCCCTACAGAAAAGAAAGATGAGGAGAGCAAGAAAAGCATTACCATACAATTCAAAAGAGTTTTTCTATAAAGTAAAGACAGTGAGGACTCTCATGATACTCACCAGCCATCCACATAGCCCTGGTTGACAAACCAGGTGAGCTTCCTCTTGGAGAGCAAAGTGTTGTTAAGATTGAGTCTGGCGTACTCCCAGATGTGCGGTTTACGCAGACCAATAGCATTTATTACCCAGTAGAACTGCTCGTCTCTGTCATGGTACTCAGTGGTACGCAAGGCATGAGTCACCCCCTCAAGACTGTCCACAATGGGGCACGCAAAGTCATATGTGGGGTACACTCTGGATGGTAGGAGAGAAAAAGGAAATATAAGAGGAACAAATGAGGAAGCGTCATTGGTGACACTGCATGTAGTGCCAAATTTGTTAATGTTCTTCAACAAAAAAGAAAAAAAAACAGAAGAAAATATTATACAATGATGAGTAAAGAGTAAAATAAATCATGCACTCTTTATTTGTGCTTATAGACCATTTCAACAGCTATTCGTCGGTCTAAGGAAGTGACGTCTTTCGGTTAGTAGCGTAATCAAAACAATGGCGGGATGCGCTTGATGTACAGTGGGATTGCGATCATTTATTTAATCCTGCTATTTAAAATATCAAAATTAAAATTAGGTCCTTGTTGCTCGGTAGTTGGGTCCTCCCTCTGGCCCGAAACGAACCTTCTTTTGGAAATTAAAGTGTGCAGATCTCCGAAAAGCGAGTCTGGATTGCAGCAGTGAAGCGAGAAGGCTAAGCAACTAGCAATATACAGCACACATTTCAATTCTGGTGAGTAAAACACTAACTGTAATGTATTTCTTTACGTTAACTGTTTAAAGGGATAGTTCACCCAAAAATAACAATTCTGCCCGTAAGACTTTCGTTCATCTTCGGGAGACGAATTAAGATATTTTTGATTAAATCTGAGAGCTGGATCACTCCTCCATAGGCTTCTAAGGGATTGAAACTTGTTCACCGAAAAGTTATTAAAGACATCGTTAAAATAGTCCAAGTGACTACAGTGGCTCAATCTTAAGTTTATCAAACGACGAGAATACTTTTTGTGCACAAAAACAAACAAAAATAACGACTTTACTTCAACTATTCACTTCATTCGAGTGAGTTCGCTAGTGTAACTGCGCAGCGCTTCTGTGTTGTACGTTATGGGATAACTGATATATCTTAAAATATGCAAGTGCCATATTTGTCTCAAGATGCACACCAGTAATGTTTTTTTCTAAGGCACGTTTATAAAAGCTACTTAAATACCCTAATTGAACTAAGGCCTAATCCTGGCTTTATCTACTAAGCCCCGTCTGTAAAACCGGGCATTAGTCAAATAAAACTTTACACACAAAAAACTAAAAAAAAAAAGGATGGATTGACTAAATATGAACACACACACACACACACACACACACACACACACACACACACACACACACACACACACACACACACACACACACACACACACACACACACACACACACACACACACACACACACACACACTGAAACTAGGGCTGCTCGATTATGGAAAAAATCATAATCACGATTATTTTGGTCAGTATTTACATCACGATTATGTAACACGATTATTTCACATGACTTTGGGAACATGTTGCATTTATTAAAAGACACCTTTCAACAACTCTTAAAAAAAAATCTAAATTTGAACTATTATATATTCTTTTTGAACTATTAAACAGACCTGCAAACTCACAAGTGGTGAAAAAGGTGACATGTTTGAAAAATTCATTTGTTGAAGGGGGTCACCAGGGCATTATTTACCTTAATAAAGGACAATTTATTAAACCTTAGTAAATATGTTTTGTCAAATTCTTACATTTGATCAAATTCAGTTTTAATAAAAAGGGCTGTTATCCATTAAATTAATTTACACTGCATAATTACAACTGTAAAAATATTATGAGATTAATGTTTAAACAAATAATGAAATAAAAGATAAAATCAATGATACCTTTAAATAATAAATCAATAGGTGGCAACAAGTGACCGCCTTAATAAATGAATCGAGTCATTCATTAAAACGATTCGTCCAAAATAATGAATCATTCAGTAACTTTTCTTCTATTTTCGTCGGTGAAATAGAACAAAACCAGTCAATACTGCGTCTAAAATGTAAGTTACTACATATAAATTAGGCTACTTGTTTATTAAACTATAAATTCAATGTAACATTCGCAATCGTGATATTATAGAACAGCTCTTAGTCGTGTTATGTTACTTAACTAAATCATATATTATAAATAAAAAAAACTCAACGTTTCTATCTCAGTATGTTTCTTCTGTGAGTTTTTTGTGTGAGCTGTTAGGCTCATTTGTTTTGATTTCTCCACTAATGCCTCTCACAAATAGACAGCACAGCTTCCAGAAACTATCCGTTACCGATCTCTGTTTACACTGACTGTATAAGATCAAAACCATCTCGCGTTTCGATCGGTCGGGCAAGTAAAACTCTCTTTCACTTGTAACTTAAAAATCCCCTATTCCCGGACAAGCGTTAATGTCGCTCCCTGTGTTCATTCTCGATGCGTTTCGTGCTGTAAAGCGGAACAGATGATCAGGTCATGTGCGCGCGCTGCCGTTCGCTTTAACTGAGGCGCTACAGTGATCGAGCAGAAAGAGATCGCGACAGCTCGAGAGACGTCTTTGGTCTCACTCCAGTCTATATTAAATTAGCCAATTGTTATTGTGAAGTTTATTGTGCTTGCAATTTATGACTGTATAGGCTGAAAGAGTTTATGGCTTTGGGAGGGATGGATGTGCGCGTGACACAAGACAAAATAAGAGTGTTCTTGCGAAACAGAACATGGCAAAATAATCGTTTTTACTCGATTGTACTATTTTGGAGATCGTTTGGAGCCAAAATCGAAATTGAAATTCGATGAATTGCACAGCCCTAGCTGAAGCGACCCAATTCCGATTTTTTTGCCCCTATGCGGCCTGCATCTGATTTTTTCATGACAGTCTGAACGACACAGATCCGATCTTTTCAAATGCGACCCAGGCCACTTGGGTATGTGGTCCAAATCCGATATGTATCCGATCTTTTTAAATGCGACTTCAATCTGAACGGCCAGGTCACATGTATCCGACCCGCACGTCATTGATATGCGACAAACGTCATAATTCTGCGTTGAAGTAGGCGGGAATGAGAAGATAAACAACAACTGGCGGACGATGCTGAGACCAGTCAATGGAAGGGAAGCGAGGGTTCTGATTTAATTAATATTTGGGGGGACAGCTCTATTCAGGTAGCCTGGCGGAGCCAGACCTATCAAGTTGTTAGGTCTGGGAACTCTGGGAATTGGCATACCTCAATCCGATGGGCGGGATAAACAGTTGTCTTTCAAATTCCCTCTTCACGCAATAGGACAGCGCTACAACCAACCAGAGGAAAAAGACGGCTGTGGCTGAGTGAGTCCCATGCGTTTTTCCACCAGTGGAGCTAGTTGATATATTAAACTTTTGCCGTATCCGGTCGTCAAAACGCCGAACACATCTTCCTTTTTTAAGAATGACTTAAGTGACGTTCTCTTAACTCCAAATCATCCAGAGTCGCGGCCAAAGCCGATTCGAAAGACCAGCTGCATCTACTTTCTTTTCAAGTAGCAGGGAAATCACCCTATGGAAATCACGCGGAACCGTCACAACGCTGCCGTCATTATGTTAAGCCCGCCCACCTACTCTATACACGATGTGATTGGCCAGACCAGAGTTTGGTTTTCCCAGCTCAAAAGCCTATGGAGAGTTGCTAGACCACACTTTCAGCAAAATAATTTTTGCTGCCGCTAGGGTGCGTCTAGATTTCTAGGCTACCTTTCAGGCCATGTTTAGCTACTTCCGCAAACAACAATTGACGTCGTTAGGGCTGCAGCTATCGATTCTTTTTGTAATCGATTAATCTAGCACTTAATCGATCGATTAATCGAGTAATCGGATATTTTATTGTGTGTGTGTTTTATTAACAGAATAGTTATATTAAACTTGTGTCTATTTCAGTTAAAGCTGTTATAAGTTATATACTATAAGTTATATAGTATGCAAGTTATAAAGCTATCTCATATGTGAATTTTCCTTTAAGATGTTATAATATAACCACTCTAAGCATCTAAGCATATTTGTGTATTCTGGTAGTTTAACGCTGAAGAAGAGCTGGAACGTGACTTATTGTTGAACACGCAGTAAAAGCTGACGCACTTTTCCCCCGTGCGTTTTAACTGAAAAATTAGTACTCTGAATCTTTATTAAAAACCAACAGGCTGGTGACTTTATTTTTTTGTTGTTGTCTGTAACTATTTGGCAGACGTGAAATACAAACAAGGTCTCGCAAAGACTGCAATACAATATTTGTTCCTCCATCACGTCGCGGTGTGTACAGTGAATGCATGCTGAAATTATTGTTGCGTGGCTATATAAAAGTTTAAGCATATGTGATGCATTGATGCAATTGGTCTGACTGGCGTGTGTGTGTGTGTGTGTGTGTGTGTGTGTGTGTGTGTGTGTGTGTGTGTGTGTGTGTGTGTGAAGGGGTTCTTTTTTTAGGCTATACTCTCTTGCAATTGAACGTGATAGTTACGTTTACTACTTAAAAATGTCATCAAAGCTAAAAATCATATCTAGTCAAACCGCATCACGACATCGCTACAAATACAGTACGGGATTAAAATCAGCGAACATCAATAGGCTTAGACTACGTTACCTTGTTTCAGCGAGTTAAGTGTATCAAGTGAATTAAGTGTGTAAAGATCCCACACTTTAGACAATTTCTGCCATTTATTTACATATTTATTCTCCGCCATCGCGCCAACTAAATTCAAAATATATGCTTCCTGAACAGGTCCGTGTGAATAAACGGTCCGTGTGAAACAATCAAATCCCTCCGCCGCGCGTATAGTGCCCGTCACGGGAATTTAACGAGGCTTCGAGGCAGAGTTTTTGCCTCGAGAAATTTTTGTACTCGAGTAACTCGAGGAATCGTTTCGGCCCTAGACGTCGTTGACCGTTGAGTACTCTTCTGCGCATGCGGGTCACTTCTGGGTCATTTCGAGTTCACGTTCACACAGGAGATCACAAAAGGTCGCATTTAATTCGAAATGTGAACGGCCTTGCAGAAAAATCTGATTTTTAAAAAAATCGGAATTGAGGATTAAGCCCCTGCAGTGTGAACAAGGCCTAAAACCGACGTTTGATAAGACCAAGATAGCTAGTATGCAAATAACACTAGTATGATGTCCACTCACTTGTAAGTGTAGCCGGTGCGAGGATGAGGAGTGTTCTTGCAGCGGTACAGTGTTGGGTCACGCATGCAGCCGTTGTTGGAATTCATGTCAATCTTCGCTCTCATGCAGCAGGTCTGGCCAAGCTCTGTGCCTTTCTTCATCTCCTCCCACATCTGCATGTTCTTCTCCACCGCTGAGGAGAGACGGACACAACATGTTCATTATCATACCTCAAATTACATTTCCTGTGATGAAGACATTTAATAAGTCCAGGGGCCGGTTGCATAAACCGCTAAGAATAGTCTTACAAGTTAGACACCAATTTTTTTTCTTTAAGACTGTTCAAAGCTTTTTTTTTAATCAGTTACATAAAAACATAGATTAGCCTAATTTAATACCAAAAAGTAAAACTGATATCGTTTCAATGCCTTTTTACGTGGATACAGATGTTGCGCACGCGTGATGTCTGTCAGAAACATGGTGAAAGAAAATGTCTCACCTGCCCTCTCACATAAGCGCCAAGGTTTTCATCGGGCAGTAGGCTACGCGTTTAACATGATTGAATGACATAACAAAATATATGATATGCTCAATGGTACTAAAAAGAATTATTAAAAGCGCAGTATACCGTGAAAGAGAACTAATTGCAGCCAGTGTAGTGACAATCTGTCTCTGACTGCAGTGTGTGTGTGTGTGTGTGTGTGTGTGTGTGTGTGTGTGTGTGTGTGTGTGTGTGTGTGTGTGTGTGTGTGTGTGTGTGTGTGTGTGTGTGTGTGTGTGACTGACTGCGTGTCACCGCCTGTCAGCGTTAGAGTATTGAATTCTCTTTCTAGCGCTTTAACAAATACACATAGCTACAATTACTTCAAAATATTAATCTTGGCGAGTATTTACGTAAAACAATCAGTAATAACTGATTGGGACGTTTGTCATTAGTGTATAAGGTCTTAAAGTGACAGTAACCTAATTGACCTGATGTTGTCAGTGTTGTTGATGTTAATCAAGCAACAATAATACTGCACAATTTAAAAAAAAAAATTTGATTAAACAAAATAAACAAGTTTTATGCATTTTTTTGTGATTTGTGTCATGTATGACTATTGTGCATCTGACATAATACTATTATTGTAAATGAGACGTCCTAATTATAAATGATAAAAATCAAAAAAAAATTCACAAATTTCTGGAAATTACCACCACAAAATCAGTCATTTTGATAGCAAAAATCACAAACAAAAATTGTGCAATCCTGGAGGGACTGATAATGTCTATGTTTATACAACCGGCCCCAGTACGGGTGATGCTCACAGTTGTTGCGGTTGTGAGACTCGACCCTTTGCTCCCGTTCTTGTTTCATGAGGTCTGGAGGAGTGTCATCTATGTAGGCCTTGCCCTCCTGTAGAAGTTTCTCCCCCATACGCAGGATAGTGGGGAAGTGATCGCTTGTGTAGGTGAACTGGTCTGGTTTGATCTGTAGCATGGCCACGTCTTCCAAGATGACCTGCAGAAAAAAGGTGTTAGCTTAGCTAGGGGTGTCTAAAAATAATGATTTGGAAGTTAATAATAATTTGTTACATTTATAGTGTAAAGTTTAGGGGTTTATCGATACACAAAACTGACCGTTCGGTTCTTCCTACGGTTTAGACGTCTCGGTTCGGTGGGGTGGGGTTTAGAAAGCTAAAATTGCTTCTTTTTTTTTTAAAACAGTGGATTAATGAAAAAATTGTCTCTTTATCTTTAAATTAATTGAATTAGAATTAAACGTTTCGCAAGGATAAAAAAAAAATCTGCTAATGCTGTAAACCAGTACTTCTCAAAGTCCGGACTCTGGTCCGGATCCGGAGGGAATTCAATCCGGACCCGCCTCCATTTCGTATTTCAAGAGCACTAATTGTGTGTAAGGGATTAAAAGTGTGGATTTCCTACTTTGATAAACGCATGTTAAAATCATGTGCGTGTGACGTAATCGTGTGACGTAATCGGGCGCAAGCGACACTTCACCGCAGTAAGCGTTTGAATGGGTGTGGAGGATGTCATTGTCCAGGAAAAGAAAAGTTGATGAAGAAAATAGAGTTTTCAAAGATGATTGGACAGAGAGGTACGCGTTCACAGATATCCCAAGTCTCCCGGAAGTTCCAGGAGTCTCCCGCGTCTTGATAGCGGCTCCCTGATGCCCGCAAATAAGTTCAAATCTCCCGCAATGTAGAGCTTGCGAGCTTCGTGTAGCGCGCGCACGGCAGAGAGCGATCTTACGTGTGTGTGCGCAAATGTGCGCGTGTGCCTCATGAAGCGCATGTAAGCCCCATCTTTCAGCATACCTTCAGGTGTCCATTCATGTTTATTCTGTAACTGAGGAAGAGATGATCGTGTTTACTCGCGCTTGAAATGAGGAGCTAGTACAGCGATCTGTCACGCCACAGCAAAGAGCGCCAAAACGGCATTTATTGTTTGAATTTCGTGATCAAATAGACAGAATTTGAAAGATTACACCTTGCTTATTATCGAAAGTAACAAAACACGGAGCTTGCTATTATATGGTGTTAATGATGGTAGGCTACAAAACTGAGTTTGTTGTGTACACAAGACATGAGGTCCGATGACCCAGGGCTGGGCGGGGCATCAGGGGGCGGGGCATCAGGGGGCGGGGCCTGTTCGGGACGCCATGAGAGAATCGCGATACGTATCGTGGGTTCTGTATTGCGTTTTTCGGTTCGGTTTGAATATCGTTACACCCCTAGTAAAGTTGCATGTATATACATGTATTGAGCCTTGGTGCCCATGCCAAAGACGCAGGTTTAGTTTAAATACAGTGTTAATTAGTGAGGGGGGAGGATATGGGCCATTTATAGCGGATATGGGCAATAATAGTGTATGAAACGAGGCACAATACCTTCTCAAAGTCCTCTTTCTCCTTCTCAGGGTTCGTGTCATCAAAACGCATGATGAGCTTGCCCTTGAAATTGACCTGGTAGTGCTGGTTGAGTAGAGCTGCCTTGGCATGACCGATGTGTAGGTATCTGAGAGATGGAAAGAGTCATTTAGAGAGACTAATCGAACACTACCTTTCAAAGATTTAGAACAAGTAGCTTTTTTTGTTGAAAGAAATTTATTCTTTTCAAAAAATTATTTCTTAAAGGGCTGGTTCAGGATTTTGGACATCGGACCTCATTTCCAAGTTAGCCTGGGTTTTATTTATCAGTTTTCAAAAATGTTCATCCAGTCCTTCCAGTGTCATAGTTCACCGGTGCTAGGCTAGCGCGAGTCAACGGTATCTGCTAGCCTGCCATTAAACACAGTTTTACCCACTCCACAGTTCACCAAAAGCAAATAAATGATAACGCCAGACTATTGATGTAAATGTCTGTGGATAGAATAATGTTAGAAATCAAGAACTGATATACAACTAGTTGTAACTCTTACAGTAGGCATTGCATTATTCTCATTGAGTATGCAGCATGAGTCCAAGACAATCTTCTGTTCGTGAACAGTTGTATTTCATTCATTAATCTGACTTTGCATCCATGCAATTAATTGCCATTTGCCCGTGTGATAGTAATATATCTCAGTAGTATTTTAAATGAGATAATTGATTCTATAAACGACTATAAGAGATAATTTTCGGCTTTCTCCGGCTCCCTGCACCGGGCGTAAAGCGAAACCGGAAGTGTCTATCCGCACACTCGCTGATCGGAAATCCAACATGGCGGCCACGTGCAACTAGCCTATTATAGTCTCCTTACAGAAAATGCAAACATTGCTAATACGGGAAGAGTATAAGTGGAAGTAAACATGCAACACTCGCATCCCGAAGCTCACATCTTGTGCATCTAGCCTATAAATGCAGCGTTGGTGAGCAAAAATAAAAAATCTTCTGAGCGCTAGTGTATTGTGAAAGACCTTCATTGTGTACATTAACGCTACTTACCCACTAGCCTCAGGGGGAAACCGCACAATTACTTTGCCCATCTCAGCACCAGGGAGCTCCACAAACTTTCCCAGATCCTGCTTCTTTTCCTTCTCCACAGGCTAAAAACATAGTTTGCAAAAAAATCATGCAAGTTAACAACTTTAATAACATTTAAAGGTATGTTGTTCCATGTTCAAAGTAAATGTTAGCTGAAAACATAAATGTGACTTGTTTCAAACTTTATGTTTTGTTTAAAAGAACAGATAAAACGGCAGTAGTCTGTCAGAAAGACAAAAACATATCTCTGGGTTGGTAACAAACTCACAGTGGCTTTGCTGTTGGCAATCTTGCTGGCCCATTTACTGCCCACTGAGCTGAATGGCACCTGAGAGCCCAGGAACGAAAACCAGCGGCACATATGCGGATAGGAGCTTGGCTTGACCTGTGACTCGCCATTTCCTTTTGAGATTTATCAAAAATGTTAAGATGTCTTGATTTTGGAATCGAAACTGTGTGTATATTTATATATATATATATATATAGGGCTGGGCGATATAGCCAAAAAAAATTATCACGATACTTTTTTTTAAATCAGTCGATATCGATAATTATCGCGATAAATGTCAAATCTTTATTTCTTTCAAGTTTAAAGGGAGATTTTTGCACCTAAGTGAAAGTTGTAGAAACCAGAGCGTTAATTTTGTTTTTTAAACTACTCCTTATTGTCAGAACATATCATGACAAACACTTGCCAAACAGGAGAACATTTCACAAATCTGAGGTAGAACATTCAAACATTTGTAATTTTTCCTTGACAAAATAAATATCTGAATAGAAAAATATTAGGGCCGGGACTCGATTAAAAAAATTAATCTAATTAATTAGAGGCTTTGTAATTAATTAATCGAAATTAATCGAATTTTAATTGCATAAATATTTGACCTGAGAACAGTGAGAAGTATTTTTTTTCACATGGATTTTTAGTATACCATTGAATAAGGACTGAATACATAAGCTTAAGCAACAAAATATTGTTTATTTTTGTTCAACCAAGTCCAGCAGACCAGTGCAGTTTTTGCCATTAAGTGTTCAATAGCATATTTAGAAATATAGTACATTTCAGAAATGCAGGTAGCCTATAGGTCCACGCTAGCTGCTATATGTTTTGCGTTGAGGTGATACTTGAGGCCCGATGTGCTGCGGTGATATGCAAATTCCTTGTTGCATAACTTGCACACAACCATGCTCTTATCGACGCTTCCAACCACGGGGCCAACCAAAGCGGTCTCGTCAGCTTCTTCGTTCATGTTCACTGTGGTTTGTTGTTGTCTGAAGTCATGAACGCTAGTTGGTGCTCCAGTATAATCGGTCCGCCGAAACTCATCCAGTGAGAAACGTTCTGCGGTGCGGAAAAATGTTTAACGCGTTTAATCTTAATTAACGCGTTAAAGTCCCGGCCCTAAAAAATATATTTCTTAGTTTCTGCATGTGCTAATGGAGGATATTGTTTCAAGTCTTGAAACAGGTTTGTGTCGCCTGACTTTGATGGCACGTATCTTCAGCACAGTTTGCAGTGCAGGCTGCAATATTAATATTACATGTTTTGTCTCGAAACGCATATTTGACAGTGAGTTGACAGTAAATCTGCACCCTAACTCAAGCTAATACTACTATGTTAAATTTATGTTCATTAACAAAAACAGTAACATCTGTTAAAAAAAAGTAATGACCGCATTTTTATTTGGCAAAATGTAATATTCTGACTGTTTGAGTTTTATTAAAATGAACCATTGGTCATCCAGTATCATGCATTTATATCATGATAACCACAGATAAAACCAGGCATAGCCTAAAGCACAACTAACATGGCAAAATGCAACTTTATGGTTTCTATGGTATTTGTATGAAAAACTGTAGCCTAAATACAACGTTAATCGATCAAAGTTTTCGGTAGTCGGTTAAAAAAAAAGTGATCTCTAAATTAGGCTATTATAGACAGTGGACTAAACGCTACTACAGTTAGCCATCTTATTCGAAGATATTTTTGTGTGAAGTGAACAAATCCCTCACACTCAATTTTTCATAACTCGCCTGTTTGTACTTAATAAACCAATAAAAACATTTGGCGCGAGTCACAGCGTTTGGGTTCACGCGCTCACAAGGTTTGCGAAAAGTAAAGGCTACAGGCTAAACGCTGGAGGTTAGAGCCAGGGTAAAGAAACGTAGTGTGTGGGACCATTTCACCAAAAATAATGATACAGTAAGTTGCAACTTGTGTGATACAGTGCTTAAATACAGTAGTAATACTGTAGAAATACATTACATCTTCATTTCAGTGGTAACAGATAAGGTGATGATGATGATCATCATCTTTCTTTATTATTGTTAGCACTAACGTTACCTCAAACTAAGCGGAGTCTCTTCGGAGCTGTCATTTTCTTAAATGAGACGCTGCAATGTTTCAAATGAGCTTCTAACGCTAGACCAACGCCTTTATTTTCAACGTGATCACCTTGTACCCAAACCATTTCAACACTAAGGAGCCATTTGTCCTCCGATTACATACAAGCTCCTCAGCCAGGACCGGATTAACCATTAGGGCAACTGGGCACTTGCCCAGGGGCCCACGACATCTAAGGGGCCCTGGGCACCAGGGGCGGAGTGGCAACTGGCAATCGGGAGAGTCGGGAGTTTCCCCGGTGGGCCGGTAGTGTTTCGAGGCCGCGAGGGCCGGTCTGATAAAATGTATTCATTGCAAGTTCGCCATGCGCACTTGTGGCCCAAGCGAGGGGAAGAAAACAAATATTTTAGATAACGGAGCGTATATTTGCACTGAGTGCCTGTCTTTTTAGCAAAAAGACGCCCTTCACGGAATAGCTACAGTGGCGCAGGTCGTAGCGCATGAAGTGCTAGAAAGCAGTTTTTGATGCGCTCGACCCGAGTTCGAATCCGCCTTTTGCCGAACTCTCTCTTCTCCCTTTTCCCAACACTTATGAGATGTAAAATGTATAACCTTACGTAACATAAAGGTCTCTAGCGTTATATTTTGCCAACGAACTAAAATCGAAACCATGATATGGCTTTGTGCCTTTATAAAACAGCACAAGACTTTAAGAATAGGCATCCTGTATGTGCTGCGTGATTTAAAGAAAAGTCCGCTCTTTGCTCACGCGATCAGCATGGTTATCTGGTGTTTTCTCCTAAATACAAGCTCAATGGTTTATTTCTTGCAAGTGAAGAAATTAGGACAAAAGTATTTTAATTTTCCTGTATTATAGTGTAATGTAGACTAAAATATACTTTTGAAATATTCATTTTCATTAATATACATTTATAGGCTATATGGATTTTACGTCATAGGAAGAATTATATAAATCATTATTACATTATTATAATAATTGTTTGGCATCCTAAAACACCATCGATAATGTAATGTATACTGAGACTCTCATAACTAAAAATATGTTTGAGCCCTCTTTATTTTCCTGGTACAAATCAATGCTTTTTCTTTGTTCAACGAGCAGTTCATGGGTTGAAGCTCTTAATTTTGATCTCTCAAAGAGCACGAGATTGATGCATTTAACCTAAAAATGTACAAAATGTTCTTGTGGGGGAGCATGCCCCCGAACCCCCCTAGAGGCACAGAGGTCCACCCAACATAGTTTTACAAATACCTATGGGAAAGAACGACCATTTATGAGCTTTACTCCAGCATAGTACAACAAGATTCCTTTTAAGTCAGTAAAACTGTAAATCCCATATTAAAATGTACTTGGACAAAATATACATTTGGCCTGCCTAAGGGGGGGCCTACAAGACATTGTGCCCAGGGGCCTCTGAACTCTTAATCCGGCCCTGTCCTCAGCGCCGCGTTTGCGGAACACATGTTTCGCGCTGTAGGGGATTTTAAAAAACAGACCTGCAAACTCCTCAGAGTAAAAAAGGTGACAGTGTCGCGCAGGGGGGGGGGGGGTCTCACACATTTCTGAGCGCTTTATTAGACAGAAATTTGCTGTATTAACCTAAAACAACATGCTCGCCAGATTGTTTATCTAAATAGACCTATGTTGTTAGAATTTACTTATTACCAGGTTTTTGGTAAATTTCTTGATTTAATTTTTTTTATTCTTTTTTTAAATGAAAACTAACATCATAAAGTATGATATTTGTTTTAGTTTGAGCAATTCTGGAGCTATAATTGACTCTTCTTAGGAGCATATAAAACAAAACAGCTCTTTGGAAAAAATGAAATGTAATATTGTAGTAGTTATAAACAAACATATTTTAGTTCAGATTAGTTTGAGGGCAGCAATTGTATTCATAATGTCAAAATAAAACCGACGTAATGTTACTTGAAGGCATTATAGCCTACTATTCCTGCCAAACTTCCATGGTTGCGGTTAGTGTTACTACAGTAAATCCATGGTGAATGTTGCTGATCTGTGGACACTGGATAGTTCATTCATGGCACAATGTTTCTTCCTGGTTTCCACGTCAGTGCTGTTTGATTCGTTAATAACGGAGAAATGTGAATGTTTCTCACTAGATCTCGCAGCGATGTTATTACTTCTGTGGCAAATTCTAATTATTCCTTTACTTGATCTCTTAGCGCTGTGTAGTAACAGTGTCGCTTGATCAAGCTCGGCTCGCGCTGCTTTGGTCCAAACTGATAAACGGTCCGTCAACCACACAATAACGAGCAGTTTCGTTCCGCTTGCATTACGTTTGCCATTTTATGTTGGGCGATGTTGTGGTGGCTCCGGCGGATTATGAGCGCGCTTACCACGCCAACGCGCCTACATTTGAAAGAATGAAATTTTGGTCGGCAGGAAAAATGGCCTAACCCCCCCTCAAAGAAAAAACTCTCCGGTTCTACGCGATTCACGTAAATGACCCAATTGGCCGAGAAAACGGCGATTGTCGCCGAAAAGCGACAAGTTTCCAGGTGTGAAAAAAGTGACGTGAGTGGAAGCGCGGCGCCGGGGCAGTGTGTGTGTGTGTGTGTGTGTGTGTGTGTGTGTGTGTGTGTGTGTGTGTGTGTGTGTGTGTGTGTGTGAGCGGGAGGCAGAGAGAGATGCGACAGAGTTGCGAAATTGCAGGCGCGGCTCGAAATGGCTGTAATTTCAAATAGCGTGGCATATTATAAACTTATGGGTTAACCGGTTTCAACCGGCTAATGATGGTCGGTCAGGAAAATTTTTAGTTTTCGCCATCCCTAATTCTGACTGTATCGTTGCGCACAGTGTTTCTCCTGTTTGTCTTAGTCAGTGCTGTTTCATCTGCCTTTAAACTGGTTTAAACTAGACGTTTGTGTTCTTCGCTGAATTGAAGCGCTTCACTATGACCGATCAGAGTAAACGCGTCTGTTCTTGTGAGCTCGCGCTGCGCTGCCGTTTGGACTTTGAACCGAGCGGATTAATGGTCCGTGTGGCGCGCGGTTCAAACGAGTTTCCTTCCCCTTTTTGCGCATAAACATTATCGAACATTAATCGACCTCTTGATATCGTTTTATCGAGAAAAAATATATCGCGATAATTATCGTTATCGTTTTATCGCCCAGCCCTATATATATATATGTGTATGTATGTATTTATGTATGCATGCATGTATGTATGTGTTTGTACATATATATTCAAAAGTTTGGGTTCGTAGGATTGCTCACCAGGGCTGCATTTATTTGATTAAAAATACAAAACAAACCCAGTAATATTGTGAAATATTATTAAAATGTAAAACATCTGTTTTTTATGTGAATATATAATAAAGTGTAATTTATTCCTGTGATCAAAGCTGAATTTTCAGCATCATTACTCCAGTCTTCAGTGTCACATGATCATTCAGAAATCACTATAATATGAGGATTTGATGCTCAAGAAACATTTATGATTATCATCACAGTTTAAATCAGTTGTGCTGCTTCAAACCGTGATTCATTTATTTCAGGATTCTTTGAAAGTTCAAGAGAAAAGCATTTAATTAAAAAAGAAATATTTTGCATTATAATAAATGTCTTTACTGTCACTTTTGATCAATTTAAAGCGTCCTTCCTTTTTTTTTAAATACATTTTTGCGTATTGACCCCAAACTTTTGAGCGGTAGTGTATGTATTTATGTATGCATGCATGCATGTATGTGTATATATATATATATATCTCATAGCTAAATGACTGACCTTTGAGAGCCGCCCAGATGCAGAGGTCAGCCAGTGTCACACCGTGACCCACCAGGAATGTTCTCAGTGCCAGAGCTTTATCCAGATCTGCCAGAGCAGAAGACAGATCTGACTGACCGACGAGACGACGGGCACTGAACTCCAGCCAGTGATCAACCTGCAAAACACAGAACATAATCAACAACACTGCTAACCGATGAAATGATTGTAATGTGCTATAGAGAGCCAGTGGACGGTAGTATATTGGTGCTTTTCCACTACACAGTACCAGCTCGACTCGTCTCGACTCTGTTTGGTTTTCCACTGTGTAAAAGTTGTACCTGTACCTGCTTTCGGTACTTTTTTTCATGTCACCTCCGGCGAGGTTCTGAGCGAGCTGAGGCGATACTAAAATGTGGCGTGAAAACACTGCAGACTGCTGGTTGGTCAGAGAGAATCGTCACTATTCACTGCGTCATCATTGCACGCGCTGTTTTTTTCAGCAGTGTTTCGTTTTGCTGCCCTCAGCCTCTCCTGAGACAACGTTTGTCTTCTTGCTGTGAGAAACAGCCACATCCCGAGGATCAAAAACAGCACACACTCAATTTCCTCCATTGTCCTGTGTGTGTGTGTGTGGGTAGCGGGTGTGTGTTGCGTAGTTCCTGCGGCGTCGCTATGATGACCAGGTACTATCTGTAATGGAAAACGGAGCGAAAAGCGAGTCGAGTCGAGCTGGTACTGGTAATAGGGCTGGTCCGAATACCATTTTTTGAGCATCGAAGCTTCGGGAGTAATGAACATCGAATATTCGAGGCTTCGGAATCTCTATAGCCTATGTCTGTCTGTCCGTTGCATTTTGATTATTTCGAGAACCGTTCATCCAAACGACTTCACAAGGGAGTGCAGTGTCGTATTTGGTGCAATATAGATAGACAGACGAGACCCATCACGTTCAGAATTAATAAACTTTTAATAAACTACAGAACAGCGCGAGCCGGATGCGCGAGCGCCTCACGAGAGCAGAGCTTATATGCTCCGAGAATGGACACTGCACTAGTGATATAAAACACACACAGGTCTGTTAACTTAAGCAATATTTTTAATAAGGTAGTCTAATATTTTTCTCACTAACAAATTACTGACAAAGTAGGGTAGATTTAAATAAAGAAGCGGCGCGCCTCACGCATGCAGAGCTTATATGCTCCGAGAACGGACACTGCGCTAGTGATATAACACACACACACACACACACACACACACACACACACACACACACACACACGTCTTTTAACTTAAGCAATATTTTTAATAAGGTAGTCTAGTATTTTTCCTCACTGACAAAGTAGGGTAGATTTAAATAAATAAAAATGAAATTTAAATAAAGAAAAACGAAATTTAAATAAAGAAAAACGAAATTTAAATAAAGAAAAACGAAATTTAAATAAAGAAAAACGAAATTTAAATAAAGAAAAACGAAATTTAAATAAAGAAAAACGAAAAATAAACGTGACGTCCCAGTAAAATCTCAGTCTCCTATATTTAGCTGTAGATTAATTTAGATTGATAAGGGTAAAAAGGCTAATACATTTTGTTTCTATTATTCTATGTTCCACAATGTCAAAGCAACGCAGCTTAACCCAAAATACAAACTCACGCATGCACTTCTGTCCATACAAACTCCGCTGTTCTGCGCTCTAGTCAGAGAATACTCCCGTTGCAGGAACACTTTAAGTAGTCCAAGAAGCAGCAAATATATTTATTAAGTAGATATAACGAAGCTATATGTTAAGTATTATATTTCACCAGATTTTATAGTGTAAAACATATTCAAGCGCGAATGAGAACCGTTTCGAGGGGGATGCCAGGTGTGCAAAAAAAAAAGAAAAAAAAAAGGAATATACGAATGTCACATTTTCAAATCGAATACCAACAAACCGAACGAATATTCGAATATCCGGGTCTAGCCCTAACTGGTAATGGAAAATGGAGCGAAACGCGAGTCGAGCTCGTACTGGTAATGGAAAAGCGCCATATGATTCCCAAATCTAACCTCAGTTTGCTCCATCATGTTAGAACCATACAGTCCCAATGCCGGAGCCACTCGGGCAAGATAACGGGTGATGGAGTTCACGTCACTGAACTGCACCTCACTGAAGGAGACGCACCGAACGAGAGAAATGGAAAATTAGACAGAAATGATGCGTATAAATAAAAAATTGAGTACGTGTATCCTCCTAATGTGTCCATAAAACACTATAATGATTATATTATACATAAAGCATGCACTTCTAGTCTCATACAGGCCATATACTCACTCAGAGACACGGAGCGTGGTGTCTTTGCCCTCCTTCACAGAGAGATTGACGCTGCCCTTCACATGTTCAGCAGTCAACAGTGCCCCTACAGGAGAATCACAGAGAATTACTGTACCCGCTTTATGCAAACACAGATCTAAACTGAAATTATTGCCATATAATTCTGAACATAAATGCCCACACACTCTCAAAAACTGCAATAAAAATAACTTGTTTACACTGCATTGTTACCCTCCTTTTATGTACATTACCTAATGCATTTAGAAACAATTAATAATTAGTCACAATAATATTACTTTGCACATTTTATATGATTGTGAAGGGTTGAGAGAGCAGATAACGGCCAACCTCAAATGTAACTTGCTTTTATCATAAGGTTACATTATGAGATGACGTCAAAAACAAAAAGACCAAACTGGTCCATCTAGAGATTCTGTGCAAATCATTTCTGTGATTCATCTAGTTCAGTGCCACTTAATAAACTTTTATGAACAATCTGTATTATTCTGACCCTGAGAGCATGGCGGTAGTAACACCAAGGTCATGGGTTTGATTCCCATAAGATGCATAAACTGATAATATTTCAATATGTCTTAAATGAACAGTTAGTGGCGACAAGTGACTGCAAAAAATAAATAAATTGATGTCATTGAATCATTCATTCAAACCCATTTAACTGATTTTAAAATAATGAATTAAAAATTATTTAAACAGGCAGCAACGGTAAACATTTTGACAGAATCTCTAGTAAATGTTATTTTATTTAGTTGTCTGTTCATAATCATGTTCTCTATTTTAAACAATATTCCCTGCATTTTCCCCTGTAGAGACATTTTACACGTACCCGCCTAATATAAGTTTTGTTTTCAGGGATGACAGAGGAATGCCATGACAAAAAATAAATTATCTTTTGATGATTTTTACATTTATTTAATTATGAGCTTAACTATACGTTTTTAAAATTATTGTTTTAGTTTTTTATTTAGGCCTAAATGTCTTTTTGGTTTTCAAATGCACATTCAACTTCTTCAAGGCTTTGTATTAAATGTTTATTTGAATTCGGTATGATTAAATACAATATATTTATACTCTGTAATTTACTGCTTGTAACAATATGAACATGAAGGAAATAATATCACATTATACAGTAAATGGAAAACATTTTAAAACAGGGTTACATTAGTTACAAAATCAGATACAATTCCTATCAATAAGCACTGTTTACAGCATTTCTTCATATTTTACAATTAAACTTTAAAACTCGAACCTGAAACTAGATACTATTGCCTCAATACAGGACTTTGCATATCTGCATTAATATATGCAAGCATTTTTATGCATCTCATCTCCTGCTTTTTGCATGTTCGTTCCCTGAATTTAATTTGATGAAAATCCAGGTTTGACAATTAAGTTGTCAACAAATGTTACACCCATTTACTGTCGCATTTCCCACTGGTTTTTGCAAAGATTTAACATTTCTCATTTTAATCCATCATGATGAGATCATTAAAAAGATTTCACTTTACTACACATATACAATCCAAGATATATAAGAGGAGTTAGATAATCGTGCTGCTGGAAAGACAGGTGTGGAGTAAACAGATTCAGAAAGCTCTTTCAGATGACTTGCATCAGCCAGTGACACCGCTCCCTCAAGCACTGGATGGCGCACTTCAATACATTTAACAAATAATAAATACCATTCTGCAGTTATAACAACATTTCTATATCTTAGCTATATAGTGGAAAGGCTCTAAAACCAAGAAAGCATTGGTTTTGCCCTGTATATGACTGCAAACCCCACTAAACTCCCTCTTACCCCAATAATAATGAAAACAAAACATGCACAAATTAGCCATCACTTTTAGGGAAGCAGTCCCAAACTATTAATGTAAAATATCTTGCTTTGAATCTATTAAAGAAAGAAAATCTTAGTGAACATTGGGAATGGCAGACTGTTAATTTTAGATTATGCCACGACGGCACGAGGATCTTCTGCGTGTCAGTCCATTGAACCGGTGCGCGAGCTCAGCGGCAAAATGCAATGTAGCCTGTAATACATTGAACACATCGCATTTGTACTTACCTAGAGGTGGGTTGCTACTGTTGATAGTCAGGTTTAGTGCCATGTCGTTCCTCTTGGTCTTCTCGTAATGGCCCTGTCACACTTCCAGCATCAAACTACTTCACGACTGCTCAGCGCCGCCTGCTGTAAGAGCGCAGCGGAAGAACGACACGGGTAACACTACACCCAGGAACAATGGTTCCGGTCATTTTCGTTTGCTCTGTGGGTTTCAGTAAAAAATATCTACAATTGTAAAATATGCGTTTGTATCTTTCGCTTTCAATCTATGGAAACCGTGAACGATGACTGACGCTGTCTGTTCCTCACATATTTTTGTAGAACAGGTTTGGAAAACCATTTGAGCCTCCGTTGTTTTTCTTTGTTTCGTTATTGCCTTTTATTTTACGATTTAATTTCAGAAGTAAATCTTTATCCATAATTAGTCTTCTATTAAAAATTATATTCACAATTGTAAGATAATGGCCTACAGTTTTACAAATGTATGTAAATCACCATGCTTCCTAAAGGAGGCGCTATAAGCATTGAAAAGGCATCTGCCTATTTAGCTTAGTGTCTATAAACTGAAAGTAGGCCTAGTCATTTATATTTTATTGGGAAGATGCTTTGGAATGAAGTGCATGCTGTAGGTCTTGATGAATTTGTGTAGCCTAATTCAACAATTACACTATTTTAGAGTTCAGCAGTGTCACATAGGCTACACTAATCATTTGATTTTTAACACACAAAAAAACTTTATTTCAATGCTTTCAATGTTTAGGGACTGGCTTAATGCAGCTTCAGTTCACTTCTAGCAAATGTAAAATATCATTAGCCTATTTATTCTAGTTTTCTCCAACTAGAATTATTCTGCATTTATAATTTGAAAATGTTTTATTGTTTTTATCATTTAAATAATTGTTATAAATGGTTACATATTTAATAAAAATGTATTATAGGCTATAATAATTTATAAATAATCACATGACAGCAACTCAGGCATGTAGACATGGTCAAAATGATCCGCTGAAGTTCAGACTGAGCATCAGAATGGGGAAGAAAGTTGATTTAAGTGAGTTTGGACAGTGGCATGGTTGTTGGTGCCAGATGGGCTGGTCTAAATATTTCAGAAATTGATGATCTACTGGGATTTTCATGTGTTCAGGATCCTCTTGGGTTTACAGAGAATGATCCAAAAAGGAGAAAATATCCAGTGAGAGGCAGTTCTGTGGGCTAAAATGCCTTGGAGAATGACCAGACTGGTTTGAGCTGATATAAAGGCAACAGTAACTCAAATAAACACTTGTTACAACCAAGGTCTGCAGGAGAGCATCTCCGAATGCACATCACGTCGAACCTGAAGCATGAGAAGACACACCAGAGCCAATCCTGTCAGATAAGAACGGGAACCCGAAGCTACAACTCATACAGGCTCAACAAGATTGGACAATATAAGATCTGAGAAACGTTGCCTGTCTGATGAGTCTTCATTTCTGCTGCACTATTCACATAATAGGGTCAGTAAACAACATGAAAGCAAGGATGGCTTGTATCCACATTTCAGGCTGTAATGGTGTGGGGATATTTCTGGCACAATTTGGACACCTTAGAACCGACTGAGCATTGTTTAAACACCACAGACTACCTGAGTATTGTTGCTGACCATGTCCATCCTTCCAGCAGGATAACACACCATGTCACGAAGCTCAAATCATCTCAAGATGGTTTCTTGAACATGATAATGCGTTACTCACTATATGAACTCAAATGCAGTCACCATCTCAATCCAATAGAGCACCTTTGGGATGTAAACAGGATGTGCATCCGATAAATCTGCAGCAACTGCGTGATTCTGTCATGTCAACATCGACCAAAATCATAAGTTTGTGTGGGACAATGTGGGACATGTTACCAACACTAAAACATAACCTGAAACTGTTATATAATGTTTATCTAACTTAATAAAAGCATTTGTATTCTGCCTTTCAGCTGATAAAAATTCTTTGTTCTTTTATCCCTTCCAGAAAACAGCATTACATCACAATGTAACATAACATGTCTTTATTTTACATGTAATTTAAATTCAACATCACTGAGGCCAAAGGCATCATGCAGATCAAAATAAATAATGAACAAATAAAATATAAACCAACATGAATTTAGATAATTGACAGTCTTATATATTAAGAATATATTAAACCAAAAATATTCATACTTCTAAGGATGTGAATTAAAACAACCACAGCAGCAACAAGTTAATAAATTCTGTTATATTTAAAACTTAATTGACCGAGTTATCCATTTATTTTCTGACAGAAACACATGAACGAATCACCGCTCCACATTTTGATTGACAGCGTCACAACCTACTAGTGACGTGTTTACTCCTGTCCTTTCAACCATTGGAAACCCTCTGGGGTCCTTCGTTTCAGAGTCACACTCAGGACCTTATATAAAGTCTTATATATTCTTAATATATAAGTCTTTTTAAAGCTGTATTTCATTTTAGAGTCAAGCCTAGACCTCATGAAAGCAAATTTTGAAATGAGATGGATGCCATCTGGTGGACAAACTGAGCATTTTAAAAATGCAAAACACATATGAAATCTGAATTTTTTAGTTTGTTTATGTATAAAAGTGTGTTTGTGTGTGTGTGTGTGTGTGTGTGTGTGTGTGTGTGTGTGTGTGTGTGTGTGTGTGTGTGTGTGTGTGTGTGTGTGTGTGTGTGTGTGTGTGTGGATGTGTCTGTTTTGCACTCTTGATGTTTTATAGATTCACCCCTTCACTGTTGTGTGCTTTTTTTCTGGATCGTGGCTGATTTGTAGATTGTACGCACAAAAAAACTCGGTATTTTCACATTTTTTCCTATCCGGGTCAATTTGGACCCGAAGGTCCTGAGTGTGACAATTTTTTTTACAACTACTTTGATTATTCAATACCTGTCCCCAATTTTTTTGGGTGTTCATATACCAAGTACCAAAACCCTCACCAAATTTCAGATCATTCCGATGAAGCTATGATTTAAAAAAAATAAATATTTAAATGTTTCGGGTCCATTTGGGCCGAAGGACCCCAGAGGGTTAAAAACGGCTGTTGTATTTGTACTTCTGACGAAGCGCTGTTAAATATAGGTGAAAAACTACGCCGCAAAAAGAATAAATAAAATGCTTTCTTAAAAAGGCAAAAGAACACATGCACGTTTTCTTAATATGATCATTAAAAACCAAAAGAATGATGAAAATGCGGGACATTTTCTCAATATGTGACGTGCGGGACGAGGGGTGAAAATGCTGTGCGGTGACGTAAAGCGGGACGGGTGCTCACACACACACACACACACACACACACACACACACACACACACACACACACACACACACACACACACACACACACACACACACACACACACACACACACACACACACACACTATTTCCAGCACCTTACTGAATCTATGCCACGAAGAATTAAGGCAGTTCCTGAGGGCAAAAGGAGGTCTAGCTGACACCATAACTACCTGATTTGTTTTCATCCGTGGTCATTAATCTACCTGACAGTGCACTAACTCTTATTCGCACCAGCTCTCATACTTCTGTCCATCATGACGGATTTGTATGAGTATTTATGTGGTGAATTGTGGTTATTTTCCCATGTATTTTTGTTAAGATTAATGAGATAAAGACATTTTTGCTCTTCCTGCGAATGAGACAGTTCCCAGCAATGAAAGTGTCCCGTACTTCATTAGAGCCCATCCAGCACATGATGCTCTACTCCCACCTTCAAAAGCTCTAACTGGTTGGAAGCACATTTGCATTCACTCCTAATGAGATTGTAGCAGTGAGAAGCTGCATCGGATTTATTTTTTTCAGAAGCCAGAGACATAAAAACCCAATAATGCCTGATGCCACGGCAGGTAGGCTACACCACAGACTGATGAAATATGGAAATGTGACTTGTTTGTTCAGTCAGGTCTGCAGTCACAGCTGACATTTTCACACATAAAGCCAGTGTAAGCTTATTAATCTCCTGGACGATTCCATATGTGAAATCACAGAAGCAGTAGAGAGGAAAAAAATCTCCTCTGAATTATGCAAGGCTGTGTAATGAATGCAAGGCTAATAGCTTCAAGACAGCAGCGTCTTATTCATGAACATTGACAACAAATCTACTTTTTGTACCTACCTGAGGAAGACATGGATGATGTTTTATAACTGTGATCTATCTACATTTGGTCTGATGTTAGCAGCCTTTTATTTTAACACAAAAATGTTATTTAGAGTTACTTAATTAGAACGAGGGTTAATTAAATATATCATGCTCTTACACAGAAGCAAGATAACGTTGTGAACTTATAGTCTATAGACCTATTCTGCATGGCAGGTACTATTTTAAAAACAACAATTTACAGTGCTTATACCAAAACAGTGTATTCCTCTCTAACAGGCTTCATACTAGGCTACATACTACATAAATAAATAAAAATAAATAAAGACTGCGGCGTCAAATGTGAGACAGAAAATAAATAGTTGGAGGGGTTACTTTCTTTCATTTCCCCCTTAAATGCATTGCAAACTTGACAATATCTTCATTAGACCTCATATCAAGTATGTAATTACCGAAGAAGTGAAGAGCCTTTTGAAAGATCAATCTTGGCGCCGTAATTGTCTTGTCATCTCATTCAGGTTGGAGGTCCGTGTGAGAGGAGAGAAAAATGGCTTTGTCAGCTACACTTTGTAATTTTCTCATCTGGTAATAATAGAGTCACTCGAAGACATTAATGCACTTGTTCTCTTTTACATTTTTTAAAGAAAGATTGAGCACACGCAGTGATTTTGAATTTCCTGATATAGGCTAGTTAGCCAGCAGATGGCGGTGCGTGACTTTTGTTTTTGTGTTACTTTTCCACACTGGAACTGCGCTTGAAGGAAGCGAACGATAGGACACACACACACACACACACACACACACACACACACACACACACACACACACACAGTTTCGCTATCCTTGTGGGGACTGTAATGGTTTTTATACTGTACAAACCGTATATTTTACGTGATATAGGCTATACGCAGATATACCCTCTATAGAAGAGGTCAATGATATCCGTATACACACTTAAAAAAGCGAGAGGATACCTAACAACAATGTTTTGTGACAGAACTTTCACACTTTCATTCATAAATTTAACTACGGAATTTTAAAAAGTAAGTAACGTTACCGGATAAAAACGGTTAGTTCCGGTCCTTGATTCTGATTGGTTGAGCCGTGTATGAAGCCGTTGTAAATTACTCAACAAACATACACCTGTGGCCGCATTATATAGTATTACTGCGCAAGCCCGAAGCACAAGTGAACTAGTTACAGCAACAAATAAATATGAATGAACATCATAAGGTGTGTTAAAAGATACTTAGTACAACTTACGAAAATCCGTATCATGTCTCATAAGCTCAATCAGTGTTTCAATCGCAGAAAGACGTCATTAAAGCAGTTTGTAAACAATGTCGAAACTTCATTTACCTCAGAAAAAACATATTCAGTGACCATAAAGAAGTGCATTTTTCTAAGCACCCTATTACATATTAATAATTCTTTTTAATGTTCTTCAATATGCTAATGCATGTTTGAAAAAATCCGTCAAGCTGAAAGCCAAATGTTTATTTCAAAAATGATTTGGAGTAAAAAATAAAGTAATTTTAAAGTTAGTCCTATTAAAACTTTCTTATTACAAAAACTTCCTAAAGTGTAGGCTAAAGTGTAAAAAAAAAAATCCTTGAGTGTAATTTGAGTGTTCAAATCAGTTAATTTTAACCTTTAATATTATGTAGTAGCCTAGCCTACCTATTGACTCCCATGTAAGCTATAGTTTACAGCATTATTTGAGAGATTTCTTTTCCTTAGAACATTTGCCAGAATCGCAAGCTGGTGAATTTTAATTGAACTGAATTTACATTTACATTTATGCAGACTCTTTTATCCAGAGCGACTTAGATTGCATTTCAAGGTACACATTTTACATTCTTATCAGTTCTTGTTTCCCTGGGAATCGAACCCACGACTTTGGCATTATTGCCCTAATTACCTATTGCCGACCCCTGGTTTAGTTAAGGAAATGTAATTTCGCCAAAGAGTAACTTTTGTTTTAAATAAATGTTCATTCATACTTCAGAGTGATATGTTACCATAACACTGAGTAGAATAATTGTGATTGACGATCGGGTCCGGATATCTAAAGGAGAGAAATTTATGGTGAATGATTATTTTTTAACAGTGGATTCCAGTTCGAGCTGAGCCGCGCATCTTTATGAGAACATTTTGTCCCACACGTAACATAGGGTTTACCAATACCACACACACACAAACCTGTTTTTATAACTTTATGTAGACTTTCCATAGACGTAATGGTTATTCTGTATATAGTCTATCCCCTTACACTAACCCTACCCCTAAACCTATCACAGCAAACTTTCTGCATGCTTTTTTACATAAAAAAAAACAAACATCACTTACTTTGTATGATTGATAAGCTTTTCTATCATATCAAAATTTTCACATTCTACTTTCTTTGTGGGGACTTTTGGTCCTCTGACTGTAGGTTAAACAAGAACACACACGCAAATCCTAGAAAGTAAAACATTACACCTAAAAACATCACTAATTGGCCTAAACCCTAAAAACATTTGTTTTTCATCAATCTGAATGGCAGTAATTCCATTTCCATGCACAGTAAAATAGACTTCACAGGTTACACTACCTTTATTTGGTCGGGATACAGCTTTGAAACTTCTGTCTGACGGCACGGTGTTAGAGCTGCATTGAGTTTTCGTACGGTCGCCTAAAGCAGGGTTTAACACAAAAATGCAGCCCCAGCACTGGCAAAATCACATGAGCCCTGGATTTCAGAAGTCAGTTTCTTAAAAATAATCTCTCCACTTTTCTCAATATAGAGAGAGACCCTTTCCTGTTCACTGGGGTTACACATGTTTAATAAGACGATTGAAAATTCAAATCATGATACATTTCAGTATTAATTCTGGGACTATATTTGGCTGGTTAGCACAGACCATTTAGTCTGTTTGATAAATAAACCATTATGGAGACACTGATGGGGATGGATTCTGACAATTTATGTATTGCGAGCAGCATTCAATATGAATCACACATGTTGTTATAACATAATATAACACATTTTACCAGTGCCTGACTATTTATTGGAAGGATTTTAAAAGCGAATTCTGTTCTGTGTAAAATATTTTTCACAGGACAGCTCAGAATAGTTGGTACTGAAGGCACTTGGAACTTGTGGTGCCAATCAACTTTGTCATGATGTCAGTAGCTGTGTTTACATGGACCCTTATAATCGGATTGACGGCTCAATCGAACTAAAAAACCTTCGTGTAAACACCTTAATCGATCTGATTGAGCTCGATCCGATTGGGATTTCGATCAGATTGAAAGTGGCGGTTTATTCCTTTTGTAATCCGATCGAGAGAACATGTAAACACTTGATTGAAAAGCGAAACTGTGTGTAATGTGTAATGACGTTGAAATAGCGTAATGACGTATGACGCACGGAACGAGCTGTTCTTCCTGTTGAATAAAGTGTCGTATAAATGAGTGTCCCGTTATTATAAAACTCTCATTTCACAGCGTCTGAGAAGTGGAGCAGGACGACGTCCACCAGTGCTGGTTTCAGACTCTCATCCACACACGACTGGTTTTTGGCGCTGGGTTTTACTGCGTGATCAATATAAGCAGCGGCAAAACGGTTCATATCCTCATTGTCTACAAATCATGACCAGAGACGGATAAATATTAAGTCTGCTGTTAAAAACAAATAAAGAACCAGTAGAGGAGAATAGTTATGCGTGAACAGCGGCAGTATTCGTGCAGTGTGCGCATGTCAAAAAATCAATTCCGATTTGAAACTTGTGACTTATTTATTTATTTATTCGTTCATGCAGTTTTACAGCATTTTGTTTTGTTTCCATGAATTAAAAAATTGAACAGGAAGAAGAAAAAAAAATCTTGTAATACCTACGCGCACATCAACCCGATTACTTTATTTATCGTTCATGTGAACACCGTGTTCGGATTCATCAATCGGATTGATTTCATTCCGATTGAACCAAAAGGTATCCATGTGTACGTAGCTACTGTTGTGGAACGATTAGTCACATGGCATTTACACCTCCAAGGGCTGTATTACAGAAACATCCTAACTCAAAATCCTCTCATATCTGTTTAGTAACCATAGTAATTTAACTTTCAAATCTTAAGTCAAGAATTAAGATAGGCAGTTTCCGTAAGCCCCAGGTGTCAGGAAATATACACTGAGAAGGATGGCGAGATAAACGGGCAAGTAGATATTGATTATGGCAGTTGATGGATGGTTGTTGAATGATGTTAATGAAAGTGTTTGTCTTATAGATAGGGGTGGCTGGCAGTCCGGTGGAGCACACACTTCAGTGTAATGGAGTATGGTGACGCTGGGGAGAACACACACTTGAAGACACATGATGTAGAGATCACAGGTAAGTACGCTGGAGATTATATACAGGCACAGAAGAATCAGGAGATCTCAGAAATGGGTCTGTATTCCTTGTGTAAAACCCTAGTATTCGGATGGTAATTGTTTCTGGGTCAGGGGTTATTGTCTGTGATTTTACTGCCGTCAGTGTTTTTTTCCCACCGCCCACGTAAAAATCCCTGGCCGAATTACAGTTTTTTTGACAAACACTAAGGCAGTGCGGTAATTTAATTGCCATCCGAACCCACATCAATGAGTTTACAAAAAGAGATCAATTAAAAATTTACCGTTTAACCCTTCGGAGTCTTGGGCTATTTTGGCCGTTTTTGAGTAGCCTACTTTTTTAAATTTATTTTATTTTGCGACATAAAGGTTTACCATACCAGTGTTTGGTATAATTTTTTTCAGGACAACAACACCTATATGACCATCGATTAGTTTTTCACTTTGATTTACTGTATCAACATACTGGACCCAAAATCACACAAAAAACACAAAATCCAAATAGAAAAATTGTAGCTTTTCTACTACAAAAAACACAGGTTTAAACTGTAAACACAAGTTGTAAATGTCAACATACACAGGTACAATTCCGATATAATCAAGCTATATACAAAAAAAAGCGGGTGTAGTCATAGGCTATTTTTTTATTTTTTTAGCTTTGCTACTTTTTAAAACAATTTGTGCAAACAATTATACAGAGAGCTATATTTATATATATTTATATATATTTATTTTAAGGCCTTGCATTCCCAGAGTATGAGGGTTCCCAAATAGTGCAAATACAACATAAAAAAGGTAAAATTGAGATAAAATCAAACTATATACAGCAAAAAGCAGGTGTGGCAATAGGTGTTTTTTCTTTTCTTTTTTGCTTAGAAACTCTACAAAACACTTCATGTACAATTACACAGATATCTACATTACAGGGCTTTCATTCCTTGCGTAAGAGGGATTCCCTCAATAGTGCAAATATACCATACAAAAGGTAAAATGAACACAAAATCAAACTATACATTCAACTATTTACAACAAATATCAGGTGTGTTTTAAAAAAAATTTGATCTGTGCCACTCCTAAAAACAGTTAATCTAAATCTACTCTTTAACTACCTAATCTACTCCTAAACTACTCCTAAACTATCTACACTACCCCTAAACTACTCCTAAACTACCTAAACTATCTACACTACCCCTAAACTACTCCTAAACTACCTAAACGATCTACTCTACCCCTAAACTACTTCTAAACTACCTAAACTATCTACACTACCCCTAAACTACTCCTAAACTACCTAAACTATCTACACTACCCCTAAACTACTTCTAAACAACCTAAACTATCTACACTACCCCTAAACTACTCCTAAACTACCTAAACTATCTACACTACCCCTAAACTACTCCTAAACTACATAAACTATCTACACTACCCCTAAACTACTCCTAAACTACCTAAACTATCTACACTACCCCTAAACTACTCATAAACTACCTAAACTATCTACACTACCCCTAAACTACTCCTAAACTACCTAAACTATCTACACTACCCCTAAACTACTCCTAAACTACCTAAACTATCTACTCTACCCCTAAACTACTTCTAAACTACCTAAACTATCTACACTACCCCTAAACTACTCCTAAACTACCTAAACTATCTACACTACCCCTAAACTACTCCTAAACTACCTAAACTATCTACACTACCCCTAAACTACTCCTAAACTACCTAAACTATCTACTCTACCCCTAAACTACTTCTAAACTACCTAAACTATCTACACTACCCCTAAACTACTCCTAAACTACCTAAACTATCTACACTACCCCTAAACTACTCCTAAACTACCTAAACTATCTACACTACCCCTAAACTACTCCTATCTACACTACTCCTAAACTACTCCTAAACTACCTAAACTATCTACACTACCCCTAAACTACTCCTAAACTACCTAAACTATCTACACTACCCCTAAACTACTCCTAAACTACCTAAACTATCTACACTACCCCTAAACTACTCCTAAACTACCTAAACTATCTACACTACCCCTAAACTACTTCTAAACTACCTAAACTATCTACACTACCCCTAAACTACTCCTAAACTACCTAAACTATCTACTCTACCCCTAAACTACTCCTAAACTACCTAAACTATCTACACTACCCCTAAACTACTCCTAAACTACCTAAACTATCTACACTACCCCTAAACTACTCCTAAACTACCTAAACTATCTACACTACCCCTAAACTACTCCTAAACTACCTAAACTATCTACACTACCCCTAAACTACTCCTAAACTACCTAAACTATCTACACTACCCCTAAACTACTCCTAAACTACCTAAACTATCTACACTACCCCTAAACTACTCCTAAACTACCTAAACTATCTACACTACCCCTAAACTACTCCTAAACTACCTAAACTATCTACACTACCCCTAAACTACTCCTAAACTACCTAAACTATCTACACTACCCCTAAACTACTCCTAAACTACCTAAACTATCTACACTACCCCTAAACTACTCCTAAACTACCTAAACTATCTACACTACCCCTAAACTACTCCTAAACTACCTAAACTATCTACACTACCCCTAAACTACTCCTAAACTACCTAAACTATCTACACTACCCCTAAACTACTCCTAAACTACCTAAACTATCTACACTACCCCTAAACTACTTCTAAACTACCTAAACTATCTACACTTCCCCTACACTACTCCTAAACTACCTAAACTATCTACACTACCCCTAAACTACTTCTAAACTACCTAAACTATCTACACTACCCCTACACTACTCCTAAACTACCTAAACTATCTACACTACCCCTAAACTACTTCTAAACTACCTAAACTATGTACACTACCCCTACACTACTTCTAAACTACCTAAACTATCTACACTACCCCTAAACTACTTCAAACAACCTAAACTATCTACACTACCCCTAAACTACTCCTAAACTACCTAAACTATCTACACTACCCCTAAACTACTCCTAAACTACCTAAACTATCTACACTACCCCTAAACTACTTCTAAACTACCTAAACTATCTACACTACCCCTACACTACTCCTAAACTACTTCTAAACTACCTAAACTATGTACACTACCCCTACACTGCTCCTAAACTACCTAAACTATCTACACTACCCCTAAACTACTTCTAAACTACCTAAACTATCTACACTACCCCTAAACTACTCCTAAACTACTTCTAAACTACCTAAACTATGTACACTACCCCTACACTGCTCCTAAACTACCTAAACTATCTACACTACCCCTAAACTACTTCTAAACTACCTAAACTATCTACACTACCCCTAAACTACTCCTAAACTACTTCTAAACTACCTAAACTATCTACACTACCCCTACACTACCCCTAAACTACTTCTAAACTACCTAAACTATGTACACTACCCCTACACTGCTCCTAAACTACCTAAACTATCTACACTACCCCTAAACTACTTCTAAACTACCTAAACTATCTACACTACCCCTAAACTACTCCTAAACTATCTACACTACCCCTAAACTACTCCTAAACTACCTAAACTATCTACACTACCCCTACACTACTTCTAAACAACCTAAACTATCTACACTACTCCTAAACTACTCCTAAACTACCTAAACCATCTACACTACTCCTAAACTACCTAAACTATCTACACTACCCCTAAACTACTCCTAAACTACCTAACCTATCTACACTACCCCTAAACTACTCCTAAACTACCTAAACTATCTACACTACCCCTAAACTACTCCTAAACTACCTAAACTATCTACACTACCCCTAAACTACTCCTAAACTACCTAAACTATCTACACTACCCCTAAACTACTCCTAAACTACCTAAACTATCTACACTACCCCTAAACTACTCCTAAACTACCTAAACTATCTACACTACCCCTAAACTACTCCTAAACTATCTACACTACCCCTAAACTACTCCTTAACTACCTAAACTATCCTCACTACCCCTAAACTACTCCTAAACTACCTAAACTATCTACACTACCCCTAAACTACTCCTAAACTACCTAAACTATCTACACTACCCCTAAACTACTCCTAAACTACCTAAACTATCTACACTACCCCTAAACTACTCCTTAACTACCTAAACTATCTACACTACCCCTAAACTACTCCTAAACTACCTAAACTATCTACACTACCCCTAAACTACCCCTAAACTACCTAAACTATCTACACTACCCCTAAACTACTCCTAAACTACCTAAACTATCTACACTACCCCTAAACTACTCCTAAACTATCTACACTACCCCTAAACTACTCCTTAACTACCTAAACTATCTACACTACCCCTAAACTACTCCTAAACTACCTAAACTATCTACACTACCCCTAAACTACTCCTAAACTACCTAAACTATCTACACTACCCCTAAACTACTCCTAAACTACCTAAACTATCTACACTACCCCTAAACTACTCCTAAACTACCTAAACTATCTACACTACCCCTAAACTACTCCTTAACTACCTAAACTATCTACACTACCCCTAAACTACTCCTAAACTACCTAAACTATCTACACTACCCCTAAACTACCCCTAAACTACCTAAACTATCTACACTACCCCTAAACTACTCCTAAACTATCTACACTACCCCTAAACTACTCCTTAACTACCTAAACTATCTACACTACCCCTAAACTACTCCTAAACTACCTAAACTATCTACACTACCCCTAAACTACTCCTAAACTACCTAAACTATCTACACTACCCCTAAACTACTCCTAAACTACCTAAACTATCTACACTACTCTTAAACTACTCTCAAAATCTACTCAAATTCAAAATATCAGAGACCGTTGTTTCCCCCGCCCCCTCCTCCTCAGACTCAACGCAAAAGGATTGAGCGCAATTTACAACGAAAGCCGAGGAGACTTACACAGACTGTAAGTTAATGAGTTGATTTTTCCGCGTTTTAATATGCTCTCGTTCATAGAGATTTTTAGATGGATATCGAGGCTTTTTAGGTTGTGTGGAATCTGCAATCTCTGCCCCTGTTTGTTTGCTCGTTTCCATGGCTACAATACGTTTCCTGCCAACTGGCATCGAAATACTATTGGGTGAACTGTCAGTGGGCGGAGTCACGCAGACCAAAACAAAAACGGACTCACAATACAGAATGTGTAAAATAACTGGCTTTAGAAATGTTTTTCAGAGAAAGAACTGGAGTATGTGAACTTAGCATGTTCACATATGCAAACATATTATGGTATTTTTATGCTTTAGTAGAGTAAAAAAGTTACATACAGCACCTTTAAATCCTTTTTGACCACTGCTGAGAACCATACGATAACTGTTGCACTTTGGATGTATTTTAAAGATCCAGCCTTTTATTACTGAAATGCTGGAAAGTATTAACAAGAACATTTCATCACCACTCAAAGGAGAAAAAGAAGAAAAGCATATAAACATATGAAATGGCAGCAACTTTATACATTAAAAATATAAACCAAGTAGCTTTGTTTACCTCATGTAAATAACGGCTGCATTAACTTATTTCTGCTAATTTACCCTTTTTTATTAAATGACATCCATCAATTTGAGAAAATACAATACAGAAAACCATTTTAATTATAATGCATCTATCTTTCTATTATTAAACAGGATATTTAAATAATCAAATAATAAATATCATAGTGTTTTCCTATTATTAAATTATATAAGAATTTATTCTTATTATTCCAAGCATATGACATTTTATTTACAGCAGACAATCGTTTTTCTATATAAACATGCACTAGACTGCCATGTTAGACCTTTGCGTTTGTGCCTGCTGTCTTTTGTAGCGTGTTCTGTGTCGCAACTTAAAAACGCATTATAGACCTTCTGTTTTTTCTTCATTCCACTGCCGTGCACCTTGTGAACGTGCAATAACGAGTTCTGTGAATGGTTTCCTTAGTCTATATGCATTTCGATGAGCTGTAGGTAGTGTAAAATAGTCCGTGAATTTTTAATTGCTAAATTTACACATAGACAAAACATTCACACTTTTTAAATGAAACTGTATCATTAAAAAAAAATCACCAATAAAATCTATTATATGTCTATTGTAACAAATGTTTTGCATAAATCTGCCTCTTTTACTTTTCTCATTGGAGAAAAAGACATTTACCTTTCGTTACGAGTATGTTCTGTTTTAGTTTTGTTTTCACTGTGTTCTGTTCCTGTTTGTTCCCTTGGCTAGTTTATCTCCATGTTTTCTTCATGTGTGTATTTAAGCCCTTAGTTTCCTCAGTTCTTTTGTTCGTTTAATAATTTCTCATTTATATATATATTCATGAGTATTTGCTATTAAATATAATTCTTGTTGAATTTCTACAGCCACCAACCCTGACATTATTTGACCGATTTTCCAGAAATAATCAATATTGTCACACACACCATGCTCAGATTTGCTGAGATACTGTCTGCTGTCAAAAATCTGATATTAATATGAATGCAAATGTTTCTCATCAGAATCCTCTGATGCTTAATCAGCTCTATAGTCTTACTGTATGTCAACAATTGTCTCATTTGAGTCTATTTTAATCTCTCCAAAGCCTTTTTAGGAGAAACATCACAGACAAAGTCGATACTTAAAAGAAACATGATTGGGAATGTATTAATTCTCCTGAGATAAAAGGAAAGTCTTAAGAAATACAATTTACTAGGTAACTTAGTTTAAAATTAGTCAGAGCTGAAGATCCCCAGAGTACTGTGCTGTTGTACATAAAACATTTTCTTGTTGCTGCTATTTAAAGTTGTATGATGAATTAACTGCATGATTTAGATTACAGTATTTTTATTTCTACAGATATTCAAAGCACCGGTTGAGGTGATCCAGAAGATCGTTTTTCATAATGAGCTCTTTTGGGCTTTTTTTGCTGCCGTTAGCCTCAAAAGATTTTGTTTTCAACCATTAAAACTTTTCAACAACCTGTATATGCAAGATGGATCTGTGTCACTTTGACTGTCTCTATGTTGAGTCTGAAAGTATACAACTCAGTTAAGCTGCCTGTCACCTTTGCTAGTGCAAGAGTTCAAATAGCACGGTGGATAATGTCTCAAGTATTTTTACGTTTATGTGATCTGTATACGTCTATGATGTTCACGCATCCATAAATATGAACAGCTCTCCAGAGTCTCATTTTAAATGCTCCGAGATGTTATACTGCTGTATAAGTCATTAAATGACTTGGCTGTTGGCATGCATAATTCCCTCATTAATGGTGTTTGGGTGTATATTTCTCCACTAGGATAACAGCAGACATGCAGCCGTGTGTTCATCAGTGACTCTGCAGCAATAATTTGCAATTTTCTTCTTCCGCTGTCTTACTTTATCTTCATCATGCTGCAGAAAGGGTAAAAGGACGTGGGAAACATCCACCAAGAAAAATGGAGCAGCTTATGTTTGCAAAATTCATTGAAATCAAAGCCGGATGCAAGAGCTGTTCTGAGCCTAGACTTTCTGCTGCTTTTAAAGTGTTGTTGTACTGCTTAGTGAGAATACAACAACGATTCTTGATATATTTTAAAATATGCATTGTGAAAATAGCTAAATTTAAACTTTTAACGGATTAATTACTAAATCATTTTTTATAGCATGCATTTAATTTCTTTTAATGCATTTAAATTCTCAAATTCTAATTTCATCATCAAGGATTAAATGTTAGATTAAATAGATATAGGAAATATTTGACACTACTGTTCTAATGATGTTGACACATTATGAGAAGATGGAAGAATCAGAACACAGAAGCCTTTGTCGAATGTCTTAAATGTGCAGTGTGTGATTTGTAGCGGCATCTAGTGGTGAGGTTACGAATTGCAACCAACAAAAGTTACGGTGGCCGACAGGAAAATATGTCATCGTCTGAGACAGCAGAGTAGCAGTTCAGCAATGAGGTTTCTTTACAAGGATAAATTAAGAAATTATGTTTACTTAATTATTCAGTAAAACTGTTATTGCGAATATTATTGTTACTTGTTCATCATTGTGTCAGTGTTTTATTCGTTGAACAATAAAACAATTTTATTCCCTTGCTTCCTTGCACGAAGAGCAACATAGTAACGAAACGCGTTTGTCCGTTTAGGGCCACCGTAGAAACATGTCGGCGCATTTCAATGATCGGGAACCCGCGGTGTGTGTAGACAGAAACTGCTCATTCTAAGGTAATACAAATATAACGGTTCATTATGCAAGGTCTTCATACACCACTGAAAACATAGTTATGGATCTTATATTGCATTTCTGTCAATAGATCCTCAAAAATATTACACAATGCACCTTTAAATGTTAGATTAAGTAGATATAGGAAATATTTGACACTACTTTTCTATTTCTAATGATGTTGACACATTATGAGAACGGGTAATGAGAAAAAGGAAGAAGCAGAACACAGAAGCCTTTATCGAATGTCTTAAATATCAGTTCCAACCAAATAGAAAAATAGATCACCTTTATCTTTTACCTTACACACTTTAGATTTCATATTATTTATTCTCTTATCTACTATGCATTTAGCTAATTGTCATTTAAGCATGCTGTTAATCCAGTGAAAACGAGCGCATACTGATTGCTAGGACCGTCTTTTTGGAGTAACCTGGGGTTAAATGAGTGTGAAGGGCACAGTGGTGATGGAGAAGGATTGCGATCTCATTAACTTCAGTCCAAGGTTCACACCAATTTGGGACTGAACTTATAACCTTTTTGTTAAAGCCCAGAACCCAGAACAATTAGCATAGCAACATCATTAGACTACTGTCACTCTTTCAGGCGGCACTTTAACGTGAACTAACGTTCAGTCAGCAGAGAGCTCTGGGACTTGTATCACTCTGCTTTTCAGCTCCTTCCCGACTGCAATAGTGTGGGGATCTGCAGGTATCATACAACAAGTGACTGTCTTTCTAAGTGAACATTCATTCAAACGATTCGTTCTAAACACTGACTACGTTTACATGCAGCCAATAACCTGTTCAAAACCGGGATATTAGCAATAACCCAGTCACGCACGGCCATGTAAACACCGGCAAAAACCTGAATATGCTCATATCCCGGATTTTAAAAACCAGGATATGATCCCTGGGGTACCCCTTTTCTAACCCGAATGTTTGGTCATGTAAACGCGTATGGGCATATCCCCATAGTGATCTGTGTTCTGCGCATGTTCTATTCGCAAGGAATCTTGGTCTTTTGAGTAGAGGAACTTCTCGGCGCATACAGAAACCCGCGTGCAGTATACCGGAAGTAAACATGGCGAGACGCAGCACAGCATACATTTGGAGCGAGGTCAGTACCAGCACCAAAGCGCAAACAAAGGTGATCGCTATCTGCCCCGAACTATTCATTATCCGCGTGCTGCTGCTGTTATCGTTGTCTTTTAATACAGGAAAAAGAATCGGAAGTGACGCATATTGCGTCTTAAGATTGTCCGTACGTCCAGACGCTAACCGTGCGTCGCCGTTTACATCGGGTTATTGCAGTTCCATGTATACAGGAGAAACTCTCTCTGCTCATGCATGTAAACGGGTTATTCCTAATGTTTCAGAAACCCGAATAGTGACCTTTACCCGACCATAACCCGAAAAATTGGCTGCATGTAAACATAGTCACTGATTCATTAATCAATTAAACAAGTGACTGAGTCATTGAATCACTCACTCTGCAGTTCAAACACACTGATTCGTTCTGAAGCACCATTACTTTATGTTGCAGATTTAGCTGCCCGTCCATGATGGTTTGGTTTCATTTGTGTGCGTAGCAAAAATGGACAAAGTCATTGGCAATATTGGGTCTAAAATAAATACTCAATTTTTTTTTCCCCATATTTTTATTGAAATTTTTAGTTTTGTTCTCAAATCAATTCTCAATAAAATAAAAAGGTTACAAGGGAAGATGCATAAACATTCACAGGAATAGGCTTCTTGTTTTGAGCCAACACAACAGCTTTCAAGAAAAATGTAAGCAATCGTCCAAATGGCGAGAGAGTCCAAATAGGGTGTCCATATCCGATTGAATACGTCTGTATAAGAATGTAATATACATGATAAAAATTTCATTGGGATGAGCTCTTTCACAAGGTTATGCCATTTTTTAAATGCTCCAACATTAATATGCCACATGTTGCTGGTTTAAGCACAGCCTTTATGATATTAGGATGAACTTGTTTGTGAGTGTGATATTTCTTAGACTACCACAATAATGATTCACAACCACAAATGTCTGTACAGAACACATTAAGTAAAAATTGTGGAAATATGTAGATTTTGTAACCAGTAATTTGTCCATCTAAAAGCAATTCTGATTATTTCACAGGCAAAAACAAGTACACAGTTCTGCCCATGGATATCTAGTTTACTTGCTACTAAATGCCTTTTATAAAACTCTGAATAGGTTTTCATAAATTTGATGAAAATAATTTGATGAAAAATAGAGGTTAAAAATCCTCTAACCTCAGTCACAATGACTGCCAATTAGTGAGAAACAGTGGTGTGACAATTAACACTTTGACATGTGTTTTCAAAACCACATGAAGGAACAGAGGCCACAGGTCTATGCTAAATTGTAGATGCAGCAGTTACAAAACAACACATGAAATAAAGCACATGCAAAAATGAACAAATATTAGTGAAAAAGTAAGAATGCTGGTCTCAAGTTAAGGCTCACATACATAAACGTACACACACCTTACAGTATAGATGTTGCATTCACAGAAGCAGTGTGAGAAAATTGCTTTCAAAAAGTTAATCATGACAATATTGTGTTACTCCCTAAAATTAATTTCTTTATAGTCAAAATTAACTCACCTGGGCTTGCCTCATTTGTGCAATTTGCTTGTTGGTAATAAACATTGAATCTGTTATCCATTGTATTTTATGTTGTTGGGTATCACAAAACGGAATATTATACGAAAAAGTAGGTACTATCTTACAGCGGTTTGCAACGATTGTCCTTTCCCCCACAATGCATTGCATTACGTCACCTTAGGGAGAGAATTTACCAAAGCCCGACTTGAGAGTGACTAGAGAGACGAGTAGTAGACAAGAGTATTCAGATAGCACAGATTATAGATAAATAGATAAATACATAGATATAGATAGATAGACTAGATATATATTGATACAGACAGATATATAGATATAGATAGATAGGCTAATATATGCGGCAACTGCACATGGCGCAGGCGCCTCTGACGTGCGACCAACTCTACCTTGTCAATCTACCTACTATATATCTCTATCTATTTATCTATCTAGCTGCTAGCTATCTATGCTAACGTTATGCTATCTGGCTGTCTGCCTATCTCTCTCTATACCGCCCACACAAGCACCTGCCAAACACAGCGACAGACACGCGGCGGCTACGTCTGCAACAACATTTTCACCGGAGGAAGAGATAAACGCTTAGAAACGCCCATATACAGTAGCTAGCATGATGCCTTCTATTTCTAGATGACAAAGACAAAGTTTACCAGTAGTCTACGACACTATGACAAAGGTTACCGGTACTTATCTGAACTAACGTCATGATCACTGTCACTAGATAAAAAGACAGATTTTTCACTCAGTGCTATTCAATGACAGTAAAAAAAAATATGTGTCGTTATTGTGCACTGCTACTCGTAGACTAGCTCCAGTGCTCATTGCTGCGTTGCTAAATGATAGCAACTCACCAGGACACTTCACCAACTCTCCACTCATTCTCCTCGAACCATGCATTTAATTGGCTTTGACGGCCATCAGTTCTTGGCAATTCCTCATTTGCCCTCTCACGTCTGGCAGGTTCGAAATTGTACGGCTGCGGGCCATCATGCATGTTGGCTCTTGCCACCTCTTCCTCGTCCCAGTCATTCGCCATAGTTCTAATGCTAGGCTGAGGCTACCTTTTCTCCACTTCTCCCCAACGTGACGTCATCACCGAATTGAGTACAAAAAAAACGTTAATACCAAAAACGTAAAAAACTGGTCTTTAAGACCATTTTTGAGACATTTTAAAAATGATATACATATCTTGAGTGATTTATGTACCCATTAATCAACAGTGGTTGTTAACCTGCAACATGGCCTTTAATATGTCCTCAATGGTGTACAAATACCTCTGCCAATGATCTGACTTATCCTCGTAAACGAAGAGTTTATTATCTTTATATACATGTGACGGGTAGGTCCATGGAGGCTTCCATGTCGTTCCGCCATCTTGAAAAACTATAATAGCAGAGAGGGACAAAAAGTACTAGGCCAACGTGTTTCCACAAGGCATTTTCGTTCAGAGCCAGCGTCACGTGACTGAAAGCAGCAGAAACGGAGGAGCAGAGCAGCGAGAGGCGCTTCACGCCCCAGCAAGTTTAAAAGGCTGCATTGCACTGTGACAGCCTGGAGAGACAGCTGACAGGAGGAAAGAGACCACAATGGGGCTGGTAGGGGTTAGTTACCCTTGTCGGCAGTATCCAGCTCTGTGTTTACAGGATGCTGGAGACACCCGCCCAAGACTTCTGAGAAATTAAAGAGAAAAATACCCCTAGAGTCTGCGAGAGCAGGGGCGGAAGATGACTCAATGTTGGACAACATGGTTAACGACGTTGGAATGGAAACGGATATGAGTATGGAGAATACTTCACCAAAGACTAGTTCAGGTTCTGCAGTTAGCAAAGTCATTGAACTCCAAGCTTGTGTCTGTGGCTGGAGTAAGGCGACAACGGTCAGGGGTTTGAAGATTCATCAAGGGAAAATGAAATGCTTGAGGGAGAAGGGACAAGGGCCTCGCATTGATCAGTAGTTCTTACGAAGTCAGTCAAGTCAGTCGAATGAAATACAGCAACAGGAAGCAAACCACAGTTCACACGATATCAGTACCCCTGTCTTATGGCGCTTTTCCACTGCATGGTACTGCTCGGTACTGTTCAGTACGGCTCGGCTCTGTGCGGCACCGTTTGGCTCGCTTCGCTTTTCCACTGCGCGGTACGACTCGGCGCGGCGCGGCACGGCTCGGTTTGCTTTAGTTCGGTTGCTTTTCCACTGCAGTTAGTACCGCTTCAAAGTGGGTGTGATTATGACTGATCGTTATAGTTTATCCACTCCGCGGCAACCAACAAGAGGAACGTCTGCACTTCTCGTCCACTGACCACGATTCAGCCATTTCGTTTTTGGAAGTTTTTTTTCTTCAAGCAAGTAGTTTTAAAACCGGTGCTACAGCAGTGGCTGTTATTGGTTATTTAAATCCAGCGGGTTTGATGTCTCGCAAAAACAATGACGCTGGTAGTAACAATTCTGTCTGTCTGACCAATCAGTGATCTGCAGTGTTTTCACGTCACATTTTAGTATCGGTACGGTACGCTTGGAACCTCAACAGAGGTGGTACCATTTAAAGCGAGCCGAAGCGAGCTGTACCGTACCGTACCATGCAGTGGAAAAGCGCTACAAGCGAGCCGTACCGAACCGAACCGAACTGTACCATGCAGTGGAAAAGCGCCAATAGAGGAGATTAGGGTTTGCACAGTTAGTGATGAACACATTGATACTTGTGAACCCGGTCAGACTAACCAGCATAAGAGAGAAAAGAACCTCAACGGGCATAGGCCTGGAGTTAGATGGACAAGAGCTTGTGAGAAAACTGCATGGGACACGGTAAACACAGATCTATGCTTTGCATTGGAAAGATTAACTGGTACAGTTGAAAAGAAGCTGGATAAATTTGGGGACATCATTTACGCATATGGAAGTGAGAGGTTCGTTGTGGAAAAAAGGAAGGAAAAAGTACAAACTACTCCTGCTGTATCTAGACGGCAGCAGAAAATTGAAGGGTTAGTTAGAGAAAAGAGACAGCTGAGGAAGCAATGGAAAAAAGCAGAACAAAGTCAGAAGGAGGGACTCAATCTCTTACAAAGGGCCATAAAAGATAAGCTTGCAACATTACGCAGAGCTGAGCGCCTATGGAAACGCTACAAAAAGAAGGAGCGTGCGAGGGCTAATTTCTATAAAGACCCATTCAAATTCGTAAAGAAGTTATTCACCAGTGAGAAGAATGGCACTTTAAAAGCATCTAGGGTTGAGCTAGAGAGATATTTGGAGGAAACACATACAGATGCAAAAAGGCATGAGCCTATGTCAATTCAGTCAGATATCCCACCTATCAATCCACCAGAATACCAAATGGAGGTCTGTGCACCTAAGTGGAAAAAGAATAGAGCAGGTTGTGAGAAAGGCAAGGGCTTCATCATCTCCAGGGCCTAATGGAGTTCCGTACAGAGTGTACAAGAGTGATTCAGGAGTTGTACGAATTCTGTGGAAATTGATAAAAGTGGCTTGGGAAAAGCAAGTTGTACATAGATCATGGCGCCGAGCAGGGGGAGTCTTTATACCCAAAGAAAAAGATGCTACAAGCATCAGTCAGTTTCGTCCTATTTCACTATTAAACGTCGAAGGTAAGATTTTCTTCAGCATTATTGCGCAGAGATTGTCAACCTACCTATTAAAGAATGGCTTCATTGACACTTCAGTTCAAAAAGCGGCCATTCCAGGGTTCTCAGGATGCTTAGAACACATCAATGTTATCTGGCAACGAATTCAATCAGCTAAAAGGGAGAGGAAGGAGCTCCATGTGACATTCCTGGATTTGGCTAATGCATATGGTTCAGTGCCACATGAGCTTCTTTGGGCAGCACTTGAAGACCCTAGAGATGTTCCCTACTCCGCTCAATCCAGACGGTTGTCATGGGGGGACCGCACTGTGGTTGCAGCCGTTGTGTGTGCTGGCGCGTGTTAAAACAAGACAGAAGGAGATTTACATCACCATATGGAAAGAAGCGTAAATGGATGGAGAAGCATAGGTTACTGTAAAGCTATGTCTTAGTTGGTGCTTATCTTGGCGAAAGCCGAGTACAAATCAGCATGAAGTTTTAACATCAACTCTCGTGTAATGGAGATCATTAATACTGTAACATTCGTTTGTTCGTTGTGTCAAGTTGCAGTTTGTTTGAAATAAAAAACCTGTTCACCCGAAGGAAAACTCAACGAAGTGCTATTAGAAGACATCCTGTCATAGCTTTTTGGCACATAACAGCTACCGTAGATGCAACACGCATTTGAAAAAGTGAGGCGCTGGAGAGCACAATTCGTTTGAATGCAAAATACAATTTCACCACTAAATGGGAGAAATTCCTACACAACGTCCCTTTAATAACAAAACAAAGGTTTGGCAAATGTAAAGGAAATGAGCCTCAGGCTGAATGAAACGCAAGTCCACGGCTGTACAGTAGAGATCAGGACAAACAAACCTTTCAGCTGTGCTGCCATTATTGGATTGCAGATGCAGGAGAAGAAAGATCAAGTATAACTTGAGCAATAAAAAAAAAGTGAAAGGAAAGTAATTTTTGCTCAGTGGGATGGTTAAATTGGATCGAAAGTCAGCAGCAAAGGCATACAGTGTAATTAAATACATAAAGTATATTTGTACTATTTAATTATTGCAGGTTTGCATAATATTCTTAGTTTGCATTTTACTGTTTTTATTCATTTTGAGGAATACTGAATCTATCTTTGTGCAATTGAAATGAGCGCACAACAAATCTGCACTTCCGATTTGTAAGTTTTGGAAAATAAACTCTATTTTCTTGTAAATTTAAAAAGTAATGTTACTTGAAAAAGTAATCTGATTACCCTCCAACCACCCGCGGCGCTACCATTGGGCCCGAGTGGGCCTGGGCCAACCCATTTTAGGTCCGGGCCCGCCCATTTTGACCCAGGCCTATAGTTAGTGAGTGATTTTCATTCTAGCAGTTCATCCAATAAGCAGCCCGAGGAAAGCTTTGAGTGAAAGCTTCTCAACCAATCAGCGACTTCTACCCTACGTGTGACATAAGGGGGTCGCACACCGGACGAAAAGCGCAGCGCCGCGTCTTTAAAATTCGAACACTTTATTCTTTATTTAGAGAATTAATTTTTCGTCGTCTGTCTGCGGCGCCCAGCAATGACTTAGGACCTCGTTCAAAATCCTGCCGTGACACAGAGCGCCATTTGTTTTATATTAAATTTAAATGTATTTGACTCAAATCTTTGTTAATGTATATACTGACCCTGTGCTGCAATATACATTCAGTTTTATATTCATTTACAGAAATCAGCTGCTTGAATGAAAATTGCTGATTTTATCGGATTTTCAGCAATATTATTAATTCATTCAGTTAACGGACGCTCTGAGGTAAAGTGTTCAGGACTGCAAAGTCAGCAACGATTGTATTTAATTGTACAGTACCTACAATCATAACATAATACAGGCATACAGAGATCTTAATTCCATAATGTCCTTAAACATAACAGTATTGCTGGCCATAAACAGAGAAAGTGCGCGTCCAGTGTGCGATACCTCGAGATGTCCTAGATGCGACACGGCAGCGCTGCGCTTCTTGTCCAGTGTGCGACCCTCCCAGTTAGGCTAACGTTACTGCACTGAGCTGAGGACAGCGACACAAGAGCCACACAGGTACAAGGCTACGGAGTCGCTGTCCAGTGCAGCAGAAAAGCGCTGAAACGGAGATGAAGGGGAACCCGTTTTTTTTTTGTGTGCTTATTTTAACTGGCCCATCCAGTTTTTGGAGGCCCACCTACAATCAAATTCCTCGCGGCGCTAGTGCCTCCAACACTGCTGTTACGAACTGCTCCGAGACAAGGTTGAGGATACAAATGCAGTTTATTAGAGTAATCCAGAATCGTAATCAAACGGTCAAGCACAGGAAGGCAGTCCAAACAAACAAACAAACAAACAAAGGTCAGAGGCAAAAAGGAATCCAAGAAACAGGCAAAAATTCAAGAAAACAAAACCAGGGAGAATGCTCAGAAATGCAGCTCAACAACATATAAAACTTCACAGTGAGTGAATGAGAAAAGAGGTCTTATATGGGGTGAGCTAAACAAGATAATGAGACACAGGTGAATGTGATAATGGATGAAGAGTCTGGGCAGTGAGTTATGGGAGATGTAGTTTGTGAGGGATTGACAATAGGATTGACAACTGCACACAAGTACAGGCTCAAAATGTTTTCAGAGACTTTCACATTTCCTGAATAAGCTGTTTTGCTGTTTTGTGACCCTAAACTCATTCAAATCTCAAACTGTCGTTGTCAACTTCATGGAGTTGGGGAATTTGTGGCAGGGCTGCCATTCGACAAATTCCTTATATTCAAATCCAAAGCACAAAATCGGATTGCCCAGTATGGTCCCATGTGTCATCTTTTCTCAACCATGAGGGGTTTATGTTTGGGGAAAGCCAAAGAAAGCTGTTGGGGGTCCACAATGGCACATGCAGGCTTCTCCAGGAATAATTTGGTTTGAAGCTTGCTATCCATTGTATAATTTTACTGAAACAGTAATTTTACTATATTTTTCTACATTCTAGGATGAGCATAGCCTTTTTCTCAAGGTCAGCACTGCATTTCAGGACTTTATTTTTTATTCTTCTTATGCATTTCATTATTTAACCTTGTATGATGATCTTGAAGAAAACGGGTCAGATTGTTGTCAAGCGGCATACTTCTCATAGCATAGGCTGAAACATGACGGAGGTTCTTTTGCCTTAAAGGTCCCATATTGTCAAAACTGAAAGTTCCTGGCTTTTTTCATGATAACAGAGGTCTAGGGTCTATAAAACCATATAAGTTTCAAAACAGTCGATCCACAGACAAATGCACACAGCCTGCATAAAGTACCTGTGCCTTTTCACAAGCTGTTGTGACTTCCGTATGTTTGTGATGTCAGAAATACTCAGTCACCAATGGTGGGTCACTCAGAAAACAACAGGCCAATCAGAAGAGAGGCTCTTGAATATTAAGTAGACAGGCCAAAATCCACCTGTTCTTGGCAGAGTTCCTGAGAAAGGAGCTGTAAAAATATATTGACATGGTTTTTGGTACTTATACCGCAAATATATATTCTTAAGGACATCAAAACCTAAAATAAAACTTCAAAAAGTTATACAGTATGGGACCTTTAAATTATTTATTCATCCAACAATCAAAATTCTGTGCTTTCTTTCATGTTTGCACATTTCATCCTTGCTGTGCGCAGCATCATATTCATTTATGAGGCATTTAGAAATGGCAGCTCTAGTGCAAGTTCTACCGGAAAGACTCTAATATCAAGTCAATCATTAACCACAGCTCTAGCCAATCACCACTTGACAAATGGAGTATTTGAGCCCGGTTAACACCCATTAATATGTTCGCAGGAACTGACCCCGGAGTTCACCACCAGCTCGGTCGCTGTCCATCCATTGTGGAAGAGGCTTCATCCCAGCCTTCATCTTCATCAGGAACTACAAGTGGCTTCTACCCTCCGTAATTGACTCTTCGCAGGGAGCTTGATTGACAGGTGATCTGACCAATCATACTTCGCCATCCGCCATTTTGTCCGACAAAGCAGTCAGGAGAGTTAGTAGATTAACATGGGAGGATTTGAACTTGAAAAACTGAATATACTGACGCCTTTCTGCGGTTAAAACAACATTCCTTCTTGTGTTCATTCATGTTTATTTGATGCTATAAATGAACTAGAAAGAAGAGATGATCGGTTCACGAGCAGCTTTAACTGAGGCTCTACAGCGATTTGTCACGACACATTAAAGAGCCACAAAACGGTATTTATTGTTTAAATTTCTTTTAAAAAATGACCAAATTTGAAAGGTGAGACTTTGTTTAATATGTTTAATATCAAAAGTAACCGAAAAGTATCCTGCTCTGTCAGCGTATTGTCAGTCTCCTCTCTGATCCGCGATGTAATTTTCACTGCGTGAGAAAATGGTGTGTGCGTGAGAGCGGTGTATCTTGTCGGACATAGCGACAGTAACTAAGGGGGGGCGGGTCTTTGCGAAGGGGTCAATTGGATAACGGACGGGCCTACGCCAAAAAACTTTAACGTTTAATTTTGCATACAAACACTTAAAGGTGCATTGTGTAATATTTCTGAGAATCTATTGACAGAAATGCACCATAACTATGTTTTCAGTGGTGTATAAAGACCTTGCATAATGAACCGTTATGTTTTTATTAGCTTAGAATGAGCAGTTTCTGTCTACACACACCGCGGGTTCCCGATCATTGAAATGCGGCGACATGTTTCTATGGTGGCCCTAAACGGACAAACGCGTTTCGTTACTATGTTGCTCTTCGTGCAAGGAAGCAAGCTTAGTTCAGTGAATAAAACACTGACACAATGATGAACAAGTAACAATAATATTTGCAATAACATATCGTTGTACTGAATAATTAAGTAAACATAATTTCTTAATTCATCCTCTAAAGAAACCTCATTGCTGAACTGCTACTCTGCTGTCTCAGACGATGACATATTTTCCTGTCGGCCACCGTAACTTTTGTTGGTTGCAATTCGTAACCTCACCACTAGATGCTGCTAAAAATCACACACTGAAATTAATCTTATTCATACATTCTTTTGCCTCCCGAGTCTTTAGAACTAATGGTATTCCCGATTTTCACAACTTAAGAGAAAAAGTCATGCGTTGACATAATTATATAAAGTTGACGTGATGCTTGTCATAATTATATATATATGTATATATATATATATATATATATATATAGTATTAGTATATTCGATTATATATATACAGTCAAAATTATGATACAAGTTTAAATTTTGAGAAGTTATAATTTAAAAAGAAAGTCAATTACGACAAAATATAATTATTGACTTTAAATAAAGTCATAATTTTGACATAAAAAGTAAGATTTTGAGAAGTCATAATCATGACAAAAGTCATAATTATACAAAAAAAAATTTGTATTTACTGTATTTACATTTCAACTTTTGTCATAATGTCATCATTTTGACTCTTTATATGATTTACCAAAGCATGATTTTTTTTCTTATGTGGTAGAAATGGGCTTCTACTATTTCCGTCTGTTTTTTAGTCCAAAAACTGTCATAAAAATGTGAAGATTGGGAGCACAGACTTAAGTTTGGTCTTATTTTGAAGGAGACCCTTGGCAGATTGTTGTTGAAGTAAAAAAAAGATTAAAAAGTTAAACAAAAAAAAAATTTCTGAAAATTATTTAATATAAAATATATATTTTATTAAACATGTTGAAGTCTAAAACTGCTAGAAATTCAAAGCCATAAATCTAAAAGTTGTGCTTCACATTTGAGGTTGATAATGGCACCATTTGGTAAAAAAAAAAAAAAAAAGGATTTTCTTTTTATTCTGAAGCCTTGGCAACAGAATGAAAGCCTACAAAGACTACATCATTTTTTAATTAAATGGCCCTGGGATTAAAAATTACATTTTTATTGGGTTTCAATGGGTAAGTTTGTGTCCATAAAGTCCTGAGTGTAACTATTTTGTGTTACTTGTGTCAAAAAGATTTATTAAAGGAAATGGGGGTGAAATAGAACAATTCCAATAAAAATACACACTTGTGCCAAAATGTGTGCAATTGACATTAACACAGGCAAAATGATAAAAAAATAAAATAAAAAAACTGAAAAAGACAAAATGCCATAAGGACGCAGAAAGATTAATTCAGGACAGGTGTTTCCTCTGAGGAACAACCCAACACAGCACGAGCTGTAATGTCCAATGCAAGAACAAATTACTCTTATGAACCGCTTTTTTAATGAGCTATTTAAAAAGATTTACCAAATATTCTCCAACTTGTTAGTGAGTTCGCAGTTTGAATCAAACTTAGTCCATCATTTAACATGTCATAGTTTCCTCAACTCCAAATGAACCGGGAACCATTAATATGATGTATATTTCAGGTTTGTGAGACCTCAGTCTATTTGCTAAATTTGTTATTAACAATTTTGCTATTTGTGTTCGTCATATGAAAGGAGAATGATGATGTACAGAAAAGGAGTCATGCAAGTAATTGTTCAATTATGCATGATTCAAAATGAACCGAGAACTGTTGCTGTGATGTTTTTTTGTTGTTGTTTTTTTAGGTTTGTGAGATCTCAGTCTTCTGACTCATATAACGGTGCGTAATTAACATTTGTTCAAATAAGCTTTCTTTGTGTTCTACACATGAAAGGACTCATACAGAATGATGACATACAGGAAAAGAATGAGAGTCGTTTTTCTGATAGTTTTTCATGAGAGTTATGTCTGATTCGACATAAACAGGGAACCGGGAACTGTTACTGTGATGTTGAATGTGTACTGAATTTGACAGCGTGTAATTATTATTTTTTCTAAATTACTTGATTTGTCTTTCATATATGAAAGGAGTCAAACAGAATGATGTTTTGAATTAAATCACAGGGTTTCAATTTTGTGGTGAAGTATCCTTTTAATTTCTGCCCTTTGCACCGCGTTCCAAATTATTACGCAAATGATATTTTACACTGATTTTCATAAATAGTCGATGTAAATGACTGTCAGTATAATTTTCAAGCCACCAACCGCTAGGGTATAAGTCGAATTTCATTGAACAAACCATCCCACGAAAACAGAATTTTTTTCAAAAATAGAAAACGGTTTCGAATTGTTTCGAAGCCTCGACACAATACGGCACATTCGCTTCAACTGTTTCAGTGTTTCGAAGCCTCGACACAATACGGCACATTCGCTTCAACTGTTTCAGTGTTTCACGAAGCCTCGACACAATACGGCACATTCGCTTCAACTGTTTCAGTGTTTCGAAGCCTCGACACAATACGGCACATTCGCTTCAACTGTTTCAGTGTTTCACGAAGCCTCGACACAATACGGCACATTCGCTTCAACTGTTTCAGTGTTTCGAAGCCTCGATCTGCACATTACTACCGGTACCTTGTTCAAGGCATCGCACTATTTGATGCTTTTCCGCAGCAGAGAGATCCTTTTTCTTTCCCATATTGCTTGAAACCTGTGGCCTGCTTAATAATGTGGAACTACATCCTTCTTAGTTTTCCTTTAATTGGGCTCACCTGGCAAAATAATTATCACATGTGTCTGAGATTGAGACACAATACCATCCATGAGTTTGATTGAAAAACAAATTTCCAGTTCCAATTTTCATAATCATGCGGTATGCGGTGTATATAGGTCAAAATCAACAAAAAGTTGTGTTGAGTCTTCAATGGAGAGATAATTTGTTCTATTAGGAAGCTTGACTCGGCTGTATGAATTGCTTTCTCATTGTAGCTCCTCAAGGTCTCCTCAATGCTTTATCATAAATCAATCTTTTGTTATAAGCCACTTTTTTGGTCCTTGGTAAATGAAGCAGACAGTTTCACTGACATTTGCACTTTTTCTACTGTTCCAGCTCCCCATTCTCCAGCTGCCGATCATGTAAGACAGATAGATAAAACAAGGGAGAATAAAGGTGAAATTAAGGGGCGGTGAATGAAGTGTGTGTGTGTGTGTGTGAGAGAGAGAGAGAGATGCAGAAACTCTTTTGGCTTTTCTCTTTTATGAATTTCTACAGTTGATTCAGATTTAGTCATCAGAACCTGAACATAATTTTAATTAACCTGCTTAATGAAACCACACTCGTTCCTCTCCTGTGGTTTAAGGGGTTATTTGAGAAATCTAATCTTCCTTGATCTTTTGAGATAAAAGAACGTGACGTGCTATGAAAACATATTGTAACTTTCAGAACTCAAAACTTCATCCTCAGCACACTTAAAAGTTCACATTTAAACTGAGCTCCAAAAATGACTTTTTCTGACCTTCTGCAATTTTGTGATATCACACATCCATGTTTACATGTCAGTTATTGGGAGATCAGAAACTTAACCCGTCAAGTCACAATAAGTAAAATAAAAAGAAACATTTGTAGAAATGATTATTCCTAAACACTGTTCCTTGTGGTTGTGTGTACACTTCTGGTAGCAAGCTCTACATATCAATTTATCTGATCATTTCAGTCTGATCTTAACAGCTTAACTGACGTGATCTTATAATGCTGTTTTTAGAAAACTAATGACATTATGCTTTTAGACCCCTCCAAGAAGAATCAGCCATGGTAAAACATGTAATATAGAGCCAGATTTACTAAACAGGGCTAATTAGCGTGAGAGCGCGATTCCATAATTCATCTACTGACGCGGCACACATTAAAGAACACAGACACAGCCGAATCATTCCCATAATGACCAACGCAATCTACCAACAGCACCGCAAATTAGCATCTGGTTTAAGACATGCTTTTTTGGGCGGTAAATAATAGCGTAAAGTAAATTGACAAGCGCAAACTTTAGTAAATCAGCTTGCATGATTCATTTCAATACTCTCCTCCTATAAATTTTGCATCTGAAAGGGAAACTCCTACACATGCATATGTAAGAGTGTATATGCATTTAAGTGTCTTTAGTAAATTCTGATGGTAGTTTTTTAACGCCAAAAAGAGCGTTTGCGTCGGTGCAAGCTGTAGGCTATTAGCTATGTTGCATGCAAAAATATTAATTTTGTCAGAGGATGCAGCTAATTTTGAAAAGAAAAAGATACTGTATACAGTAGAACCACACTGGATAGTTTACATAAGTCTACCATTAGGGGCTAATGGGTTAACTTTTGCTAAACAGCTAAACCTTGGTGGAAAATGAAAGATAGAAAATAATAGACAAAACTTTACGTAAAAACGTTACAATTTTAGTCGTATGAAAATGTATGATTTTTAGAAAAAACTAAGCTTGAGGGTCTACCACCACGACTCTCAGTTGTAAGCAGATCTTAAAAAATGTGCAAACGAGATCATACGAATTTATACAAATTCACTACCAATTTGTGAAAATGTGAAATATTTACGAATTGCCATGAGAGTATGATGGACTTTACTTACATTACAAGTAGACCACAGTGGGGAAAAGTACAGGTGAAACTCGAAAAATTCGAATATCGTGCAACAGTTCGTGTATTTCAGTAATTCAAATTAAAAGGTGAAACTAATATATTTAGTATATATAACTATACATATGCATGATTATACTTTTCAGAGGGCCGACATTTCTGTATTTAAAATCCTTTTTTTTTTATTGATTTCATGTAATATTCAAATTTTCTGAGATTTAGTATTTGGGGTTTTCATAAGTTGTAAGCCATAATCATCAAAATTAAAACTTTTGCACGATATTCCAATTTTTCGAGTTTAACCTGTGTATGAACTCTTTAATCCAATGATATCGTGCCGAATGTACCAGGAAGTGACTCCATGCTCCCTGAAAGAAACACTCAGTACTTCATTTGACTTCAAGTCATGTAGAGATACAGAAAATCACCCATTAAAACTCGCTGATGACTGCAGAACCCCGAAACGCAGCAATTTGAATTTCTTTGAATTGCAACGTTCATCAGATTCACGTTCAGGCCCAAGTTCTTTTGTATTGCTGATCCCCTATTTTCATTCTGTCATTCCTCACAGTAAAGATTCAGTCATCAACGCTCAGCTTACGTGATGAAATAAAGGTATGCTCCCATGTGTAACAGCCACAACACGAAACGATCAAAGCAGTGTCTGCAGGACTCATATGCGGACTGAAACACAATTATCACAAAGGACAACTGACAGCCTCACTGTTGTGTGCTTAAGAAACGCTATTAACAAAAAACCCAAGGTTCACTGGTATTGTATTCGTGCATTGTGTTCTTCTTGTTCATTTCAAAATGCCATTTCAAGAAAGAAAGATAGAGTGAGAACAGAGAAAAAGACAGAGAAAATATTGTCCTGAACTTGGAGACCTTGAAGGTATCCCTGCTATTGGCACATTCATGTTTAGTTTCTGTTTTGTTTAATGTTCAGTCTTGGTTCTCTTGGCCTCATGCCTGCTACAGACTCTGCAATTTCGGCAATCCTATAAGATCATTACAAATCACACTGTACGACATGGATCTAATAACCTTGGGTACGACATGCATTAGGGCTGCAAGATATTGAAGAAAAATGCGATATGCGATAACTTGCTCATAATCCGATATTCAATACGCGCTACGATATTGCTTTAAGTGTGTAAAATCAATTTAAATTATATTTTAAAATATTTTAAAACTGAAAATTATATAACCAATCCATATGTTTCAGATTCTTTCTGGGACAAGAAAGCCTCACTAGAACTTTTGAGAGCGAACAGCAGTGTTTTAGCATTACATAAAAAGTGATGTCACAAGTCTGACAATGTAATTTCAACATTAATGTAAACCAGTAATTCTTAAAGTGTGGTCCGCCATCGCCCCCTAGTGGTCCGCGAAAAGATGACCTAAACTAGGCAAGTGTTTACAAAATCGTCACTCATTTAACTCTTTCGCACGATCACACCGGTGTGATCAGTCTTGGCTGGTCCCTGTGATTAGAACCGGTCCATGCATCACGTGATCAACTGCTAAATTCAAATCATAGGCTGCGTCCCAATTCGCCTACTTATACTACGACCTAAAAGTATGTACTCTTTTTGTGAAGAAAAAGTACATACTTTTGAGTGTGTAGCAAAAGAGTAGGCAAGCTTTGGGACATACTACTTCGTCATCTTTAACGGACAGTTCTGTCGCGTACGTCCAGCCACCGTAAACTGCCCTGTCAATCATCTTGTCACAGTTAAAATCCTCCATTCAATCTAATTTAATTTCCTACCGTTTCGGAGAGAAATGTTGTGGCACCTTGGTCTGCAGCCGTGGGTCATTAATGCGGTGACTCTCCTCATGTGTTTGCAACTTGAATGTAATGATGCATTTAAAAGGTAATGGCTAAACGTATCTTTACAAAAGTTCACAATGCTGCTGCAGATGCAATATAATGTAGACAACATTGAATTAATAAGTTTTCGTCATGTTAGATACTGATAATTACCCACTCAAAGCCCTTTATCTAAACCTTTCTACATAACCACCGGACTCGCGCGTCCTCCATGTCTGTAGTTTTTTACACCTTTCACTCATGTTTGTAGTTCTAATCGAATCCTCGTCCAACGCGCGATGGGTTGTGGGCAATATTAGCCGTTAGCGTGCGCATCGATCTGCACTTCGGATTCTGACCGGAAAAAGTAGACCATTCGGATATCTTTGGAACACTCATTTCAACATACTACGATTTGGGACGTACTAATTCTAATTTCGAGTACTATTTAGGACGGATAGTATGCGTCCACATTGTATGCATATGTAACGGAGGCCAGCTAGTAGTTGCTGTGCGAGTAAACCTCTGGCGACAGATGCTAGAGGCTGCAGTCTTTAGCCTCCTTGTTAGAGCGTCTGACTCTCATGCCGGAGACCCGGGTTCGAGGCCCGCTCGGAGACGGTCGAGTGGGATCCGGGTGAAGGGGGGTTACATTGGTGCCGTGACCCGGATGGGAGTGAGGTTTAGGGGGGTGAGTGTAACGGAGGCCAGCTAGTAGTTGCTGTGCGAGTAAACCTCACTCCTCTGATCTCAATAGGCGCTCTGGCGCTAGAGGCTGCAGTCTTTAGCCTCCTTGTTAGAGCGCCTGACTCTCATGCCGGAGACCCGGGTTCGAGGCCCGCTCAGAGCGGGTCGAGTCGGACCCGGGTGAAGGGGGGTTACACATACAATGCATGATAGTATGCGACGGATAGGTTTCAACCACATAATGTTTATTTTAGGTTTCAGACATTTAAATACACATAAGTACTAGCAAAAAAATGATTTTGAGTTTGTAAAATACACACTGATGTCTATGGAAGCGGCAATAATAATCCTTTCCATTATAAAAAGACGACACGTTTTATTCTTATCAGATACACATTGTGTAAGTAGCTTTACATTTTACCCTATTCTTCTCCCAGTTCACCGGCCACTTACTTTCATGTATTTCGTGAGAAGTTGAGGAATTGACGTGTTGTAGCCTATACTAACATGGCGCCACCCATCGCACATACAGCTCAACTAACACGATCGTTACACAAGTGTTTAAACAACAAAACACATCCACCTGCACATATTTGACAATCGGAATATCAGTGTTTCATGTTATAGATAATACATTTGTGAATATTTTGAATAAAAAAGGAAAAATGACATAAAAGCAGATCATCATTCATTCAGCGCTGAACATCCAAAGCTTGCAGAATCTGCCCTCAAAGTGCTCATGCCCTTCCCAACTACATATAACTGTGAGGATGTGTTTGAATAAATCGTTTTTGACTTGAAAGTGAAACAGTTGCATATTAAACTTAAATTTAGCTTATCCTTACAACTTTGCGCTGTGTTGTGGTTGCGCTGTGTCACAAGCAATGACGCGTCACCATGGAAACATTCAATTTTGTTGTTTTTTGGGGGCGTGTTAGAGTGGGATTTTGTTAGGTGGTCCTCGGAAAAAAATTGGAAGATAAAGTGGTCCTTGGGCTGAAAAAGTTTGAGAAACACTGCTGTAAACAAACTTATTGCAAAAAAATGTAATACCAATATTTAAATACCAACAACTCTTTGCTCAACTTGGTAATATATTGTTATATCAACCTAAAATTACATTTTAATATATTAAAATATATCACAGTTATTTTAAATTGTAATATTTCACAATATTACTGTTAGCACTGTAATGATAAAATAAATGCAGCCTGGGTGAGCGGGCGAGACTTCTTAAAAAAAAATCTTACAGACCCCTAACTTTTAAACAGTGTAATACATATGCAAATATATAAAGATACTATATTAGACTTTTTATGTGTGTCAGTGTTGTTATTTAATTGTTTTAACTGTTACAGAAAACATTATTATAATACAATTATTTTGTTCCATTTAAATCAGCAGGCAATAGAAATGCTACCATTTTACAATTTAAATAATGCATCACAGATTTTTCACATTACAGTAATAAAAATGGATTTTGCCTTACCGTAATGAGAATTGGGGTGGAAATTTGGATAATAATGTAGGTTGTGTGAGATGCACCCTGAAGGTTTCTGAGATTTGTGACAATTTTGTGACAATTGAAAGAGGAAACGGAGGGAGGGCTTCTGGATGTGTGTCGTGAGAGAGGCACATGCCAAGGATAGCAAACAGCTCTGGTTTCTCTATGGACATATGCCTGCAGGGATGGTTGAGCTTTTCATATCAAGTTGGCTAAGGAAGCGTATCATTCTCTCAGAGACAATCTAAAAGCTCTGTCTAAAATCAGGGGAGGCTGAGCAGATGATTCATACGGAGGATGTGTGATTCAGTGTGTTTGTATGCGTATCAATGTGTGTGTGATTGGGAAGGATGGTTGTACTTGAGAAGATGTAGAAGTAGACCTTTCTGGCTGCATCTTATGCAACCTTACATTATGGTATTTTCATTACAATTAAGTAATTTACACCACAGTTCTCATTTCCGTAATGCAAATAAATAAATAAATAAATAAATAATCAGCAAAAATAAACAAGGAATTATATATATTTTAAATTATAAGATATATGCATCATGGTATTACAATGTCTTACAGACATTTTGAGTCAGAAAGATCTTAATAATAATCAATCGATCAGTCAAATAATCAATACTTATATTTAGGAAGGATGCATTAAATTGATCAAAAGTGACAGTAAAACCTTTGCATTGTTCGAAAAAAATCTATTTAAAATACTTTGTTCTTCAAAAAATCACAAAAATATTAAGCAGCACAACTGTTTTTAACAATGATAATAATGATATTTCACATCATCACTGATTTTACTGTATTTTTGATAAAAACAAATGCAGCTTTGGTGAGCATAAGAGAATTCTTTCAAAAACATTACAAAAACCTCCCAGACAAATGATTTGGAGATATAATGTGCTTAATTCTCATAAGTATAAAGTTGAAGTTAGTCAAGTCAAGTCACCTTCATTTATATAATGCTTTTAACAATATAGATTGTTTCAAAGCAGCTTTACATTGATAATTGGACATTAAGTAACAGAGATTGTTTGGGCTTTACAGCAGCTCTAGAATAAAGTTATTGTCCAGCTAAAGTTAGTTTTGATTGATTCAATTCTTCCGCCTGTAGTCTTTCCAAATTGACCTCAACAAATTACTTGTCTGGCGTTAAAAATGTATGATACAGAATTATTTATCGGTTCCGCGTAGCCATGTGATAATCTATAAATGCTGTTCCCAGGGGCAGGTTTATGTAAATTTAAGGGTTAATGATGTCACTAAGTGATGTTACTGCAGATGTCACTGCAGTAACGTTAGCCTAACTGGGGGGTCGCACACTGGACAAGAAGCGCAGCGCTGCCGCGTCGCGTCTAGGACAGCATACATTTAAATGTAATATAAAACAAATGGCGCTCTGTGGCGCGGCAGGATTTTGAACAAGGTCCTGAGACGTTGCTGGGCGCCGCAGACAGACGCCGAATGGCGCCGCCGGTGTGTGTACACTCATGGAGAATAAAGTGTTCGAATTTTAAAGACGCGGCGCTGCGCTTCTCTTCCTGTGTGCGACCCCCTTATGTCACACGTAGGGTAGAAGCCACTGATTGGTTTCCTCGCTTTCCTCGGGCTGCTGATTGGATGAACTGCTAGAATGAAAATCACTCACTACTCACTATAGGCCTGGGTCAAAATGGGCGGGCCCAGACCTAAAATGGGTGGGCCCAGGCCTACCCGGGCCGAATGGTTAGGAAGGATAGAAAAGTCCTCGGGACTTGGTACCGCATTACTCGTAAGACGTAACTTGCATTGGTCGTCAACAAGGCCGAAGTCCACCATTCTCCAGTTCTCGAAGCTCTCTCTGTGTGCTGCACACATATCATTTAGATGTGTCCGTGGTTGATGGCCAACAAACCGCCAGAGCCAGAGTCTAGCCCTGGCAGCATCGCGGGGAAACATATTCAACCCACTTGAACTTCTGCACCACGAAAACAAACACTAGCGTCCCACGATTGGCCTCATCTACTACGCGATATCACAGTTTGACATGTCTGTCATTGGAAGGATCCACGTGGTGTCATGAATAATTAAGAGACAGTGTCTTCTCATAGGATATAAAAACTCAGTCTCATTAATAATTATGAGACACCGATAAGTCATCAAAACATTTACAGTACTTACAGTGCGTACAGACACGATGAAGATTTTAAACCTGGAATACGAAAATAGCGTAAAAAAACTAAAATTTAACCATTTTCACCCTACTATTACATCTAACAGATTGTCTTCAATGGTGTTCAACACACATACCTCTGTCAAAATCTCAGAAAATTTGGTTTAGGGTTTCATGACCCTTTAAAAGAAAATATCTCCCTTTGCTTTGAACTTTGAGCGTTGTAACAGCGTATGTTGTTTATTACCGTCATGAGATGGGTTTGTTCTCTCTCTCTCTCTCTCTCTCTCTCTCTCTCTATTCCTCTCTCGCTCTGCCTATTTTCCACATGTTCATCATTGCAATTAGCGCTCCTGCTGCTTCACTGTGACACCTGTTCTCACTTTAGTCTCATTACTTTCTCTCTACTTCTAGCGTTTGTTCCCCTTGTTCTTTGTCTGATTATACGTGTGTACATGAGTCATGCCTGTGCTATGTTAGCTCCATTAAGATTTACCTTGTATTATCTTGTCAAGAGGAGTTGTGCTGGTCTTGTGTGCTTTCTCTGCCCTGTTACTCTGCTGCTCGTGGCCTTCTATCAGTCTTCTCTCTGCTTTGTGGCCGCTTACAAGGACGGTGTTACTGCCCTATGTGAACTTCCAGCTCTGCAAACTATCACCAAGACAGGAGTCTTCAGTTTCTTCTGACCTACTGTAAAGTACACTGACTTTGAGTTTATTCTAGTTCTGTGTCATTGCACAACAGACTGCCTATGTTAATTCTTCATTAAAGACTATAGCAAGAACTTGCCTTTGCACGTGGATCCTCTGTTTTCTCCAACTAAAGCTAGGAAAGTGAACTCCTAATCAACCACCCCTTTAACTTTAACCACTGCCACACACAAAAAAATATGATTTTCATTGCATTAGATGACTAGCTGATATTATTATATACTGATTTCTAAAAACAAACAAAAAGATAATATAAGCACACTTTCAATCAGAACAGTTGAAAATTAATTGTATAGAGCTTAAACAATAGCATTCAGAAAAAAAGTACTGGATATTTCTGATTGTCAAAACATGGACAGGACCATATTTATAGTTAATGTGATGAACTATAACTTTTACTCTATGACACCTGTGTGAACTTGAGCAGAACTGACTTTATATATCCACTAAAAATCACCTTGAAACCAACAGTGATTGGTATACGCACAATGGTTTCCAGCATGCGGTTAAAGGCAGGCGGCTGTATCAGCGTGTTTTAGCCGGGGTCAGATTAGACTGACAAACTGTAAAATCCTAAACTGCAGGGAAAAGGCCATGGTTTATTTCGCATGGGAAGCTAAGAGATTAGTGTCAGGAGGAACGCACTTCACTCTCATGATGGGATGGCTTTGCATATTTCCCTGTCATCTCTTCAGGGCCAGTTCCATTTGACCAGCCGTACTCCTTCCAATCCAGCTAACACCATTCCAGCATCCCGCACACATTACATGTAAATCTTTCAAGGGTTTTGCTATATCCACCCCGCACATTTGCCGATGGTCAATTCAAACTGAACCCTTCATCTCTAAAGCCTGAAGACTTGAGAAGTAAAGAGCTTAAATGTCATATGTAATGTTAGTAGTCAACGAGGTGCGAAAGCAGGAGGAGAGGATGAGATGTATAAAGGCCATTTCCCAGGCCAAGCAGGGAGAGTGGATGAGATGGGAGAGTGTGCAACAACGAAAAATGGGCTGGCAAGACCTTTGGTCAATGGAAGAGAGTAGGATCAGTTTCCTTATTAGGTCAACATATGATGTTCTCCCATCACCGCAGAACCTAAACCTCTGGGTAGGAGAGGATCCCTCTTGTCCTTTGTTGTCATCACCTGCCACATTAAGGCACATTTTGACAGGATGTAAGGTGGCTCTTAGCCAAGGTCGGTTTACTTGGCGCCATGACCAAGTATTGCGATGTTTGGCTTTAGCATTGGAAGGCAAGCGTAGTATGACCAATAAGTTGCCGCCTGTTCTAGCAAAACATTACACGCAGAAGACAATATTCCTCCGCCCAGGCGAGCAACCACCAAGAAAAGGTGCTAACACCAATTCTCGCCCAGGACAACTGGAAGCTGCTAGGGACTGGAAGATGCTGGCTGATCTTGATCAACGGCTTATTTTTCCACCTGAGATTGCCACCACTAACCTACAACCAGATATTGTTTTGTGGTCTGGATCAGCACGCATTGTTCAACTGATAGAGTTAACAGTGCCATGGGAGGATGCGGTAGATGAGGCATATGAGAGGAAGAAATTGCGGTATGCTCAGCTGGCCACTGAAGCAGAACAGCGAGGATGGAGAGTCCAGGTTTATCCAGTGGAAGTGGGTTGTCGAGGTTTTGTGGCACACTCTACAACCCGGTTCCTCAGAGACGTCGGATTCAGTGGTCAAGAGTTGCGTCGCACAGTAAAGAACTTATCTGAAGCAGCAGAAAGGAGCAGCAACTGGCTGTGGTTGAGACGGAAAGATTCTAGCTGGCTGAGTACAGGCCGCCATGCTACGGTTTCGTAGAATTCTTGAAAACCTGAAGGGTGTTGGTTTATTTGTAGAGGTTGTATAGTATTTACAGTCATTACGTTCCTGTGTATATTGCGTGAATGACGGGTGGTTGGGCAGATATTGTGTTTTGCGGTAGGTGGTATGCCATACGGAACCGTTGCCACTGAAACTGCATATTAACGCACCAGTGGGGCTCGACAGCCGTAGTCAAACGAGTTGGTGCGTATGGTTGTGTTGCGGAGAGATTGTGAGATTGTGGTTAGGTCTCAGCCGCAAGAGGGAAGTAGAGGTCAGTAAGCTGGGCTGAGTTGAGTGGGGGACGGAGGGGGGTGACTCTGGGACGCCAGAGTCACTGTCGAGCCCTCTTGAGGTGTCGTGGGCTAGTCGACGAAACACTGAGGATGGAAGGTGCCCACTTGAAGACCCTAGAGATGTTCCCTACTCCGCTCAATCCAGAGGGTTGTTATGGGGGGACCGTACTGTTGTTGCAGCCGTTGTGTGTGCTGACGCGCAAATACTCTATTAACACCAGACAGAAGGAGATTCACGTCACCAGATGGAAAGAAGCGTAAATGGATGGAGAAGCATAGGTTACTGTAAAGCTACGTCTTAGTTGGTGCTTATCTTGGTGAAAGCCGAGTACAAATCAGCATGAAGTTTTAACATCTACTCTCGTGTAATGGAAATCATAATGCATCGGCCACTCTCATCCCGAGAATGTTGAAATATAAGAGTGTGTACAAAACTGTGGTGGTGATGGCGCAGTGGATAAGACACATGCCTTTGGTGTGAGAGACCCGGGTTCGAATCCACGAATCCAAAACTCAACCCTACCTCTTTTTGTTAAATTTCAGTTTTATCAATAATAGCCATTATAAAAGTATAAGTAAAAGGTACAAAAAGCTATACAGTAAAGCTTTAATAACATAAAGCAAACAATTCAGTCAAATATACAAATTCAGCACTCAAATATATGAATCTGCCAAAACTATTGGCCAGGGAACGAATTATTGATTCAAAAGACCAAAGATCACCTGTTAGGTCTATACAACACGAATTATATCTCATGTTTAACCACTACAGAGACGTCAGAGTCAGCGGTAAACATCAGAACGACTAGCCGAGGAAAGGCTGTTCCAGGCGGGGTACATGAGCGCAGAGCGCCTGGTGATTGCTTGGAATGGATCTCAGTCAAATTATCATAAATCTATAAATAAACCACAGATTTGAGCTTTAAAAAACTACATTCTCGCCTGAAAAACTCTTAAAACTACATTTCGTGACACAATAACAGTAGTATTACATTTCAACTGTATATTTAAAAATGGCGCTTCTAATGCCCTCTGTCAACCAATCAGCGTTCTGCAGTGAGTCTAGCTCCACCCTTTAGTACCGTACCACTGTGCTAGGTACCCCAACGGAAGGGTACCCAAAAAGGCGTACGGTACGGTTCGGCTTTTTGGTACCATTCACAACTTTTGACAGTGGAAACGCAAATAATTGCGTACCGTACTGAACTGTACCGTACCGTACCGCTCAGTGGAAACGAGCCATAAGACACCAATGTGTCCGTGAGACACTTAACCCCTAGTTGCTCCAGAGGCGTGCGACCTCTGAAATATAGCAATTGTAAGTCGCTTTGGATAAAAGCGTCAGCTAAATTAATAAATGTAAATGTAAATGTTACATTAAATTGGCTCTGATCATTGATTTGCACCAATGCATCCAGGATCCCATGCAAAAACAAAGTCCCTTAACCCACATTCTTCCCTTAACCCAGGGGTAGGCAAGTTCGGTCCTAGAGAGCCGCTGTCCTGCAGAATTTAGTTCCAAACCTAATCAAACACACCTGAACAAGCTAATCAATGTCTTCAGGATTACTAAGGCTATAGGCAGGTGAGGTTTTTTTCAGTGTTGGAATCAAACTCTGCAGGACCGAACTTGCCTTAACCCAACTTTCTGTACTGTTCTTTTAATATTCTGTAAGATTTACTGGTTATTTTTCTTTTCTATTTGTAAGCTGTCTCACCTCTTTGGATCAAAGGAGCAAGTTATTTTTGTTTTACACAATCTGGACAAACACACACACACAAAAAAAAAACAACAACATATTTTTGGATGAAAGATGTATTTATTTATTAGATATACTAATATGGGCCTATTATATATATATATATATATATATATATATATATATATATATATATATATATATATGGTTTGGGGTACTGTCAAGACAGTAAACAAACCTGGGGGGTGGGGTACAACTGCTTTCAACATTAATAATAATGATAAATATTTCTTGAATACTAAATCAGCATATTAGAAGTTTTTCTGAAGGATCATGTGACACTGAAGACTGAAGTACTAATGCTAACAATTCAGCGTTGCCATCAGAGGAATAAATTCCTATATAAAACCATATATATAGTTTTGTCTAATGCCTAAGTACAGTGGATCGAAGGTAACAGTCATATGGTAAAACACACCAATGTATGCAACTTAACAGCTTTGTGTACAAAGGCAATGATAAACTAAACAAGACACAGGTTCCCAAGAAAAACAGCAATGAGGTTCCTAAGATAAACTGGAACTAACACTGCCTTCACATGCTATTGGAAATTTCCTACTTCCCACTTCTGAAGTTGTGATTACAAAGTGCTCTGTTGTTGGCAATAACAGGAATCATGGAGGACACCATTCTTGCCTAATATATTTATTGTGAGGATCTTATTAAAGCCAAAACTATATTTATCGTCCCATTTATTGACAACGTGTTTTGTAGAAAAACATTTATTTCATTATGTGATTTCCCCGCCACTTTCAATTCTTTTACTTCAATGAAAGGCACATTTCTTGAATGAAAGATCTAAAGGATAAACAATGCAGATTTATTTTTGGTCAAATTTACCAGGGGTGCCATTAATTCTGACCACAACTGTAAACATTCATTGCAGCTCACTGACGATTCAGAAATTTCAGTGTAAAACATACAATACACTGATTATTCATGTAATCACCATAGCAATCATTCTCTCCTCCGCCATGTTTAAAGTTTATGGCACGCCCAACTCTGAAATCAAAAGTATCCCTGAGCTTCCTAGAGGTAAAAATCACTTGAGAGATTGTTCATGTCCAATTTTTAACTGGGAAACTCGTATTTACGATAATTCCAATAGCATATGTAGGCACCGCAGGAATAGTGACAACAGAAACAACATAACAAAATGAGCAGCAAAATAAGGGTCTCTGAACTTAGACGTGACATAGTTCTTTTTCCAGAGAAAATAGTTTTTAACCCTGAGCTTCAGGTTGTTTGCAGTCGCAGAGCAACAGATATCTTTCAACAGGTAAAAGACCTCGGGGTCACCTTGGGTCTCGATTTAGTCAGGAAAGTGAGCTTGACTTTTAGTAACCTCATAGAACATTGACTTTTTCCAGAGAGGGGTTTGAGGAAAATTTCCTTTGATGCAATTTTATGAAAGATGGATTTCTGACACCCAACTAATGAGTGTCTGGGATAATGTGGTTAAGTGCTGTGTCTTTATCTCTAGATGTGCCATAAGTGTGATCGACCTTAACAGAGTGGAAAAGACAAGAGACAAAACCACTGCAGCACCACTGTTAATAGCACGTAACAGACGTACATGGAAGATGCATTTGAGATGATCAGTGTAGGTGCTGTGAATCTGATTGTGATAATTAGTTTGAGAACAATAGTTGGAGCCACACAAATGGATTCCCTTCTCTCATTAAACGGCAAAGAATTTTATGGGACTGTAGAAGGAACGTGACTGGGGGTGCCAGCTGATTAGGCCAACTTCCAGCTCCACTCTTCCAGAAGCTCCCGCAGGGACTCGGCTCTATCACATGGGGATACATGATGAATACAACCAGCATCCAGACACACCAACTTTGTCAGGCCAGTACGTCAGACCAGGCAGGAAACAATGGCTCTGTTCCGAAGCTTATAGCAAACTGTATCGTTGCTTACTGCCATACGCATCCTACCATCATGGCACCTAATAAGTAAACATTTTGCACGCTCAACATAGAAGAAACAGATGCATGGTGTAGCAACATAGCAATTTCATCGGCTAATCAGCATTCTCCCAATGTCATTTCCTGCGGCTTCAGAGCTGTTTTCATCACGCATCCTGAAGAATATGAAATGATACATCTTTAGGATTGGTTCTCATTCATTCATTTCATCATTCATTAATTTAATTTAATTTAATTTATTTCATGAGATGTCAAGCTGTACAGGTGAAACTCGAAAAATTAGAATATCATGCAAAACGTCATGTATTTCAGTAATGGAATTAAGTCATTTTAAGCGACCCAATTTAAGAAGTCTCAAAGTGAATTTTTAAAGACTTCCTGACATGATTCAGGTATTTTATATGTTCATTCATCCATTAATATTTCATTTATTTTAGTGACACATAATTAAATTGATAGACTATAGCTATTTGCTAGCAGTAGCACAGTTTAGCATCTTAAATGCTAAGATTTACATGCTATTTCAACCAAAGCAGAAGAAAATAATTAAATCAGTCCACACTCAAACAAAATGCTCCACTCTTCTCCACAATGGTAACCCACTGTAATTTAAATGGTTCTAATAATTCCAATGTAATTGAACATTAAACACAATTAAACACTATCAAGTCTTCCCCTTTTCTCATTTTCTCAAAAAAACACATAAAATAACACTTAATTTTAACATTTATTCTCTTAATTCAACCATATGCAAAGCATGCTGGGAACTAACAAGCACCGCCCAGTTTCAGTTAATCCAACACAAATCAATAATGTACTTCAACACAAACGGATTAAGTAAACTTAAATTGTACATATATTTAAGCAGATTGAACACAATCAAATTAAGTTAGGGCAAAATGGCAGTTGGCGTCGCACTATATACTGCCACCCTCTGGATGTAAGAATTTTATTCTTAACATAAATGGTTTGTGTTTAGACAACGCGTTAGGATTTTGTACTGAGACATAATTACGTGGACCTTAATAGAAAAAAAAATTCAAGTCAAAAAAGACAATTATTGTAAATAAACTAAATATAAATATATTATGTAAAGTGCACAACCTTCCTCGTTCATTTTTTTGAGTGAATGACATAATCTGAAATTCATATCTCATTCCAGAATAATAGATTTTCATTTGTTTTCTGAAAATAGACGCATGAGCGATGCATCACAGTTGGATACTGTAGGTAGAAATGAGATTTATATACACAGTATAAGGATAAAAGAAAGTGTAGATGAATAGCTAGATGCTTCATGTGATTTTAAATGAGAGTTTTATTCACGTAAACACACTAAAGTAATATGTTGCCATTGGCAGAGTTCTAACTCTGTGGTCCGAAAAAATTTACAATGTAAGTGTCATGTTGAGAGGAAATAACCTTTATGGATATGGATTAGCGTCAGTTCATATGTGTAGTATGATTATTGACTTTACTGGAAGGTTTTAGTGGCATAAATCTCATTGTGGCAACTGGATCAATATTGCTTTGCTTTACATGAGGGAATGACTTTAACTCACTTTCCCTTTCTGTCTGATGCAATTTCATTGCCTGCCTTTCCTCATCACTTTCTCGGTCGTGCATAATGCTTTGTTATATCCGTGTCCTGCCATTGGTCCACCTGCATTCTTTTGAAAAGTCACAATGTTCCTCAGATGCCCTTTACCCACATAGCTCACACGCACGGCTTACTCATGAGGATGTTAAACGCCACGTCGAGCAAGGCTTTACTTTCGGGTGAACAGCTCCAATGCTACTTTACCTGAAATAATCCTGTTGGCTGTTGGAGTTTAACAAGCGTCTCCCTGAGGATGCGACGTCAAAGGAACTGTAGCTGAGCTTCAGAGAGCTGACACGGATTTGGAGCGCCGTGACTCTTGACGTAGTCAGCTAAAGTGAGATGCGAAAATAGTGAATTGGAGTGTAAGTGACTCAGACATCTGCTATGGTAATACAGGACACTATAAAAATATGTTACCAATGAAGGGTTTGAATCTACAGTTGAGCTCTACCTCAGATCCATATCTGCCTTTTTTCTCCCGAAGGCATCAGTCTTCTCCTTAGGGATTGAAAGATTGATCTTTGTTCTGTCTCTCTTTTTAATTTTTTTCCTGCTTGCATCTGCATGACAAAACGCTGCAGCCAGATTCCTAACTGGGGTTCGCAAACATGAACATATACTCCTATTTTAAAGTCTCTGATGGTTGCCGGTGCGTCATAGAGTCGATTTAAAAATATTGTTGTTTGTTTTTTAATCCTTAAATGGTCTTGCACCCTCTTATTTATCTGAACTTTGAACTTTGAACGTGCCGGTAGGTGTCTACGGTCCACAAGCAGTTATAATATAATCTGTCCCAGCCACATGCACCACTACAGTCGAGAGGGGATCGTGCTTTTGCAGTTGTCGGTCCTAGGCTGTGGAATAGCCTCCCTGTATCCTTGAGATCCTTGTCCTGTGTGCATGAGTTTCAGAATCAGAAAGAGCTTTATTGCCAAGTGTGCTTGCACACACAAGGAATTTGTTTTGGTACTGAGGCTTCTAGTGGACATAGAGGCTTCCATGTATACAAATACAACAAGAAACATAATACTACAAATGATGAGAATAAAAAATAAAAATATAATTATATGAGAATAAAAGTATAAAAGTTAAGTTTAAAGTTAAGTTAAAGTTGTATCTTTTTGACCGGGCATTTCACTAAATCTCAACTATGGTTTTATTACATTATATTTTAATGGTATTTTGCTCTTCCTTTTATGTTTCCTGGAGTCTTGCCTTGTAAAGCACGGTGGCCAACTTCTGTTGTGCTATATAAATAAATGAAATGAAATGACAAATCTGATAGCCAGATGTGTGAGGATGCCTCCTCACTGATGGGATGATGTAATCTGATACTGTCGGTTAATCAGATACTCTATAGCTGCATCCCAATGCAGAGGCTGCATCACAGTGGTGCGACGAAGGCTGTCCCTATTCCAATGCGTCCTTCGTTTCCCGTGCACTGAAGGATACAACAGATGGATCCATCACGGCCTTGATACCGCAGAATTCATTGCGCACTGGTGGCGACTAGATCTTTTTGAGAGAAAATTAGAATTTGTGAAAAATTTTTTTTTTTTGCCGCATAACACGTTTAAACGTATGTATTGGCTTTCAACTTACTCAAATATCTAATGATACAAAATAAAAAAAAATCTAATTTTTTTAAATCGGTTCAGCCTCTGAAGTCCGAATCCTTCGAAAGATGCGACCTCTGAATTGGGACGCTGCTCATGTCTCGCCCAATGCTCTCCTTCAAAGCATTTCAATGAGCAAATAGAAGTTTATGCAATGTATATACATCATTCCTGTAGCATTTTACACAATATTAGGCTTGGAATTTTTTTTTTTTTCACTTTTCAACAAATGGTCTGTGAAAAGACGTAATGATGCTTGTAAATGTTGATTGTCAACCTTGCAAGGTGTTAAAGAGAACCTATTATGCCCCTTTTCAAAGTCTTGATTTTGTTTTGGGGATTAATTAGGCCTAGGTTTTCAAACTTTTTTTTTTGTACACATTTTATATTGTTGCAGCACCGGTGTTGGGGAATAATGTATTAGACTTAAGTAATTTAATTACTAAATAAATGTAACTGTAATCCATTACAGTGTCTTATGAAAATGTTATTGATTACATAGGTGGTAACATCTGAATATTTTCTGTAAAAAGCTAGGATGTGTTGAATAATATTAATTTGTTGCTTTGGCTGTTGTTGATGTGCACGTGGTCTCCTGCCATTTAAAGGCTGTTTACACCACGTCTGTCAATTACATCAATCCACATTGCCGCTGAAAGCTTTAGGATGCAACCTGAAAGTGGCCATGGCAAGTGATTAAAAATGCATTTCAGTGCCGGAAATCTAACAATCATTTTATCCAGAAAATCCTGTATTTAACCTCAGAACAATCTCAAAGTAAAAATAGGTGCTAAAGTCTGATTTTGTGGTGGCTGTGCTTTAAAATTAAATTATTATTATTATTTTGAAAGTCTGAGAGTAATCAGTGTTGAGTAGGCTACTACTGCAAGGTTAACCCTGCATGGTTTAAATGTTTGAAAATCATGAACAGTTTAGAAAAGTAATCAAAATAAGTAATCAAATAAAGTAATAAAGTAATAGAAATATTTACACTACTTGTTACATTTTAAATAGGGTAACTTGTAATCTGTAACCCATTACAGCACCTCTCTTCCCAGTCTGTGTGTAACGCTATATTCAGTTCTCCCGAAGCCTCTCCTTCTGAAAAGCATTCCTGTTTATTAATGTGAAGCTGCTTTAAAACAGTCTGTATTAAGTGCTATATAAATAGATGTGACTTGATTTGACTTTAAAAATGTCTGTGTGCCATTTTACCACCATAGCCAGTGAAATAAATATGTGTTGCTTACAGTATTTCTCTTCAGTCACTTGGTGTTAGGATGGCTGTTCTGCAAAATAAAAAAATAACACTACACAAAATGTAATTCATGTTTTTGATGTGTTTTACACTACTTTAAAGTGGAGTCACCGATGAAGGTTCTTGTACACATCGCAAAGACAGATCAATAATGAAATCCTTTGTTGATTATTTTTATTATCGATTATTTGTTGTTTCTCCAATGGAAGTAGAAAACAGAAAAGATAGTGAGTGATTGTGACAGACAGAGATAGAGAAGTTTCAGACCAGTCTCACTCCCATGTGTCTCCTCCTTCCCGCTGGCTGAGGTCATCAGAGAGTGTGTGTTGCTCATAGCTCTCTGGATGATGTATTTTAAAGAAGAGCACTGAAGTGTGTAAGTGTGTGTGCTTGTGTGTGTATCTCCAGCAGGGGCAGACAGACGGTGCAGTCACAGGGAAGCAGTGAACCCTGACTGAGTGCGTTGGTGGCACTGCCCCGAGGGAATGTGTGCATGCATGTGAAGGTATGATGGACAGGGAATAGACAAGGAGCTTTGGCACAGTAGGTGAAGCTGTGGGACGATGGACGTGCCTGATCAGCCAGTGTGTCACGAGATCTTTACCTCATCGTCTCCAACACTCAGTGCCTCTCTGGAGCTAAAAATGTATGCCAATAAATGTGTTTTGAATCTTTCTATCCATCTTTACAAACTGCATTGCAGATTTGCCATTTCATAGGTTGAGTACTGCTTTTAGAGTGAAGAGAGTAAATGGAGTGAGTGATGTTCATTTGAATGAAGCGGAAAATGTATTTTCTTTCCCCCTGTCTCATTTAACTTTCTTTAGGCCCACCGTTTCTGAGGCTGCGTTTACACTTGGCATTAACATGCGACCTGTATCCGGATGTTGTCCACACACACATTGAAAAGACGAGTGTAAACGCGCTTCTGATGGGAATGTTATCCGATCAGCGTGTAGAGGTTGGGAGGGAGTCGGGGACGCATTGTGATCGGATCTCAGTGTAATGTAGACGCAATCCAACAATCGTGTCTGCATTCACACACACACACACACACACACACACACACACACACACACACACACACACACACACACACACACACACACACACACACACACACACACACACACACACACACACACACACACACACACACCCCATACTGTCATTATTCCCCTCCTCTCTCCAGGACCAGTGCTTTAAGTGGGCCGGTACGCGCCGGTACTCAGTACCGCCACTTCCAAATACAGCTCTTGAGAGTACCGCCACCTCTCCGTGCACCCAGAACGTGCTTCTAGCGTACCGGTACGCTCATTTGCACATCTGTTTTAATCCTTTGGCTGCGCTGCCGCTTTTCAGAGCGCCCTTCACAATGCACGCTTCCTAATTCGTCCCACCGTGAGCAGAGACTACATTACCCATACACCCTTGAGTTTTACTGTAAGTGAAAAGTGTCGCTTTTGCCGCTGTCAGTGTCAACCAACGTATTAATAAACCATACTATGTATAAAAAAATCAGATGAGCCCAGAATATGAAGGCAACGCGTTTAATTACACATTAAGCGTTTTCCTCCCATAGAAAACCGTTATAAGAAAACGCTTAACGTGGCTTACTGTAGGCTACTAAGGCAGTGATATTAAAAGCCACGTTAAGCGTTTTCTTATAACGGTTTTCTATGGGAAGAAAATGCTTAACGTGTAATTAAACGCGTTGCGTTCATATTTTGGACTCATCTTATTTTTTTATACATAGTATGGTTTATTAATATGATGTGTACTGAGTTTGGTCTTTTAATATCACTGTCATAGTACAGTAAGCCACGTTAAGAGAGGGACAGTGAAACGCGCAACCATATCTGCTCGGTTAAAATACAAATACAATGAACACTATGGTTATTATGTTTTATAAATTACTTTATGTACATTTTGTTCAAAATATTTTCAATACCCTTTTGCACATTTTATTTATGTTCAGTAGCTCTTTCTACAGTAGCTCTTTCTAAGGTTATTTTTTCCAATAACCTTTTGCACATTTTATTTAAGTTCAGTAGCTCTTTCTAGCTCAAGCAGATCCATAAACTAATAAAAGGATTTATTATTTTTTATAAGGTCGTCTGTTGACTGCTGCATATAAAAGTCAGCAAAATTTTTTTAATAATAATAATAATAGAGTACCGGTACCTCTTTTGGGCCACTTAAAGCACTCTCCAGGACTGAGAGCTGTGTGGTTTTGACATACAGCCGAGTGTGAAGTATACATCGCAAATATACTGAAATGTTTGCCTTCGCACCCTAAAGTTGCAGAACCATTCATTTTCTGTAAAGAACACGCATTTTTCCCAGCACAGCTGGCAACGTTCTCGGATATGTTTCTCTGTACCGTTTCCATTACGGCATATATCCACGTTATTAGTACTTGCATCCTCTTTGTAAAATGAGATTTGTAAAATGTCCCTCGACTGAAAACTGTTTCTAAAAGAAAACCCATCACTTCAGGTCGACTACGGTGTAAACACACCGTATCCTGATTGGCTTATGATCCGATCTGCTTGATCGGATCACGGTGATTGCATGTTAATCCCAAGTGTAAACGCAGCCTGAGTTCTGGTAAGAACATAGGTCACCATGATTTTGCAAGACATGTTCCTGTTGTTGAACCTGGAACAACATTACTTGCTGAAAATGTAGCCCTAACCCCACTCCTTAACCTAACCCTACCCATCGCTAATCCCTAAAACTAGAGGGAAATGATAGGTGAATAACACAGATTACCGTCTGTAAGCCTAAACTTGGCAAACTTGTCTCTAAAATCTGATTAGTTGATTGGAATATTGTATATAATGAAACATAACATAATGAAAACGCTATCTGCTAAAAGTTGGTCAACTTTTAGAACCACATAGATAATCTTAACAAACATGGCACACATCTTTAAAGCTTTCTGACCACAAAACACCTCCATTCTTGCTCATTACTGACAATTTCACACCTTTAATGGCACAGACGTACATCACACACTTCACAAACTTTGCAGTAATTATACTCTTCATTTGAAGCCTTTTATCAAATTCTAATAGGCTGCTGTGTCTTGCAAACACACTCTTGTCCGCTGCTGTGATGTTAGCAGACTCTTGGCTGTAGAAGTGTGTATCCCTCAGTTACTGTCATCATGTAATTTGCAGTGTTTTCTGTTCTTCCCATAACTTTTCCTCTAGTGTTGTCTGATAGCCTACTCTCTGATGCAGTGACAGAAATTGTTGGGATGCACCAATCGAGGACATGAAAGCATGTTCCTGAAAACAGCAGAATAAAGTTGTGCGGTTGGAATCAACTCTCTTTTTAATTCTGTAAAACAGTAATTCTGTAAAACAGTAATTTTGTAAAACAGTAATTCTGCAAAATAACTGTTTTCTCAAGTAAAGCTTAACATATAAATCAGTGGCAGCGATATAAATCAGTCAACGTAACAGATTTTAAATAACTTACCCAAACAGCAAACAAATCCAGCAGTAAAGCTTTAGCTTCTTGATTGACGCGGTCATCCAGGGGTATCGCTTAATTGCTGTGGTTGAACTGAAGTACTTTAAAAAGCTTTGGCTTTCTTCACAAAATTAAGCTGTCTGGTGTAGGTCTTCCTTTGCCAATTAACTTCAGCTTTTCTTTAAAAGTTAATCTTGAAAACTGTGCGGATAATAAATTAGCAATGATGCCCTCCTCTAATGTTGCTTGCAGTTTCCATACCGAATAATACTAGCTATTTTAACAGCATTTTTTTTTCTCCGATCGAGTACCTCACGGCCTAGTCCCAATTCACCTTCTTATACTACGACCAAAATGTATGTTCTCTTTTTGTGAAGAAAAAGTACATACTTTTGAGTGTGTAGCAAAAGAGTAGGCAAGCTTTGGGACATACTATCACGTCATCTTTAACGGACAGATTTGTCGCGTGCGTCACCGTAAACTGCCCTGTCAATCATCCTGTTACCGTAAACTGTCCTGTCAATCATCCTGTTACCGTAAACTGTCCTGTCAATCATCCTGTTACCGTAAACTGTCCTGTCAATCATTCTGTTACCGTAAACTGCCCTGTCAATCATCCTGTTACCGTAAACTGCCCTGTCAATCATCCTGTTACCGTAAACTGTCCTGTCAATCATCCTGTCACCGGAAACTGCCCTGTCAATCATCCTGTTACCGTAAACTGTCCTGTCAATCATTCTGTTACCGTAAACTGCCCTGTCAATCATCTCGTCACAGTTAAAATCCTCCGTTCGATCTTATTTGATTTCCTAGGGTTTCGAAGAGAGATGTAGTCGCACGTCCTTCTGCAGTCGTGGGTCTTTCATGCGGAGACTCTCCTGCTGTGTTTGTAATATAATGAATATAATGATGCATTTAAAAGGTAATGGCTAAACTTATCTTTACAAAAGTTCACAATGCTGCTGCAGATGCAATATAATGTAGACAACGTTGAATAAATACATTTTCGTCAGGTTAGATACTGATAATTAATCACTTAAATTTATCTTAACCTCTCTACATAACCGCCGGATTCGCGCGTCCTCCATGTCTGTAGTTTTTTAACACTTTTCAGTCGTGTTTGTAGTTCTAACCGAATCCTCTTCGAGAGGGTAATCCATCAGCCGGAAACTGAAGCCTCGCGGGAGCCGCTATTGTAGCAAAACTTCACCTGCTGTTAGCATTGACTCCCATTCATTTTGCCGTCACTTTGACAGCGAATAACTTTACATCTGAGGCGTCCAAAGACTTCAGTTGTCCATTATTTATTTCTAAAGAAACACGACAATGTATTAAAGGCTCCATTACTTTGTATCTTACGTTATGGCCCCGTAGAAGCCGTTTTTGTTAAAAACAGGCTAACGATTGCGTCATAACCACGCGACTCTCTGTCGCACAAGACAGACATTACCGTATAGAGAGGAGGAGAAGCTCGCAGGCAATCTTTTACTGTCTATGAGGCAATCGGGGGGACATAGAGCCATAAAGTCAAGGGAGATAGCCCATAGATAGAGAGTCAACGGGACAAAATATTTCACCAACATGTTTGAGGAATTAGGTGATTCAGATTTGTCTTGCCACAGCTACTAGAAGATTTACAACGTTCAGACTGTCGTCAAGCTCAGTTTGAGCCTGCGCAGTCGCTCAGCCATCAGGAAGGAAGTGTTTCAGGCTTCAGTCTTCTCTGTTGAAATCAATGGGGTCGCTGTGTCCATTTCTTTTACTGTCTATGATCCTCGTCTAACGCGCGATGGGTTGTGGGCAATATTGGCCGTTAGCGTGCGCATCGATCTGCACTTCGGATTCTGACCGGGAATAGTAGATCATCCTTCAGCTCGGATCAGCTCGGGATTTTCTTTAAGCCCTGATCTGTACGAGTTGGGGACGTGTCAGTGAGAAACACGGCGGAATCAATGGATGCAACGTCTGTAGTTGACGGTAAATTTTAATTGAATTTCAATGTTTACTTGTCCTAGAAACTGTCATTTATCATGATCATCATTAATCTTGTTAAAAGCAGCAAGTTAATGAATTACAACAAAAAATGCTAACAGTTTACATTTACATTGGCTTCATAAGTTTATTAAAAACATAAAAAGAAAAACACACCTGATGCGCATTCTTTGATCTTCATTTTCTATAAGCAGAGTTAACAAACCTTGCTGTATTTTCGTGTAATTCATTAAAAGAAGGTACACCGCCATCTTGCTCCGACAAAACTGACTTGAACGCACCTCACGTCAAAAATTTTCATTTTTTTTGAAAATCCTATGAAAATCCTACACCAATGAAAATCACATTCTATATAATCATAGGAACACATGGAAGGAAATTAAAATGACTTTATTCTAGGTGTTGTACATTGAATTACACAGGCAGAGGTGGTGTGGTGCTGGATCTCAAATAATTGTTGAACACACACACACACACACACACACACACACACACACACACACACACACACACACACACACACACACACACACACACACACACACACACACACACACACACACATTTTAGCACAGTCGTCATTTTTAATTGTTTATTTCACAATTTGTTATCATAGTTTTAAATTTACTAATTCATATATTATAAATGCATTTTTCAAATTTCAAAGTTTTATCAAGTTTAAAGTTTCAAATAACAAAAGGCAGTTGTAATTTGATCTTCATATAACAAAAATAGGTCATAATTAAAATAATTAATAAAAAAATTGAATCTGTTGACCAATAGGACATAAAAGTGTCATAATAAAAACGCTATCTGCAATAAGTTGAATAACTCTTAGAGTTACAAACATGGACTGAAAAACACACAACTCCCATTTTGATGGGGTCTTCAAGCTTTTAAATCTTTATGAGCACAAAAGACCTCCATTCTTCCTCATTATAGACAATTTCACACCTTTAATGGCACAGACGTACATCACACACTTCACAAACATTGCAGTAATTATACTCTTCATTTGAAGCCTTTTATCAAATTCTAATAGGCTGCTGTGTCTTGCAAACACACTCTTGTCCGCTGCTGTGATGTTAGCAGACTCTTGGCTGTAGAAGTGTGTATCCCTCAGTTACGGTCATCAGCAGTGTTTTCTGTCCTTCCCACCACTTTTCCTCTAGTGTTGTCTGATAGCCTACTCTCTGATGCATTAACAGAAATGTTAGGGATGCACCAATCGAGTAGTCACCAATCTTTACCGACCAGCGTCCAGCAGTTCACTGAGGCTCATGCATTTTAAAACTGTTATTCGGTCACATGAAGAAGACTCAATGATGTGCAATGTTGTAATTTTATATTTGTTGTTGATTTGTAATTTTGTGACTGTAAATGCTGTCTATTCTTGGGACACTCTTTAATTTTTAATCTCAGAGAGACTATCCTGGTTAAATAAAGGTAAAAAAAATAAATAATTCACGACAGTTATTTTTTAATTGCAGCACGCACTGATTCACACATAAACTCCACTAAATGAGTCTTTTTCTTTTCCACTTTACCCATTCAGATGCTTATGCCGGTTTTATGTATAAAAATAGAACTGTTAGATGTTCTTGGCACAGTTTCTTAACTTTTCTTTTCAGTTTAGACAATCTGATGGCCTATCAGCTTCTGCATAATTATGAGATAGCAAAATATCCACCGGTTGCACACTTGAAAATCCCAGTGCATTCGGGACCTTAGGTATTGTTCGCCTACTGTTTCATGAATACTGCATTTATCATGGTTTTTGATAACAGTGATAACAGCAATAACAGTTTAACCTTCAATAATGGAACCATATAGATGTTAATGCCGTGTTTGTTGTAAAATATTGGTGTTAAATATGTATGGACTGTAAGATGCCTATTTTCAAGTGGATAATTATGGTAATTCTCGGTACAGTTAGAGGAAAAATAAACTGCAAGTTTATGGTATTTTAAAATTAATTACAAAAAAAAAATGAAAGGAAGATGGCAAAAAGTGATGCAGGCTCAAGTTAAATCAAGCTAGATCTCAAATCTGATGGAAGCGATTCTTTGGACTTGGGCCAGTGAGTAACCCCCTAGCAACCACCCAGAGTACCATAGCAACCACGAAGCACTGCCATGACAACCACCTACAAATCCTAGCATAGTGGCGGTGAGTTTTGAACAAGCGAACACCACTTTAAAAATCTAGTTGACATAATCAAAATCCACATACAGTACAGTATAGTACAGTACAGTTCAAAGCTTTGGGGTCCGCAAGGGTTATTAAAATGTTTTTTTTTTTAAGTCTCTAATTCTCAGCATGAATGCATTTATTTAAAAAAAAAAAACAGTAATATTGTAAAATATTATTACAATACAGTCCTGGGAAGAATTATTGGCACCCCTGGTAATTATGAACAAAGAAACCTGTGAAAATAAATCTGCATTGTTAATCCTTTTAGGGCCAGATCTACTAACAGCTTGCGCCAGCTCAAACACTTTTTGGTGTTAAAAAACTACTGTCAGGATTCATTAAAGACACGCAGTGAAGAATTAGTGCTGAAAAGGCGAGGACAGGGTTATTTATTGCATGTACATTTGTAGGAGTTTCCCTTTCAGAAGCAAAATTTATGGGAGGAGAGTATTGAAATGAATCATGCAAGGTGAATTTTACTAAGATTTGCGCTTGTCAATTTACTGGTATTTGCGCCATTATTTATCCCCCAAAAAACATGTCTTAAACCAGATGCTAATTTGCGGTGCTCTTGGTAGATTGCGTTTGTCATTATGGAAATGATTCGGCTGTGTCTGTGTTCTTTAATTTCCAAGTCATCAGTAGATCACATGCAGACCTACGCGCGCGCTAATCAGCCCTGTTTAGCAAATCAGGCCCAAAATCTTTTATTTAAAAACATCACAAAAATATTTGTAACATCTTTAGTTGATTGGAACTTTTTATTTATTGCCCTGATGGTGGAAATGGGAATTTTCAATTCTTTAGCTATTTTCTTACTGCCACTTTCTATGTTGTAAAGCTCAACAATCTTTTGTTGCACATCAGAACTGTGGTTTGTCGTTTGTTGCACTTTTGTTTTACTCATTGTGATGGATGACGAAGGGAATTTGGCCTTTGTGTTAACTCATGTTACTCCTCAGTGTAAAAAAAAGTCATGGCTGGATAATTGCATGTTCATCCTAATGTGAATATGAATATAATTGTGGCCAACATGTTTTGGAGAAAAAATCCAATTTTCAATTATTTTACTTAATTGAAAGGTTAGAGTTTTTTTTTCTTTAATGAACAATCAAAAGGATCAACAATTCCAATTTATTTTCACATTTTCTTTAATCATATTTACTAAGGATGCCAATAGTTCTGACCATGACTTTATCATTTTGGCAAAGCTGAATTTCAGCAGCCATTATTCCTGTCTCTAATGTCACATGATCCTTCATAAATCATTCTAATATGCTTTCATCTCAATATGAAAGCCTGAAGTCGGGATGGAGGAACAAGCCACTGGACCATCAACATAACTTCAGCTTAAATCACTCTTAGGCCATTAATATATTTCTTATTGTTAATGTATTTCAGGGTAGACTAGTCTCATTCATTTAGGTTCAATGAAAGTGTTCAAACCTCAGGCTTTACACACAAATCCATTGATTTTAATAGGGATGATGCGACTAAATGACGTTGAGGAAAATGGCAAGGGGTTGAAAAACAAAACTGATTTAGGACAAATGTAAGTGCCTCATCTCGCTCAACAAATCAGCACCCTGTCGAGTCGCGGTGCAGAACTGGTATATATTGTGATGTTCTGTGCTGTAGTCATGGCCAAAATCTTTGTGCGTCTGAAATAGAATACTTCCTTAAATAGTATGTGAAAAACGGTATGTTAAAAGAGGAGTATGTCCAAATACACAGTCATCCCTGGATAACCTAGTACTCACTGCGCAATGTGACGTCGGAGTGACGTCTTTTCTATGTCATTTTTGGACGTCCAATTTCAGTTGTTTTGTAACGCCAGGCGACGTCTTTATTCGACGTATATATCGCACGTCTAATGTTGACGTCCATGGGACCAAATGTGGTCGTTTTTTCAACATCAAATTTAGACTAATTTTAGACGTCGTTTCTATACAACTTCTATAACTGTAGTCCCATGATTCAAAAGGGTGGAGGACATGTTTTCTGTACCATGCACAGGTCCTTCTCCAAAAATTAGCATATTGTGATAAAGTTCATTATTTTCCATAATGTAATTATAAAAATTAAACTTTTATATATTTTAGATTCATTGCACACCAACTGAAATATTTCAGGTCTTTTATTGTTTTAATACTGATGATTTTGGCATACAGCTCATGACAACCCAAAATTCCTATCTCAAAAAATTAGCATATTTCATCCGACCAATAAAATAAGTGTTTTTAATACAAAAAAAGTCAACCTTCAAATAATTATGTTCAGTTATGCACTCAATACTTGGTCGGGAATCCTTTTGCAGAAATGACTGCTTCAATGCGGCGTGGCATGGAGGCAATCAGCCTGTGGCACTGCTGAGGTGTTATGGAGGCCCAGGATGCTTCGATAGCGGCCTTAAGCTCATCCAGAGTGTTGGGTCTTGCGTCTCTCAACTTTCTCTTCACAATATCCCACAGATTCTCTATGGGGTTCAGGTCAGGAGAGTTGGCAGGCCAATTGAGCACAGTAATACCATGGTCAGTAAACCATTTACCAGTGATTTTGACACTGTGAGCAGGTGCCAGGTCGTGCTGAAAAATGAAATCTTCATCTCCATTAAGCTTTTCAGCAGATGGAAGCATGAAGTGCTCCAAAATCTCCTGATAGCTAGCTGCATTGACCCTGCCCTTGATAAAACACAATGGACCAACACCAGCAGCGGACATGGCACCCCAGACCATCACTGACTGTGGGTACTCCAGTGCTGCTTCTCTGTAGCCCAGGTCAGGCACTTCTGCCGCTGTTTCTGGTTCAAAAGTGGCTTGACCTGGGGAATGCGGCACCTGTAGCCCATTTCCTGCACACGCCTGTGCACGGTGGCTCTGGATGTTTCTACTCCAGACTCAGTCCACTGCTTCCGCAGGTCCCCCAAGGTCTGGAATCGGTCCTTCTCCACAATCTTCCTCAGGGTCCGGTCACCTCTTCTCGTTGTGCAGCTTTTTTTGCCACACTTTTTCCTTCCCACAGACTTCCCACTGAGGTGCCTTGATACAGCACTCTGGGAACAGCCTATTTGTTCAGAAATTTCTTTCTGTGTCTTACCCTCTTGCTTGAGGGTGTCTATGATGGCCTTATGGACAGCAGTCAGGTCGGCAGTCTTACCCATGATTGCGGTTTTGAGTAATGAAACAGGCTGGGAGTTTTTAAAAGCCTCAGGAATCTTTTGCAGGTGTTTAGAGTTAATTAGTTGATTCAGATGATTAGGTTAATAGCTCGTTTAGAGACCTTTTTCATGATATGCTAATTTTTTGAGAATTTTGGGTTTTCATGAGCTGTATGCCAAAATCATCAGTATTAAAACAATAAAAGACCTGAAATATTTCGGTTGGTGTGCAATGAATCTAAAATATATGAAAGTTTAATTTTTATCATTACATAATGGAAAATAATGTAATAATCACAATATGCTAATTTTTTGAGAAGGACCTGTATTTACATTTACGCATTTGGCAGACGCTTTGATCCGCAGTGACTTACATTACACATTTACATTCCTATCAGTTCTTGCTTTCCTGGGGAATCAAAACCCATGATCTTGGCGTTGCAAGCGCCAACGCTCTACTGTTTGAGCCACAGCATTACACCTTAATATGTGTCTCCAGTTATCACGTGCTGCTGAGACGATCAAATGGAGTTTTTGGAAAATTATCTTAAATAATTATAAATAATCTGTATTCATATGTATTAATCATGTTGATAACAACAATGTTGATATTTGTAAATAAAAAAAATTGCATATTAATCATGTAAATTTCCTGCACCTGTAATAGACGTCCAAATGAGGTCCAAAAAAATGACCCAGTTCAAAGGTCAAATGTTGAACTTCAACATGACATCCAAGTTGGGTCATGGTTGGACGTCCAAATAGTGGACCTAGTTTGGACGTTGAATAGAGGTCCAGAATTAGTCATGGACCGACGGACCCGTTATAGACATGATCTGCACGTCTATCCGACGCCCAATGTTTAGTGGGTACTTGTGCCAAGATTCTGAAATGCGCATTCAATGGACACTTTACACTCCCATGAGGCCACAGGAAAGGATTTATGAATGGAAGTGAAGCGACGAAACTGACACTGGTAGGTCAAATGACAGTAACAAGATGGCGGATATACTTCCGAACTTCATTTATAATTCGTAATCGTATCTTAAATTAATCTAAAATAACAATGCAATATTCTAAACATAGAATAAAAATAAAAACTTCTGAAAAGTAGCTAATAGTTTGAAATGTTATGTTATGGTGGGCAAAAGACGGGTTTTAGAGTGCACGTTTTTGAAAATGATACTGTTATCGTCTCTGTGTAAACTACAAAAACACCAATTTATAAAACCGTTAACGTCATGCACATGCGCATTACATCTTCAGGCAAAAACCTCTTTAACATTTATATGTATTTGTTATAATTGAATTTTCATAATAACATAATAACATTTAACAGTACAACACAATAACATAATAACAATAACATTAGTAAATAAGAAAGGTCACAAATCAATGTAGTTTTGTATGACTGTTCATTAGTTACTTAGTTATTTTTCTCAAACATTAATTACTAGATAATTAGTAGTTCTTCAGGAGGTATGACATAATTCATTAGTTATTGGTTAACTGTTACTTAACACAATCATACAATTCTATTACACCCTGATAGTAGTTAACACCAGTGAAGAAGTAGTTTAAGACGAATTACCTATTAGTTCTTCAATAATTCCTTATTATCTTACAGGCCAAATGGCGATATACAACACATGCTGGTAGAATCCAAAGTACAAGACCTTCCATTACATTAAATCCACATATTAACATATGCCTTAGCATTTTGGAGTTGCAACCTTGACCGAAGCCTTGTGTGTCTGAGAAAAGGGTCCTTGTCTGCTCAGTAGAAGAAATGTTTAAGGCTATGTGATAATTGATGCCTGATTAATATTACTCATTGCAGTTGTTTGATGTGATTGCCACTTGAACGCTTTTGCATAAAGGGGGTATTCACTGAAGGACATACTCTACCTCTAGCCAAACTCCAGAAAACCTCTTCATGCTGAAGTTCTAAGAGATCAAAATCATGGCTCAAATGTTAAAAAGTCAAAGGGATCTGAAACTGGGCAAATAGTAACAGAAAATGTGTCTCAGTGCTAGTCAACACACGAGGGTCATTGGCATCATGCTCTTTGTATTCAAAATACACTAAGATACGCTAAATGCAATTCATATATTCAATTACTTCAATAAAACTGTTTTTTTTTTTACATTTGCCTATTTAAATTTTTTTTTTGGGTGGGCATATAAACTAAAAAATGTCACCAAGATAAAACCAAATATCTATGGAAGAGGATTAGGGCCAAGCAATAATACAAAAATAAAACCATCTCGAGATTAAAGTCATTATAATGCGAAATTAAACTCGTTAAATTTCGAGAAATTAACTCGAAATACAATCTTGAGAATAAACTCATTACATTTCGAGAATAAAGTCGTTGTATTTCGAGAAAAAAATCGTTAAATTTCGAGAAAAAAAACTCGAAATACAATCTTGAGAATAAACTTGTTAAATTTCTAGAAAAAAGTCGAAATAATCGTGAGAATGAACTAAGAGAATAAACTAAGAGAATAACGCATTCGGTCAGTGTTCATTGCATAGCCGACTGATAGAGGACATGGCAGAGTTGGGTCACTTAGTCAAGCTATATTTTAGACTTTCTTTCAGTAACAAAGAAATACTGTCAACTTTAGCTAATTATGACAGAATAATAACTGTCACACTTGACACCAGTGTAATAACTGGACACCCTCCTATGCCAGTAACTGTTTTTATGAAGTAACTGGCTATGACTTTAGGATCGTTGTTGGTTGTGTACGCCTCCATCCACAGAATGTAACGACTGTAACCATCTATACAGCCATTAATGCAATGCCGTACGGTTTTAATTTATCATAGCTGTCCATATGCCAGAGTGCATTTGGGCCAGCGCAAGTGTACTGGCGTCTTCTCAAGCGTCTCCTTCGTCGAAATTACCCACCTTGAGGATCAACAAGTTTAATAATGCGTCTTATGGTATCCTGGGAAACCACGAACCCCTGATGAATCGCGCGTAGGTGAAGCCAGCGATAACCTTGCATTTGTCCACTGGTTGTCTTTTCATGTTGGACAAAAGCGAGTACATCGGGCAAATTGGACTGATTTTTTCTTCTAAACAGAGCTAGCCGCTTGCAAATTCTCTTTAAAGTTCGTATGCTAATTATTATTCTGTCATAATTAGCTAAAGTTGATAGTATTTCTTTGTTACTGTAAGAAAGTCTAAAATATAGCTTGACTAAGTGACCCAACTCTGCCATGTCCTCTATCAGTCGGCTATGCAATGAACACTGACCGAATGCGTTATTCTCTACATTTCATTTCAACTTTTTTTCTCGAAACACAATTACTTTTTTCTTGAAATTTAACGAGTTTATTTCTCGAAACACAACGACTTTATTCTGGATATTTAATGAGTTTATTCTCAAGATTGTATTTCGACTTTTTTCTCGAAATTTAACGAGTTTAATTTCGCATTATAATGGCTTTAATCTCGAGATGGTTTTATTTTTTTTATAATTGCTTGGCCCTAATCCTCTTCCGTACATGTCTATAGGAAACTTATATATTCAGCGTTTTTCTACATGATACCACAATTGTTTGATTAACATTAATGAAACAGACAGCCTATATATAGGCTATTAATACCTACTGTAGGCTACCACACGGATCTAATATAATGTTACGCATCAGATGTGTTTCCCCAATAGTCAAAGCAAAAGTTCCCTTAAGACATAACAGATAATATTTCTGTGAATACTTGCCAAGACAGATATTTTTAAATACTGTAATTCTGTGTATATGTGTATATGGGGATCACATTTTTGCCGGGATCACACGGCATTTTTCACGGACAAAAAAAGGCTACTTCTCCTTTAGAAAACGTACAAATAAAAAATACTTTTAGATGTTTAATTGCTTTGGAGCATTGGGATCACTAGACGAGGGCTTGATGAACTCATTTTTATGAAAACCTCAAATTCAACAAAAATATTTAATTTTCACTTGTTTTGCCTGTATAGCTCATAATTTCCCGTGCTCATTCCAACTCAATTTGACAGCACAGGTCACATATTCTACTTGAAGGTAAGACCACAAGACATTTTTTGGACTTTGAGGTGAAAATGGTATTAGATTTTTTTTAAAACCAAATGAAACTAAAATGATTACACTTCTGAGAATGTGGCACATCAACTTTTCTTTATCTTGGAGTCTCTTATTTGTCATTGACCCAGAAACATGTCAAACGGTGGGTATTCTTTTGTACTGTCTTTATGCCACAGCATGATTTAAAAAAATCCTACGCAAAGACCAAAAGAATTTGCCAACTCATCTAGTCATTAATATAGAGTTTGGCTGCGTTTAAAGTAAGAGATCTGCATAGGACCTGTGGAAAATGGACTTCATTTATGGCCTTTAGAAAAGCCTCAGTTGCATAGTGACAAATATGAACAGATTTTGTCATAAGTGCACGCTAGCATTCAACAAATGTACCTAATGGGATTCAACGAATAAAACTGGCGTAAATAATTGAGGTCAGAGCTGTGGCGTGATAAGTGGATGAGAAACACGACTGTGGGGTTTTTGGGATCCTGATTTTCAGGTTCAGTGCTTTTTAGTTCTTAGGTCATGCAGTGGAAATTACACTTATGAAACATTTCAACATGATTTCAGACAAAATCGTGGTTAGTCCACTTATGTACACTACCAGTTGTAATTTAGTTTTAATTTTTGGTTGGTATTGTTATATTATATTTATTTATCTTCTATAAATCACCTGTTATGATTGACAAAAACACCTTCATGAACAGATAGAAAAGTATTGATTCGATTTCCCATTCATCGCAATGTAAGTTGCTAAGTAACTGAATGGAACTTTTTATTTGTTTTGTTTATTTATCCACACAAATTATTATTATTATTATTATTATTATTATCAGTCTGTTATTATATAGTCTCTATGTTTTTTTTTACTGTTGTCCCGTCTATCTCTATTAACTGTCTCCTTAAGACCCTTTGCAAAAACAATTCTTTCTTATCTGTCTTATTTTCCGAAACATCCTGATAACATGAAAAAAAACCTTCAGAACCAAAAGTGTGCAAAAAACTTTTTTTTCATAGAATAAATCATAAAGCAAGTTTACTTTTGACACCAATTTTCTTCTTTTAAGCAATAATCTATAATTTGGTTACATTAATGAATATGAGACGGACGCTGATTGTTCTGGGAAATGAGATCTGGTATAAAACATCTGCTCAAGCTGAACCCTTCCAAGCTCCAACAGGTAACAAAATATGCTTTCATTTATTCTTCTGGAATTGTTACTCTGATATCAGCAGAGTTTTATATTATCCTGAAAATTAGAGATTGATCCGTGTTAGATATAGAGCCGGGTCGCCAAATACCCAAAAGATTGTCGAAACATTTGTGCATTTAATGGTTAAAAGGTGAACACTTTATTTTAATGGTTGACATTCTGTTGACTATACTGTAAGTAACTTTGCATCTTGTCAACTAATTCCCTTTAGAGTAGTATTAGTATTAGTAGATTGTCTGCTTAATATCTGCATGTCAACTAACTGTTAGAGTACTCTTAAAAATAAAGGTTCATTTATGGGGTTTTCGTGGCGATGCCATAGAGTAACCATTTTTGGTTCCCAAAATAACATTTCATAGAACAATTCTTCAAAGAACCTTTTTTTTCAGTATAAATAACCTTTTGTGGAATTGAAAGGTTCCAGGGATGTTGGAGGCTCTTCATAGATCCATAGATCGTTATTTTTACGAGTGTAGTAGCGTAGTAGACTGTCTGCTTAATATTGGATAACACTTTATTTTGATGGTGTTCCAATAGACATTTTAAGTAACTTTAATTTTAAGTGCATGTCAATTTCTAACTCTAACCCTTTATTCTACTAACCCTACCCCTATAGTACTACTATTTCACAAGTTCCTTTGCCCATATAATCTTTAAGCTTATAATGTTAAGTGTATTTGGCTTGTTGTTCACAATAGAGGGGCTCAAGGAAGCAGCTTCACCTCGAGCTTAGATAAACCCAAGGGTGTAATCCATCAGCCGGAAACTGAAGCCTCGCGGGAGCCGCCATTGTAGCAGAACTTCACCTGCTGTTAGCATTGACTCCCATTCATTTTGGCGTCACTTTGACAGCGAATAAGTTTACATCTGAGGCGTCCAAAGACTTCATTTGTCCATTATTTATTTCAAAAGAAACACGACAATGTATAAAAGGCTCCATTACTTTGTATCTTACGTTATGGCCCCGTAGAAGCCATTTTTGTAAAAATAGGCTAACGATTGCGTCATAACCACGCGACTCTCTGTCGCACAGTAGAGAAATGACCGTATAGACAGGAGGAGAAGCTCGCAGACAATCTTTTACTGTCTATGAGGCAATCGGGGGGACATAGAGGCATAAAGTCAAGGGAGAAGCCCATAGAATGTGAGTCCATAAAATCAACAGGACAAAATATTTCAACGTTTTTGAGGAATTGGAAATAATTCGGTATGTGGCAAGTGAATACATATGAAGTAACATTTATCCACGAACTTTAAATAATTTATCTACTTCATTAAGTAATGAAGTATGGGTAATGGGGTATACCTATATTAACGGGGGATGGGGAAATTATCAGGAAATTATACAGGCAATGGAAGAAGAAAAAACCCATCTCAATGTCAATCGCGGTTAACGTTACACAGCTACTAGAAGATTTACAACTGTCAGACAGGTCTGTCACGTCACATCTTGAGTTTGAGCTTGACGAAAGTGAGTGCTTCTAATGGGCTTCACTTTTCTCAGTTGAAATCAAGGGGGTCGCTGTGTCCATTTCTTTTACTGTCTATGGATATACTCCCCAGTGGACTACTAATGCTTGGATGATGATAATGGTAGCAAGATGCCTAAATTATGTTGGTGGAGTTGTTGGGGTGGAGGAATGCCAGAACAGCTGATGCCAGAGCGAGGTGAGCGGCTGCTTATATGCTCCGGCTGTTAATTGAAAGATTAGATGGGTTCACTCCTCCCGAAATTACATTGTGAACTTCACTACTCAACTAATACCCTAATGAGAGTTATCTGACTCTAAAAGTTGCTTTGTATAAAAGCAGCTGCTAAATGAACCACTGTAAAAATGTAAAATAGCAAGAAAATCCTGTTTACCATCATTTGTCGACTTTAAAGCTGTAATGTGTGATGTAGACAGGCCTTGGCTGTTTTCCCCCTGTCAAGTGCAGCGTATCATTCCACATTTCCTCTCTCTGAATCACACTCTCTAATGTGTCTCTCTCATTTTCTGTGAACAGAGGATTACCGGCATTGATGCCTGGAAAATGCAAGGGCTCATCAGAGCTGTTTATGAAGTCGCTTTCTCAAGCTTCACATCAAAACAGCTCCAGGGCAAACATCTCCAAACTTTTGACTGGGTCACTGTGAAGAACAGCATCTGAATCTGCTCACTTGTTTGAGAGGTTGCCAAGAATCCGAGAGCGAGATATGTTCTTCAATTTCCACTTGGTCATGCCTCATAACCACATTTCATGACTTTAATGAGCTCATTACAGTGGGCTGGCTTCATAAGAGACACGGCTCACATCGCCCAGAGCGCTTCTGAATGGACATCACTGCGACCACCTCAATAGAAAACAGATTTAAACACACCATGTGCGCAGATGTAAGGGATATTCACTCATGAATATTCATGCTCATATTCAAACCATTTACTGATAAACATGTTCAGATTTAACACTTAAATGTATGAATCATTATTACATATTAGGTTCTTTATCAACCCGGATCTATACTTTACACGAATGGATCTCTAACTGCCACGATAGTATAAAACTCTTCTGATATTTTAATAATATTACATAAGAATTTCGTTAAATGATGTCTACCTTTAAAAAATGAATGACATCACGGGTGGATAAAGACCAAAGGCATGCATTTAAAGGTTAACTATAAAACTATAGTTTGATTGAGCATTCTGATTGATAATCAAAGGTTTTAAAAAAAAAATTTGTTAAAAAGGTTGGTCCCACTTTATATTAAGTGGCTGTAAGTACTATGTACTTACATTGAAATTAATAATTTGATACAATGGACTCATTGTGTACATACATATTTTTTACATTGTACTAATACTTGCATGTAACTACAGCTGTAATTAATTCATGTAATTACATTTTTAATTACACAGTTGACCCTTCCCTTACACCTTAACCTACCCTTAAACCGACCCATACCACCACACCTGACCCTAACCTTACCCGTATCCCACACGCCTGACCCTAACCTTACCCGTATCACACACACCTGACCCTAACCTCAGCCGTATCACACACACCTGACCCTAACCTTACCAGTATCACACACACCTGACCCTAACCTTACCCGTATCACACACACCTGACCCTAACTTTACCAGTATCACACACACCTGACCCTAACCTTACCAGTATCACACACACCTGACCCTAACCTTACCCGTATCACACACACCTGACCCTAACCTTACCTGTATCACACACACCTGACCCTAACCTTACCCGTATCACACACACCTGACCCTAACCTTACCCCTATCACAGACACCTGACTCTAACCTTACCAGTATCACACACACCTGACCCTAACCTTACCCGTGTCACACACACCTGACCCTAACCTTACCCGTATCACACACACCTGACCCTAACCTTACCTGTATCACACATACCTGACCCTAACCTTACCTGTATCACACACACCTGACCCTAACCTTACCCGTATCACACACACCTGACCCTAACCTTACCTGTATCACACATACCTGACCCTAACCTTACCTGTATCACACACACCTGACCCTAACCTTACCCGTATCACACACACCTGACCCTAACCTTACCTGTATCACACACACCTGACCCTAACCTTACCCGTATCACACACACCTGACCCTAACCTTACCAGTATCACACACACCTGACCCTAACCTTACCCGTATCACACACACCTGACCCTAACTTTACCAGTATCACACACACCTGACCCTAAGCTTACCAGTATCACACACACCTGACCCTAACCTCAGCCGTATCACACACACCTGACCCTAACCTTACCCCTATCACACACACCTGACTCTAACCTTACCAGTATCACACACACCTGACCCTAACCTTACCCGTATCACACACACCTGACCCTAACCTTGCCCGTATCACACACACCTGACCCTAACCTTACCAGTATCACACACACCTGACCCTAACCTTACCCGTATCACACACACCTGACCCTAACCTTACCCGTATCACACACACCTGACCCTAACCTTACCCGTATCACACACACCTGACCCTAACCTCAGCCGTATCACACACACCTGACCCTAACCTTACCCCTATCACACACACCTGACTCTAACCTTACCAGTATCACACACACCTGACCCTAACCTTACCCGTATCACACACACCTGACCCTAACCTTGCCCGTATCACACACACCTGACCCTAACCTTACCAGTATCACACACACCTGACCCTAACCTTACCCGTATCACACACACCAGACCCTAACCTTACCCGTATCACACACACCTGACCCTAACCTTACCCGTATCACACACACCGGACCCTAACCTTACCCGTGTCACACACACCTGACCCTAACCTTACCAGTATCACACACACCTGACCCTAACCTTACCCGTATCACACACACCTGACCCTAACCTTACCCGTATCACACACACCTGACCCTAACCTTACCCGTATCACACACACCTGACCCTAACCTTACCCGTGTCACACACACCTGACCCTAACCTTACCTGTATCACACACACCTGACCCTAACCTTACCCGTATCACACACACCTGACCCTAACCTTACCCGTATCACACACACCTTACCCTAACCTTACCCGTATCACACACACCTGACCCTAACCTTACCCGTATCACACACACCTGACCCTAACCTTACCCGTATCACACACACCTGACCCTAACCTTACCCGTATCACACACACCTGACCCTAACCTCAGCCGTATCACACACACCTGACCCTAACCTTACCCCTATCACACACACCTGACTCTAACCTTACCAGTATCACACACACCTGACCCTAACCTTACCCGTATCACACACACCTGACCCTAACCTTGCCCGTATCACACACACCTGACCCTAACCTTACCAGTATCACACACACCTGACCCTAACCTTACCCGTATCACACACACCAGACCCTAACCTTACCCGTATCACACACACCTGACCCTAACCTTACCCGTATCACACACACCGGACCCTAACCTTACCCGTGTCACACACACCTGACCCTAACCTTACCAGTATCACACACACCTGACCCTAACCTTACCCGTATCACACACACCTGACCCTAACCTTACCCGTATCACACACACCTGACCCTAACCTTACCCGTATCACACACACCTGACCCTAACCTTACCCGTGTCACACACACCTGACCCTAACCTTACCTGTATCACACACACCTGACCCTAACCTTACCCGTATCACACACACCTGACCCTAACCTTACCCGTATCACACACACCTGACCCTAACCACCTGACCCTAACCTTACCCGTATCACACACACCTGACCCTAACCTTACCCGTATCACACACACCTGACCCTAACCACCTGACCCTAACCTTACCCGTATCACACACACCTGACCCTAACCTTACCCGTATCACACACACCTGACCCTAACCTTACCCGTGTCACTCACACCTGACCCTAACCTTACCCGTATCACACACACCTGACCCTAACCGTGTCACACACACCTGACCCTAACCTTACCAGTATCACACACACCTGACCCTAACCTTACCCGTATCACACACACCTGACCCTAACCTTACCCGTATCACACACACTGACCCTAACCTTACCCGTATCACACACACTGACCCTAACCTTACCCGTATCACACACACCTGACCCTAACCTTACCCGTGTCACACACACCTGACCCTAACCTTACCTGTATCACACACACCTGACCCTAACCTTACCCGTATCACACACACCTGACCCTAACCTTACCCGTATCACACACACCTGACCCTAACCACCTGACCCTAACCTTACCCGTATCACACACACCTGACCCTAACCTTACCCGTATCACACACACCTGACCCTAACCTTACCCGTGTCACACACACCTGACCCTAACCTTACCCGTATCACACACACCTGACCCTAACCTTACCCGTATCACACAGACCTGACCCTAACCTTACCAGTATAACACACACCTGACCCTAACCTTACCTGTATCACACACACCTGACCCTAACCTTACCCGTATCACACACACCTGACCCTAACCTTACCCATATCACACATACCTGACCCTAACCTTACCCGTATCACACACACCTGACCCTAACCTTACCCGTGTCACACACACCTGACCCTAACCTTACCTGTATCACACACACCTGACCCTAACCTTACCCGTATCACACACACCTGACCCTAACTTTACCAGTATCACACACACCTGACCCTAACCTTACCCGTGTCACACACACCTGACCCTAACCTTACCCGTATCACACACACCTGACCCTAACCTTACCCGTGTCACACACACCTGACCCAAACCTTACCCGTGTCACACACACCTGACCCTAACCTTACCCGTATCACACACACCTGACCCTAACCTTACCCGTATCACACAGACCTGACCCTAACCTTACCAGTATAACACACACCTGACCCTAACCTTACCTGTATCACACACACCTGACCCTAACCTTACCCGTATCACACACACCTGACCCTAACCTTACCCATATCACACATACCTGACCCTAACCTTACCCGTATCACACACACCTGACCCTAACCTTACCCGTGTCACACACACCTGACCCTAACCTTACCTGTATCACACACACCTGACCCTTACCTTACCCGTATCACACACACCTGACCCTAACTTTACCAGTATCACACACACCTGACCCTAACCTTACCCGTGTCACACACACCTGACCCTAACCTTACCCGTATCACACACACCTGACCCTAACCTTACCCGTGTCACACACACCTGACCCAAACCTTACCCGTGTCACACACACCTGACCCTAACCTTACCTTTATCACACACACCTGACCCTAACCTTACCCGTGTCACACACACCTGACCCTAACCTTACCTGTATCACACACACCTTGAATCTTATGATTCAGCCTCAATTATCGCCCCTCTGGAACAACTACACCGCTTTACAACTATAGGACAGGAAGAGCTAAATAAACTTATCTTTGCATCGAAACCAACAACATGTTTATTAGATCCAATACCCACTAAACTACTGAAAGAAGTGTTACCTGTAGTGGAAGAGCCTCTTCTCAATATTATTAACTCGTCTTTATTTTTAGGTCATGTTCCAAGAATATTCAAGCTGGCAGTAATAAAACCTCTCATTAAGAAACCGCAATTAGACCCAAATAACTTAGCAAATTACAGACCCATTTCAAATCTTCCATTTATGTCTAAAATACTAGAAAAAATTTTGTCCGCTCAATTGTGCTCTTTCTTGCAAGAAAATGAGATATATGAAAAATTCCAGTCAGCATTCAGACCTCATCATAGCACAGAAACTGCGCTAGTTAAAATTACAAATGATTTACTTTTAGCTTCTGACCAAGGCTGTATCTCAATACTAGTTCTACTCGATCTAAGCGCTGCGTTCGACACTATCGATCATAAAATACTCCTGGATCGACTACAAAACTACACTGGTGTTCAGCGACAGGCATTAAGCTGGTTTAGATCGTACTTATCAGACCGTTATCATTTTGTCTGTTTAAATGGGGAAAAATCAAAGATAACGTCAGTAGACTATGGAGTGCCGCAAGGATCGGTGTTAGGCCCTCTGCTATTCTCAATATATATGCTCCCACTTGGTAATATTATAAGAAAACATGCAATTAATTTCCACTGTTATGCTGATGACACTCAATTATATATTTCATCACGGCCAGATGAAAACACTAACTTATCAAATTTGACAGAGTGTCTCAAAGATATAAAATGCTGGATGACGCGTAATTTCCTGCTACTAAATTCAGATAAAACGGAGGTATTACTTATTGGTCCAAAAAACTACCCACAAACTCACTTACAATACAACTTTAATATAGAAGGATGTCCAGTTACTTTATCCACTACAGTAAAAGACCTGGGTGTTATACTAGACCGCAACTTGTCTTTCGAAAATCATATTTCATTTGTTTCAAGAACAGCCTTTTTCCACCTTAGAAACATTACAAAGCTACGTAACATGCTATCTGTTTCTGATGCAGAAAAGTTAGTTCATGCATTCATGACCTCGAGACTAGATTATTGTAATGCTATATTAGCTGGCTGTCCTGCATCCTCAATAAACAAGCTACAGTTAGTGCAAAATGCAGCTGCTAGAGTTCTTACTAGGTCAAGAAAATATGATCATATAACACCAATTTTATCATCTCTACACTGGTTACCTATCAAGTTCCGTATCAATTACAAAGTACTATTACTGACCTATAAAGCCCTAAATGGTTTAGCTCCTGTGTATTTAATGGACCTTCTATCGCCCTACAATCCATCACGTTCTTTAAGATCACTAAATTCGAGGCTTCTGGTCATTCCTAGGATATCTAAGTCCACTAAAGGAGGAAGGGCGTTCTCACATTTAGCTCCAAAACTCTGGAATAGCCTTCCTGATATTGTTCGAAGCTCTGACTCGCTGTCCCAGTTTAAAACTAGATTAAAGACGCATCTCTTTAGCCAAGCATTTACATAATGCTTACCTTTTATACCACTGCTGAATCAGATCAAATGCATTTAATATTATAAAACTTGAAGAGTCTGTAGGTTATTTGTATAAGTTGCATAGTATTTACAGTCATTACGTTCCTGTGTATATTGCATGAATGACGGGTGGTTGGGTAGATATTGTGTTTTGCAGTAGTTGGTATGCCATACGGAACCGTTGCCACTGAACCTGCATTAACGACGACAGTGGGGCTCGACAGCCTTAGTCAAACGGGTCGGCGCGTATGGTTGGGTTGCGGAGAGATTGTGAGATTGTGGTTGGGTCTCAGCAGCAGGAGGGATGTGGAGGTCAGTAAGCAGGGCTGAGTTGAGTGGGGGACGGAGGGGGGTGACTCTGGGACGCAAGAAATCACTGTCTTCATGTTTTTTATCATTTACGCCCGTGTTATGGAAATCATTATGAACAGCAGCTACGCTAATTATTTTCCCTTTTTGCTTTTCTGCTGTTATCTCGGGACGCGAGTCCCGAGAAAAACGGCGTTCGTCAGCTCCAGTTTGTATCCAGCCTTTCACAGAGACTTCAGATACGCCAATCACAAAGCCTGTGAAGAGACGACTCAACACCGGCGATATGGACCCTCTATGGTGGACGGCACTGATCCTCAACAACTCGTCTCAACACCGGCGTGATTACTTGGACTTCCAAAAGATGGAAATGGATAAATATTCTAAATGTTCCGATCCAATCTGACTTGTAATGCTGCCCGAATCATAAATCATGCACTGTTCCTTCGTTGGCCAGAGGAGAACTGGCCCTCCGAGTGAGTCTGGTTTCTCCCAAGGTTTTTTTTTATCCATTCTGTCATCTGATGGAGTTTTGGTTCCTTGCCACTGTTGCCTTGGCTTTTGGCTTGCTTAGTTGGGGACATTTAATATTCAATAATATTATTGATCTGCCTTACTTAAGGTGGACGTTGACTCAATTTTCTTTTAGAAACAAACTCTGTTATATTATTTTCATGTTATCACTGTGAAGCTGCTTTGATACAATCTGTATTGTAAAAAGCGCTATATAAATAAAGGTGACTTGACTTGACTTGACACCTGACCCTAACCTTACCCGTATCACACACACCTGACCCTAACCTTACCTGTATCACACACACCTGACCCTAACCTTACCTGTATCACACACACCTGACCCTAACCTTACCCGTATCACACACACCTGACCCTAACCTTACCCGTGTCACACACACCTGACCCTAACCTTACCTGTAACACACACACCTGACCCTAACCTTACCCGTATCACACACACCTGACCCTAACCTTACCTGTATCACACACACCTGACCCTAACCTTACCAGTATCACATCTCAACAGCAGCTCAAGTGTTTTACAATACAACCTGAACACAATAAGTATATTTTACTTATTTTTCGATGTAAGTACATAATACTTAAAGCCACTTAATATAAAGTGGGAGCAAAATGTTTTAGAAAAAAAATTAAAGAATACTTTTGCATTTTTTTTAAAAACCTGAAAGCTCCAGGCACCATTCATTGTAATGGCGAATACGAAAGAAATACAGTTTTGGAATGACATGAGGGTGAGAAAATGATGACAGAATTTGAATTTTTCTGTGATATTTACCTTGAAATAAACATGGAGTTCAACAACCTCCAGTTATGGAACTGATACAAAAAAGAAACATTCTGACCAGCTCACTGTTCTTAATGCGGATCTCACTGGAAGAAGTCAGATGACTCAAACTCCATGTGAATCAGCAGCTCTGTAATTGGTCTTAGTGGATTTAGATTTACCAGATAAGTGGTTCATTAAATCAGGCAGCGTTTGAACCTGCTCAATCACTGGTGCAGTAACGGCCTTCATCACACCGTCTGCTAGTTTAAGATTCACAATTGAGGTAGCAAATGCAATTATCCTGACTGACCCATTAATAACTGCTACATAATCTTCTGATTCAAGCATTTTCCATCCTCATGAGTTATTTTTCAAAAGTCAGTCAGCAATTTAATTCAACTTTTTTGCCCCAAGGGAAACAACATCAAAACAGAGCTGGCCATCTGGCGTGAATTTCTTAAAGATTGATTTATGACCGGCTCCTTAAGCCATCAGCACAGCTTTGATCTTTGACCATATGTGATATTTCACGCTCCCATAGAGCTCCCCGTCCATATCAACAACCCCGCCAAACTTAATAACTGTATCGTCACATTATTTTACGACATCTATCTTTTATTTCCAACCCTCGGCCTTCTACGCCAAGGTCAACTGTCAGTTCAAGGCGACAGACCATTATTGAATTTGTCAAATGGTTATTACCTTATATGCCATAAATGGGGTTTGCTAACGCAAACATCGCTATTACCGATTGTTTCTGAAACTTAAGTCACTTTTATGTCTCATGGGTTAATTTTTTTAAAAGTCACCATGAAATCAAAATCGACCATTCTTTTTTTTGTTTATGGAATATTTCAGTATTAATTATAAATTATATATTTGTGCACCATTAGTATTATTTATTTTTTATTAATGTGCCCTTGTAATCTTTAATCAAAATAACTTCCGCTCCCTCTTGCAGCAACATCTCTTCTCTTCTCTGATGAAGTGTTTATTGGCGTGAGCGGGCCGGACAACCTGTCACTCTCATGAAATCACAGCAATAGCAAACTACAATGCCCCTACAATCCAATCAAGTCCTGCCATACTGAACTTTTTTTTTCTTGTTTGAAAAGTGGTTTCACTTGCACATACACTGCCCGGACAAAAAAAAAGTCTCTGTTTGGATTTAAGTAGGCCAATGCTTAAAGGGTTAGTTCACCCAAAAATGAAAATGATGTCATTAATGACTCACCCTCATGTCGTTCCAAGCCCGTAAGACCTCCGTTCATCTTCGGAACACAGTTTAAGTTATTTAAGATTCAGTCCGAGAGCTTTTTGTCCCTCCATTGAAAATCTACGTACGGTATACTGTCCTTGTCTAGAAAGGCAATAAAGACATCATCAAAGTAGTCCATGTGACCTCAGTGGGTTAGTTAGAATATTTTGAAGCATCGAAAATACATTTTGTTCCAAAAATAACAAAAACGACGACTTTATTCAGCATTGTATTCTCTTCCGGTTCTGTTGTCAATCCGCGTTCATGAGTCCGCTGACGTAAGACGAGCTGACGTGTTATCTGGTGCGCCCGAGCTTCGTTTACAGTCTGAGGGAGACGCACGCTGTAAACAAAACAATCTTTGCAAACATGTCTAAGGATTTCGACACAGGGGAAGACTTGCATTTTTTTTTAACCAGACATATTTATTTGAACCCGAATACACGGACGCACCAGATACACGTCAGCAGCGTCACTGGCCTCGTGAAAGCGGATTGACAACAGAACCGGAAGAGAATACAATGCTGAGTAAAGTCATTGTTTTTGTTATTTTTGGAAACAAAAAGTATTTTCGATGCTTCAAAATATTCTAACTAACCCACTGAGGTCACATGGACTACTTTGATGATGTCTTTACTTCGTTTCTGGACAAGGACAGTATACCATACATAGATTTTCAATGGAGGGACAGAAAACTCTCGGACTAAATCTAAAATATCTTAAACTGTGTTCTGTAGATGAACGGAGGTCTTACGGGCTTGGAGCGACATGAGGGTGAGTCATTAATGACATAATTTTCATTTTTGGGTGAACTAACCCTTTAAGAGTCTATGATTGGATCATTATTGCTGTGATGTTTCTAGCATGTTATATGTTTGGCAACAGTTCTTTTAACCCAAATTGATGGAGTGTGTAGCTTTTCATTTATTAAACAACCATCTAGGAACACATCATGGCCATATTCCAGGCATGTCAAGACTCATCAGGCTGAAATTGTGAAAGAATGATTGGGATGGAGCATGAAAAAATCATTTTCACACATGAATTGGCAACTCCAGACCTAATATTCATTGAAAGTATTTTATAATGTGCTGGACGAGACCTTACAAGGTGCTTGACTCTTGCATTGTCAATACAAGATCTTCCACAAATTGATGCACCTCTTGATGAAAATAAATGCTATTTCCAGCATTTATCAAGAGGTGCATACATTTTTGGCCAGGATGTAAAAGCGATTTAAATTGATTTCCACTTGACTACTTTTCAAATGCCTATGTATATCTTGCTCTGAATATACAAATGAAAATGTTTCTTTATAGATTTTATTGTTTTACTCTTGTTTCAGACCCAGACATTTAATCTTAAACTGAAAATCCATGATAAAAATGAATAATGGTCAAAACTACGGTAATCTAAACAAGTAGAAAAATAAACCATTTCAATATTAATTTCGTTAAAATAATTTCTATCGGTCTCTTTAAAAAATGATGACTATGACACAGTCGTGTCGTCATTTCCACAACACCAAACTATTCTGTCCCTAATGTACAGTAGTTGTTTTTTTTTACCTTTTAATAATGAGTGTACTTACCAAGGAGACTAGTGTCAGTGAATGAATTGATATATTTGCAACATGAAACGTGAAGAAAAAACAATAACAAAGTAAATATATCTTTATCAGATATAATAATTAGATAACATTTTGCATCCACTCAAGATGTAATTTAGTAAAATTATGCACAGAGTTTATTAGTTAAATTTAATAGTTTGTATGTTAGCTGTGAAATTAGCCTTAGCAAGACAATAGCCATTTCATAAAAAAAGACATTTCCACAACAGTCATTTCCACTATGGAATAGTATTAAACAATGCATAATTTGAGCTAATGTGTGTCATTTGCAAACAAACTGTACTTGTCAAAAATGCTATAATTGTACATAAAACGCTATCTGTGAAATTAGCCTTAGCAAGACAAAAGAGTTAACCATTTAAAAAAAAAAAAATCCACAATGGAATGGCATTAAACACAATGCATAATTTGAGATGTTATTACCCATATCGTACTGTATCTAGAAACCAGATTGAGACTTGAAGGCGGGATCTTTTGACTTGAGCTTGTAAGCAACTACGCTAATCAACCACAGCATGCTAAAAAACACTGTTCATCACAGATAGGCATATATACCGCTCGGCTTTTGGACAATATGGAGATTTACTGTAGTTAATTACCACTGGAGCACCGCCACTAAGCAAGCCGCTGAATCACTCAGATGGGCTGATGGAGCTTAGCTTATGCTCGGCTCTTTCTGTTCCATCAGGTCTGGTTGGCGCTGACCTCGCTGGCACTATCTCTCAGGTTAATGTGTGTGATGAGACAGACACAGAGAAGGGTCGTTCTGTGAGTCCACACTGCTAAAGAGGGTTCAATGCCAGAGGTAGCAGTCCGTCGACAGGAGTAACAAGATGGGACTGGAGGGAGAAGTTAGATAAATTATCTATTAAAGTAAATTAGTCTTTTCGGGGAGACTTTTGTGCCATTATTTGAACTTCTATTTTTACACTAGTCTGTTATTGTGGTAATAAAATGTCACATAAAAACAGAAAATGTGGCTGGTTGATATATATATATATATATATATATATATATATATATATATATAGATTAAGCCGTATAGATTACTTTTATGATGGATAGATGTAATTTTTTGGGCTTCAAAATCAAAGGTACCATTTACTATTCACTCCCATTAAAAAGTTTGGAAGAGCCAGGATATTGTTTTATATATCTCTGTTTGGCTGAAAGACGAAGGTCGATGTCTTGAGGGTGAGTAAATTATGGGATAAAAACTAACCCTTTAATAGCTTCTACTTACAAATCCTAAAAAAATGTTTGGATACATTAAAGTGCATTTTCTTTCAGCTTTATATTTTTATGGCGAAAACAAATTCTGCATACTTTATGTGTCGCTAATAAAACACATAAGTTTCAACTATATAAAAATTGTCATTACAATATCCTAAATCAATCAATAAGTAGTAAGTGATGCAATATGAAAAGAATAATTCACCCAAAATAAAATCATATTTACAGTCATATAGCTCCAAATCCGTGAAACACAATGAGTGATGTAAGGAACTGAGGATCCATATGCATTATTTTATTATGTCTTCTTCGGTAATTTCATTGCTTTGTGTGAAAAATTGAAATAAATTGAAGTTTTTCTTCACTCAAAATCTTGTCCTCTCCTGTTTGAATCTGGCACACACACGAGAACATGTTTGTGTAAGTGCAGTAGAGTGTGTGCGCTCAACACATATGTGACCCTGGACCACAAAAGCAGTCACAAAGATGTATACATTACATGAAAGCTAAATAAATAAGCTTTCCATTGATGTATGGTTTGTTAGGATAGGACAATATTTGGTCGAGATACAACTATTTGAATATCTGGAATCTAATGGCGCAAAAAAATCAAAAAATTGAGAAAATCGGCTTTAAAGTTGTCCATTTATGTTCACGATTATGCTGCATTCCCACACAAAAATAAACGTTTTATATATTTACGGTAGGAAATTTACAAAATATCTTCATGGAACATGATCTTAATATCCTAATGATTTTTGGCCTAAAAGAAAAATCTATAATTTTGACCCATACAATGTATTGTTGGCTATTCCCACAAATACACCCGTGCGATTTATGACTGGTTGTGTGATCCAGGGTCACATATAAGGAAAAAAGGCAAGTAACACAAAGTAAATGATTATTGCTTCTAACACAACATGGAATATTCCAATATTATAAACAACATTCAACAACTATACTTTCTTTCCTGCTAGAAATCCTGTACGGATTGTGACTATCTCCCTCTCTCTCTCAAATTACAGACTAGTTTTGATTCAGTACCAACATCGAACTGCTATTGCAATACAATCCCAGGTGAAAAAGACAGTAAAATGTATTAAAAATGTACTTGAGTATGTTGTATAGTTTAATGCATTTAACAGTACATCTTTTCCACCTATAGTCACACTTTACAGTATAACTAGAACCACTGATTTAGGGATTGGGTTTGGACTGTTGAGAGTAATGTTGAACTAACATGAACCAATAAGATGACCTTGTGATTGGTAAAATTATCAACCAACATTTCGAATTAAGCTTTATTGAGGATGAGGGCTGAAACCATTCTTCTGGCAACACACTGAAAATAAAGATTGTAATTAGCATCACAGCATCTGACAGCAGCTTGATGCTGATTAACTGATCCGATATCTGTAAAAACTGTATGAGTGTTTTTAGCTAAAGTTGTAAAGGGGCGTTTTTGAGGTCTTCAGTCTTTTTTGCTGAATATATGTAAATGTTGCAGATTAGCAGGTGGTATTAACACACTCTGGTAAACAGAGAAGAACAGGTCATGGAGGAGCACAAAAAGAACAAATTCCACATGCTATTCCCTCAATTAATATGATGTTATAAAACAGCATGTATAATAATGAGCTGTCACCACTTTAAATGTCATGTCCATTATTACAAATAAAATGTCAGTCTCCATATGTAAAACATTCAAATGCTTTTGCTTTGTCTTAGCTGACTGAATGTGATATGCAATGTCCAGTTTACCTCAGTGTATGATAGAAAACCTAAATTTAAAGTAACAACCAAACAACTTTCCTGCATTTCCACACGGATGCATTAAGAAATTGATCGACTTGTTTCGCTCATCACGGACAACACTGTTGTTGTCGTTTTCAAGTTCAGTAGTTACTTATACTGAGGAAACAAAAAGATGTTCAGCAAATGCATGAATCATGGGCGACGGATACATAAAAAAAAAAAAAAAAAGGACCATTCAGCATTGGATATTGGCCATATTATTGTCACACTACTAGAAGGATGAGGACACAAGGAATACAGTTAATGCGGCACTATGCAGGATTTCCGTTTTTGTCAAACAGTGACCCCTAGAGTCGCTGTAGAGTACTTGTGTTTAACGTTACTGTCGTAAATACAACTCACGCAGAGCGTGACAGTTTATGATCTGCACTCACGGCCTCTGCACTTTATAATAATAAATAAGCCTACCGCGTTAGGCTAACCTGAGCCTAAATGCCAGATGACATCAATTAAGTTACATGTATGTCGCATTATTTTATAACAATATCCGCATTATTTTATAACAATATCCGTTATGTTGTTAGACATGATTGCAATTTATCATAATAGTTTGCAAATTGCGCTCATTTACAACGTGTAGTTTTATTTATGTCCTGATAATTGTGAGATATTGACAACTGTTCTCATGATAATCGCAGGAATCAACTTTAACAGTGAAAGCCTGAGCGAGTGGGACTCTTGTCCGGTTCCTCACGCTGTCAGATTCTCGTTACCTTTATCTAGACTCTTCTGACCGCGCTTTTTTCATTTGTTTCTCCATTCTGAAAACGCAGGTCCGATGTTTACTCGTGTCTGACTCCTCGCTCGGTCAGTCTGCCGTTTCCTCTTTCTCTGTTCCTCCGACAATGCTTTCCTAGCTTTCTGCTTCTTATATGCCAGTTTAGCCATGATCTTATAGCTAGCCGGATACTGGACGGGGGCGTGTATGTGTGTAATGTGTGCAGTGCCGTAAAGCAATTCGTTACATCGCGAGATCTGAAATCACGCGATACTTCCTGACGGCAGTCCGCCGGCCCAAAGTTGCAAGTGCGGTTTTTCCACTCACAGGCACCAGAGGCAGGGCCGGATTAAGAGTTCAGAGGCCCCTGGGCACAATGTCTTGTAGGCCCCCCCTTAGGCAGGCCAAATGTATATTTTGTCCAAGGACATTTTAATATGGCATTTACAGTTTTACTGACTTAAAAGGAACCTCGTTGTACTATGCTGGAGTAAAGCTCATAAATGGTCGTTCTTTCCCATAGGAATTTGTAAAACTATGTTGGGTGGACCTCTGTGCCTCTAGGGGGGTTCGGGGGCATGCTCCCCCGCAAGATCATTTTGTACATTTTTAGGTTAAATGCATCAATCTCGTGCTCTTTGAGAGATCAAAATTAAGAGCTTCAACTCATGAACTGCTCGTTGAACAAAGAAAAAGCATTGATTTGTACCAGGAAAATAAAGAGGGCTCAAACATCTTTTTAGTTATGAGAGTCTCAGTATACATTACATTATCGATGGTGTTTTAGGATGCCAAACAATTATTATAATAATGTAATAATGATTTATATAATTATTCCTATGACGTAAAATCCATATAGCCTAAAAATGTACTATATTAATGAAAATGAATATTTCAAAACTATATTATAGTCTACATTACACTATAATACATGAAAATTAAAATACTTTTGTCCTAATTTCTTCACTTGCAAGAAATAAACCCTTGAGCTTGTATTTAGGAGAACACATTAGATAACCATGCTGATCGCGTGAGCAAAGAGCGCACTTTTCTTTAAATCACGCAGGAACGCACAAACAGGATGATTCTTAAAGTCTTGTGCTGTTTTATAAAGGCACAAAGCCATATCATGGTTTCGATTTTAGTTCGTTGGCAAAATATAACGCTAGAGACCTTTATGTTAGGGAAGCTTATACATTTTACAACTCATAAGTGTTGGGAAAAGGGAGAAGAGAGAGTTCGGCAAAAGGCGGATTCGAACTCGGGGTGAGCGCATCAAAAACTGCTTTCTAGCACTTCACGCGCTACGACCTGCGCCACTGTAGCTATTCCGTGAAGGGCGTCTTTTTGCTAAAAAGACAGGCACTCAGTGCAAATATACGCTCCGTTATCTAAAATATTTGTTTTCTTCCCCTCGCTTGGGCCACAAGTGCGCATGGCGAACTTGCAATGAATACATTTGATCAGACGGGGCCTCGAAACACTACCGGCCCACCGGGGAAACTCCCGACTCTCCCGATTGCCACTCCGCCCCTGGTGCCCAGGGCCCCTTAGATGTCGTGGGCCCCTGGGCAAGTGCCCAGTTGCCCTAATGGTTAATCCGGTCCTGACCAGAGGGGGGCAAGACGACCACCATTCAACCCGAAAAGAGTCATATAACCATTCCAATAACTCTGAAGCTGTTCAATTAAGCTAAAAAAACTGCATAGTGCTGCTTTAACAGAATTTAATTATACACCTGTTGCAATATCCAATCTCATAGAAGGCTTCAAGATCCACACAGAATTGAAAACAGGGAATAACTGGAACGGAAATAGTCTCTTGAATACTTGAACTCAGAAGTAGACGGTGATAAATCAGGGCTTGAAGGCAGACACGAAAGTACTTAGAACTTGAATGCAGATACGTAGACAGTTGAATGGAAATACCGATCCGAAGACACACAACAGAGAGCGCACTAGAATAAACTTCCAACTGGAATGCAGAGAAGAGATATGAGGTCCGTAGATGCACAGGATAACTCGGAGAATCAGACTGGAGAATCCTGAAGCACCGCCGCACATAATGGCTGCTTGGAAATACACACAGGAGAGTGGTTAGTGATAAACTTGAGTATACTTGCACAAGGGAATCCTGGAACCAGAGAAGCATGAGGAACCGGGTGAATCACACGCGTCACTAGACGAGACCGGACAGAGAACAATGGAGAAACTGAAGCTTAAATCCTGTGTGCAGCGTGGTGAGTTCGTGATTCTGTGCAGGTGGTGAGTAATCAGTATTCAGGGGATGATGAGCGTGACCAGGTGTGCTGAGTTGATCCTGGTTGTGGTGTGTCTGGGTGTATCGGGACAATTATATTAGAGATTTTTTTCATTTAGCCATATCAACTGATTTATGCATGCTCCTTTCCTCATTAGATTTGGCAAAATCTTACGCTCACTAAAAAACAGTAATAATTTAATAACACAAATATAATTTGGCAAATCTCATAATGACTATACATTTTCATACTGTGCTTTATAATGTTGTGCTGCTTAAATTCACTTTTTTAATTTTATATTTATTTGTGTGTGTGTGTGCGTGTGTGTGTGTTTTCATATATTTAGAAAAATTGCATACACATTTTTATTTCAGTCATTGATTAGTTCTCGGCCATAGCAGAAAAATAATTATGCAGAATTTTAGTATCAGTGCACCCTTAGCAACAAAATTATAAGTATGTTAGCCTAACAGGTGAAACTAAGACATACTTACTTGTTTTTTTTGTCCTTTTGGAATTTGCCAGTAAAATTGACAGTTTCATTGCATGAAAAACAGACTGGGCTACATTTCGAAAAAGCATTATAAGTCAATTGAATACCAATAGTACGGTTTCTACAATTACTCTTACAATGATTTTGGGAAATGCAGGGCGTTCTGCAAAATTTCACCTTTTGTGTTTCGAAGAAAAAGAGAAATTTAAAATGCGAGTTTAAAATGACACGAGGGTGAGTAAATGATGACAGATTTTTCATTTTCTTCAATTGTTTCCAAAGCTCTGAGATAGAAAGTGTGTGATTGCATTGTATGAGTGATATCTGAACAGCATTTCACGCTTCTGCTGGCCCAGACTTATCTGTGTCTGGTGTGTGCTGTCGTGGGCCAAAGGGTAATGACCCAGCTGAGTTGCTCTCACCCTTGACTGGTCCTACCAGGAATGAAACAGTCAGTCAAGAGGTTCAGAGAGAGAAAGTGAGAGATCTGTATAAACCGTTAAATTGAGTTCCAAATGATAGTTCGGGATGAGCATGTTCATATAATCCCACCAATCACAACACGGAGGGCGTATAAACACTCAATTTGACAATTGAGTTGAGTTTCATGCTCCACTGAGGACAGAAAGCCAAACATGTTTACCCTTTTTCATTGCTTATTCCGATATAAACTTGAACATTTCACTGTCTTGTCTAAAAATGCTATTTTCAACACTTTTAGCAAACCCTTTTTTATTATTCTCTCTCAGTTTGATTAAAGCTGATCTGAAATAAAACTCATTAGGCCTATGCCTTTGGCAGTGATGGGAACAATGCCCCCAGACTCATCACGTTTTGTCTTTTTGTTTGTATCGCACAATCTCGTGCACACATTCAACGTGTGTTTCCACTCCTCAAACTAAAATAGTTTCAGGGGCCACAGAAAGTATTATTAAATGAATAGTTCACCCAAAAATGAACATTGTCGCACTCATCTCATTCTAAACCTGAAGGGCCATGCTGTATCTTTTAATTATATTTAATAAATTTGCTATACAAATAAATTTGAATTAATTGAACTCATAAGATGTGTATAGCCTTCCATTTCCAAGGACAAGTCATTGCAACTAAAGCTTTAAAAAGCACTTAAAATCAGGAATTAATGATGTATCTGCCTCTAAATTAATTTTAATAGATTTAGTAGCTCTTACGGATTTAGTAGAGGCTTTTACGGATTGAGTGGCCGTCAAAGCGATTCAAACCAGTAACGAGTCTTTTTGGACAATTCATTAAAGAGTCATTTGTTAGGAATCGGACTAGTTTCATTAGGCTTGTTCGACTTGAACCAGCGTTGCACAGACCGATCGGTTGATGACATCAAAGTACCGCGAGAGCGATTAGAGAGCAGACGGCTCCTTATGCTTTTGAATCGCTCTCGCGGTACTTTGATGTCATCAACCGATCGGTCTGTGCAGCGCCAGTTCAAGTCGAACAAGCCTATTGTTTGTCTTGCACGCACCCCTCAACGCAAGAGACATGTTTTCATGTGATTATTTCTCGGTTCACTGCGTTTTATCGAAAGACATAGTGCAGACAGCACACCATAGAATGTAAAAAAAGACGCATTCATAAGTCATATGGTGCTTTTCTTCTTTGAATTAGCTTCGTGGAAAAGTCACTATTTCATGAACGGAAGAAATTCAAACAAATACGGAACAACATGAGGGTGAGTAACTGACATCATTTTCATTTCTGGTTCAGTGATCTTTTGGAGTTTATGGGAATTATTATGAGATCTATGAAATTAAATCAAAATGAAATCCAGGGCCTGAAAAGACCAGGTGTAAATGTATTCCGAAACGCATTCGAGACGGACTCAAAAATCTGATCATTCAAACCAGTTCAGGAGGAGGTTTGAGACGATGTAAAATAAATAAATAAATAAAACGTTGTAAAACATGCCCGCGTTATATCAACTTACTAATTTATTGTCATCAGTATCCACTTGACTAATCTTTCTCACAGTTTTCTGGTAAACAACAATAGGAATATGTTGTAAAAAAGAGCACTTTGTTATAATGAAAGTAGGTAGCCTCTCATGTTACGTTGATGCCTTATTTTTATTTATTATAATTATTTTTTAACTTTCTAGAAACTGAAAGAGAAGTTGAAGTGTTTATTTGGCTGCATCACCTGTGTGGTGTATGTTTTTACTGTAATAAGCCTGTGGAGGAGAGCTTCCATTAAGCATTACCACATGTTGTAAAGCTGTCAGCCTGCCTCTGTTTTATGGCTCTCTAAATATGGCTGGCCCATTCCTGCTAACAGCCCAATGAGGCCGTAATCACCGCCTCCATGTTTTGGTCTTATGACACAGCTACTGGCCCTTTTTAAAGTCTCTCTGCTTTATTTGCCACCTCATAAAGCATGCGGCCTGCCCACAAGAGCTGAACACACACACATGCATTTATGGAAATTTACAACATTGTGGACATTATGGTGACATCAAGGAAGAGTTCATTTGAAATATAAACAAGATAATAGTGATTAGGTCTGTTTATTCTACCTATTCCTGTTTTGATACTGAGAATCTCGCCAGTTTTCTCCCCTCTAGTAATGGCACTGACTGTGGATTCAGATATGTAGCCTACTCTTTTCACATACTGTTTTTCCCTACAGTGGGGAAGTAGCCATATCCAGGCCCTGTCCACACACAGACGCGTTTAGCTGTATACTTACAAATTTTGTATCGTATTGGCGTGTCGCCCAAACGGATTCGGCGTTTTGTGACACTGAATCTGCTATTTTTTGAGACCGGGTCCCAGAGTGGATAAATCTGAAAACGAAACCCTTGCGTTTTCGTGTGTACGGCCAATCCATACATTTTGTGAAACGATGATGTCATCACACAACGAGTCAGCATTAGTCACACACCGCTACGTCACACGTAACCGCAACAACAATGGCGGACTATATGCTTGTGATCGCGCTGCAGAAGCTAATGAGCCTGTTTGCTTTACTAATGCAATATCTTCTGCTGCTATGCTACTACGGTGAGCAATCTTCGTCTCCACCTTGCTGTCGTGTTGGGTTCGTATCAGTGTTGGCAACTATTTTCAAAGGAAAGTAGCTAACGCCTTCCCTAAAAGTCGCTAAATGTCGCTAGATGACGTCATACGCCAATTAGCATATTCATGACGTCCTCTTGTCGTACTTGCGTTCTACCTGCCTAATTTGTTTTCTCTCCAAATTCATGCTCACATTCTGTATTTTAATATAATACAATATAATATAATATAATATAATATAATAGCCGAATGTCCATTAAAGCTGTTCTCATTACCTATATTATTTTTGTCAGACAATAGAACAAGTAGCTATGATATCGTGAATGACTACATTTTTTTTATGTGTAAGATTATCTGAATTGAGAGAGTTCAGGAGCTGGGTGAAAGCTCTGTGATAGTGAGTATTACAAATAATAAGCACAAGAAAAGAAATAATTCAAATGGTGAAACAAAACTCTTTAAATATAAAACAAAAGAGAAGCAGATAAGTTACAAGTCCGTGGAAAAACAAAAAAACTGGCGCGCGCTCAACAAGTGAATGTGCTGCTGCTCGTCTCAGCCATTCACTGAACAAGGTAGACGCCGTTAGAGAGAGTGACTTCAGGGAGAAAGCAAGACCTTGCGCTCGTACGACAGTACTGGCTACATCTGGAGGCTACTGAGGTTTGTCTAAAAAGTCGTTAGATTTGCCGCTTGTCGCTTTTTTGAAAAAATTTCGCTAAATGTGTCTGGATAGTCGCTAAAAATAGCGACAAAGGCACTAAGTTGGCAACACTGGTTCGTATAGAGCGTGTAAAGTTATGCGCATGCTCCAAGTCTTGTTTAGTGTATCTCTGTGGCAGAATTACAGCACCACATACGGGTCTGGCATGTATACCACATTGTTTTTGGTCGGTTTCAGTGGTTTTGCGTGTACGCATATATTTCTTGAGACGACGCCGTGTTTACGAAAAAAAATTTAGAAAGAGGAAAAAAAAAAGATCAGATGGGGAAAGCTCTGGCTTCGTGTGGATGTGTCCTCAGATCCCAAACAGCAACATAATGACGGCCCAGATCCAGCCCACATCTGGTTCACGTGGATTCCACATGTACCAGATGTGGGCCGGATCTGGGCCGACACTATTGTTGAAGTCTGGGATGCAGCCTGTTTGTCTTTTGAACGATTCAGTAAAAATAATCGTCTCATAAGAGTTATTTGTGGTGAATTGAACGAGTATAAAAAAGTGCTTTCTTGTTATTATTTTGGACTTATTTTCATGAGTGAAAGTAAGAAAAGCTTTTCAGTAATTCTGGAGACACACTTAACGACTAGCTGAAACATTCTGAGACTGAACTGAACACACTTACAGACTGTTCCATCGACTGCAGCAGATTTTAAAGTATGTGAACACTGACTAAACACGACTCGTGCGTTTGAGCATGATCAGTGGTAACAGCAACAGTGTCGGCCCAGATCCGGCCCACCTCTGGTACACAAGGAATCCACACGGCCCAGATGTGGGCCGGATCTGGGCCGACACTATGTTGCTGTCTGGGAAGTATCAAATTGCATTCATAATCGGCCTTATAGTCGTGAAGTGTGTCCCGGCTTAAGTTGTGTGAGATGTAGATTAAGTTTTGGAATCAGTGTGTTCACTCTTCAAAGCAATTTAAACCAGTATTTCCTAACATTTTTAAGTCTTTTGAATGATTCATTAAAAGGGCGTGAAAGTTTGATCAAAGTTAAATAGCCTACTTTTTGTTATGGTTTTGTTCAAATCAAAAACTCATAGTTTGAGTGAAACGTTTTTCAAGTCATAAACATCTTTTGCATCAAATCCCAAAGTGCAGAAAATAAACACACTTGGATAGCTTTGAGCATATGCAGTACTGTATGTGAACATTGTGCTGTCAGACAGGACTGAGACTGACCCAGCTGCAGGCTTTTTTCCCAGCATGCTCAGTCAGTGTGCAGGTCAATCAATCAAACGTGCACATGCCATAACTGCTGAAAGCATCTCTAATCACACCGGAGAGGATCCACTTGATCTGCTAGCAGAGATGATGGGGATTTTCTCAAGTGTTTGGTTCCTTTTGCATGAAGCCAACTGAGCCCACCGAGAGGCAGAGACGTGCACACTCCCAAATCGCTCAACTCAGCGTCATGGCACCAAATCTGGAGTTTATTGCATGTAAGATAACTTAGGCTAATTGCATATTTCATGAGGTGTGATTGAGATATTGTGTGAAAAATAGCACCTCACCCTGCGACACAATCTGAGAGGTGACAAACAGAAAATGGCTTTTGAGCACAGATGTGACATTGCATGCATTGAATTGTTAAAGTTTCAGCCTACTTTAAATATGTTCTCAGTGTGTGAGAAGTTAAATGGTGCTAATTATTTTTTAAAAAGCCCCCCCCCATTTAAATAAAGAAAGATTATAGTTTAATTTTTACATTTAGACCATTAGTAAGTGAGGATAGGAACAGGCTTCACTCAATGCATATACTTATACACTTTAAGAGTGCTGACCTGGATGATTAACATACAAAAAAAAAAGGAGAGAGGCTGGACTATGCATATATTCTTTTTATTCTTTTTTTATTTTGATTTAATTTAAAATAAAAAGAATATATGCATAGTGCGGCCTCTCTCCTATTTTTTTTATACATTTAGACCATTGCCATCATAACACTTAGTTTTACTAATAATTATTATTTCAGCATTTTATTTTCAATAATAAATTAATTTAAGGATTTTTAATAATTTGACATGGTTAAATGTGAATATGTGATCTTTTGCAAATCTCAAAATGAATATAAATTTTTCATACTGTACATTTTAATTTGATTCCTAAATTTACGTGTTTTTTTTCAGTGTAATTAATTTATTTAAAATACTGATTTTAATATCAGCAATTTATTGGTTATATATTATAAAAACAATTATCGGCTTTTAGCGGTATCGGACTGAATTTTCATGAATGGTGCATTCCTAGTTGAAACTTAAAATAGAAGACATTACATTATCATATGTTACCTAGCTAGTCCATAAATGAAGTTATAATAAATGATTACTGTTATTTTTTTAAAAGCATTGTTTTCTCTGTTGTAATGAGGAAGCATAATATAAATCATGCCAACATAAATAAACATTTCTTATTATTATTGCAAAATAAACAGGTCCTGATCACCCGGCCTCAGTTTAATTTGCTATAATAACCGGCTGACGAAGTTATGCCTTACTTTTCGCCTCTGACAAGATGAAAAACTAGTTTTATACACATTGTCCTGTTGGCTGAATGAAAACGGTTTTTAATCTGTAAAGTGCTGGGCGGTTGGGCATTGACATTTCAGTTTAGGGGCCAAGTTGTGCGTCTGAGGTGATGAAGACTGCATCAGTGGAGCCCGGACCCTCTCGCTGAGGTTCGATTAATCACGGCCCAGAGCCACTTGAGCAAAGCAAACACATTGTCGGGTGCGCACCGCCTTATGCTGTGCCAGATGTGAGGAGATTAACTAAGGCACCATATTAATGTAGGAAAGATGCATTTGTACACACCATAATACACCCATACTTCACAGTTAAACCCAGAGCCGCCCTGATTTGAATATAAAACACGCAGAGGTTGCTATGTCTGCAGTGTCGGCATAAAAACTGTCCCGGCGGAGTTGAGAAATGGTTTCTTGACAGTGATACATATGCTTGCTGGTCTGACGTTCCTTTTGATGTCCTTTGGGTTGAACATACAGTTGGGAAGTACTGTAAAATCTTCAGACACAACGAACGGCACAGCGTGAAGGATCAAATGTAATGGATTACTTCAACATCAGATGCGTTTCCGCCACGCTCCAATGAGAGCGGCTTGAAAGCAGGAAGAACTGAGTGAAAATGGAGCCGGCTGGCACCTGAGCTGCATTCGGAAAGCAGAAGCATGGGCTCGCAGGGGATATAAGACTTATATAATCTTCATGAAATGACTCAGAATGTATTTGAAACAGCTCATTGCCAAAAATTTTACAAATACCGCTGTCCATTTATCATTTTTTTGCGCTGCGGCAGCTCTGAGATATTCCGTTTTCATCATAGCTGTAAGACCATCTGTCATGGGCAGAGAATTTTAATTGACATCAAAATTGCGTGCCAAGTTTGGAAAAGTGTAAACCGATCATATTTGAACTATCATATTTGATACATGGCTTTCTTCTTTTTCCACTACATCATTAACATGATCATTAGTTTCCTGTTGTGCATGATACTAGCTCTCTTCTCAAAAGTGTCTGGATAGTTCATGCTCTTTTGGAAGTAGAGGGACTTTTAAAGACCCCCTGTGGTGAAAATCAAGATTTTTGTAGGTCTATGTGCATGGTGTTTTTAATATGCTTTAAGAGAAACCTTGTGCAAATTCATCAGTCAGCACTATGGCTGGGTATTGAAACAAATTTCACAATTCAATTCGCTTTCGATTCACAAGCTTGCGATTCGATTTTGATTCAATATTGATTATTTTGGATACCTGGTAATGCATGCCAAATTTTCTCATGGGAAAAGAAATCTCTTAACTAATGCTGTAAACTATGGGAGTCGGTTGTAGCCTACTAGGCTTTCATTAGCCTTCAATAATATTGAAGGTAAAAATGAACTGATTTGTATACAAACACTTAAATTACACTTTTATTTATTTTTCTAATAATAATGTTTTATGAAATATAAACATTTAAATGGTGGCTGTCATAAAAAAACGTATCTGATTCATTCGAAGAACATAAAAAAAATTATAATGAATGTCTGTTTTTGTTTTGGTCTGTGATCCCGCCCACTGCCAATTTACCTAATATTATTTTGACACCCCGGGTTAACACAGCTTATTGCAGCCATGGAAGCCAGAAAACGAACTGGGTCAGAGATCACAGATTCTGCAAGACCTTAAAAGCCTCAGCATCTGAACGGGAGCTTATTAAAAAGTGGATAAATCAACTGTAGAAGTTCCCACATGTTTTGCTTTCTGTCCATTTTCTCCTCAAACCAGCTGGGGTTAGGCCTGGACTCTGAAGAGTGTGTTTCTAAGGCAGATTTAGATATATGGGTCATTATCGTGCTGTAGGAGGAACTCCTGATCTAGGTGTATATCCGGGGACACTGGTCTTTTGGGTTCAGAAAGCCACTCACTGGTGTCCATCCATCTTTTGTCTACTTGATGCTGTAATCTCAGCTGTAGAGATCACAGCTGTAATCATCCAAATATTTCTTCCTTCATTAATCCACTAGCAGTCCTTCATGATTCAGGCAAGTCTCTTTTTCTTATTCATGGTTGGTTTCATGGTTTTGACATTTTTATAGCATTTTCAAGAAAAGTTCAAATTTGACTAAATATAATGTGAGGGTTGTGATGTTTATCGGCTCCACTACTGCTCTGCCTTTCCCTGAACTGTTTACGCACACACCCTGGACTTATTACGCACACACCCTGGACTGATTACGCACACACCCTGGACTGATTACGCACACACCCTGGACTGATTACGCACACACCTGTTTCCATTGATCACCTTCACACCTGCATCTAGTTCCACACGCAGCTCCACACACATTAAAACCCCACTCACATTAATACCCATTGTGAAGTCTTGTTTCACTGTTGTGTACATCTCCGGACGTTTCTTTGTCTAGTCCAGGGGTGTCAAATTCAGTTCCTTGAGGGCCACTGTCCTGCGGAGTTTATCTCCAACCAGCTCCAAAAACACCTGCCTGGAAGTTTCTAGTAATCCTGAAGACCTTAATTAGCTGGATCAGGTGTGTTTAATTAGGGTTGAAGCTAAACTCTGCAGGGTTGTGGCCCTCCAGGAACTGAGTTTGACACCCCTGGTCTAGTCTGTTCCAGTCTGTGTATCTGACCCATCGCCTGTTTCCTGGATTTCGTCTCGTCTGCCGCCTGCCTCAAACTTCCCGCCTGGTTATCGGACTCTGAGTATTGCCTTGTCTCCTATACTGTGTTTGCTGTCTGTGACCATTGCCTGTCTGACTACCCTGTGAATAAACTCACGCTGCATTTGGATCTACCTTGTCTGGTTGTTCATGAAAAGGGAAGACCTGTATCATTTATTTTCAAAATCATTTTAAATATATATTTTTTTGGGTTAAAAGTATTTATATACATGAATTATTCGTTTTACAGTCTTCGCAACTCATGACATTTTACAACCTGAAAGAATCGTTTAAGTGTTTCCTCACATTGCAAGTTAACCAGACTGATGACTTTTTCCTTTTCTGCTTCATCTTGGGTTGTTTTGCTTTGCTGACTTTTTTTTAAGCGAGGTTGTGTGTCTACTGGTAAGGTAAATGAAATTCCATTGTGCAACAAAAGTCCTTGAAGCATAAATGGTGTGGCCTATCAGCAGTGCTGGTCTGATATGACTGTGTGCAGGTCTGTGTGGATTGGGAATTGCCTGGTCAAGGTTCATGGTAACGGTAGTAGTTGTAGTGAACATGCAAGAGCAGATCTGATTCAAATCATGGGTAGTGTACTAGTACTAGATATCGTTGGCCATTCATTCAGTTCAGTTTGATTTCAGCTGGTACAGAGCATTAGAAAACGACTTGAACTTTTGTTGGTTTTTTTTGCCAGTGTCTTAGAGGCTGCTGTGTAGAGAGGATATGTCCATAGGTGACTGATTTTCAACCTTTTATTCATCCTCTGTGAGTTTGTCACTAGAAATCTCACTTAACACACTGATATGTTTGACAATACCTAGTTTTTAAGTCTGCAAGGTATTGGAACGGCTGTCCCATGACCTCAGGCTCATTTGGCTCATCACTGGCTGTTTCAAGACATTTTCATTTTTGAATTTTTACATTTTTGAAATTTAACATTTACATGATAGTGAAGTTGTATTCTTGTATGATAGCTTGAAATTGAGTTTTGTGAAAGGCTTGTTGAGATTAAAATATTTCATGGTAGGCTGACTGGATCTGATCTGCTTCAGTGTATTAAATGTGCCTGGTTGCTCTCTATACCAATTTTATTAAAGCAATAAGGCATCCATGCTTAAAATCCCTTCAACAGTTATAAAAATACCTGTAATGCATGCCTAATTTTTAGGTTACACTTTATTTTACAGTATGTGTACTTACAGTGTAGTTACCAAAGAAAGTACTGGTAATATTAGCTAACTACTTTACAGGTAAGGTTTAGGGATGGGTTCTGGCTTAATACCTAGTTATAACCCAGTTACTGTTATTGCTATAATAAGTAAATAGTACGTACATGCGGAACAGGACTGTAAAAAAGTGCTACCAATCTTTATTTTATAAAACAGCAACAACAGCATTATCAAAAAATACAACATTCAATTTCTTAATCATAACCATAAGCATATCGAAGTTCATGGTTTTGAATGTCTATTTGCTTTATTATTTATTTAATAAAAAGTGACTTTTGAAGTCCCACCCAAACTTCAGTTGGAATTACAGTACTTCAACACATGGTAGTTTGGGATTTCATGAGATCTTTAAGTCCTGGTCTAATGTGAACTTCTCCTTTAGTGAAAAAGCATAAATAAAGACTTCTTTCTACACTAGTTTCAGTTTCAGCTTAGAAATGTGAAAATTTATGTGTAAGGTCCTTAATTTGCCGACATAATTAATATGCAATATTCTTGTTAACGTATGGCACTTTACACTGATGTTTCCTTCAAATAGCAGTGGTTAAGCTATTCAGAGTCATTCAGACATGTATTAGCTTTAGTAAGTGACATGCCTCGGCACCTCTGTACAGTGTAATTAAGTGCAGTGTAGAATGAAAGCTAGCCATTGCTTAAGTTTAAATTGTAAATTATGGGGTCCCATAACAAGAAGCAGTGACAGATATGACAGGTTGGTCGGGGAATTAAATGAACTCATTTGAAACAATAGCCCATTAACAGGTGCATTGACATAGCATTTCTATACATTGGTGAAGACTTTCCCTGATGACAGATTTGCCACGTTAAAAGTAAAAAAAAAAGTATTTATACATTTTTTGGGGAGATTATGCTAGACAACATTACTATTAATGGTGCATGCTAAGGCTAAATGGAAACACTTAAATTTTAACATGTTACTATGTGTACTTCACATACTAATACTATACTATTTATTTATAAGTTATACAACAAGTTGAACAAGATTCAACTCATTTTTGAAGTCAGTTTAATGTAATTTAAGTTGAAATGACATACATGTCCAAATTGATTGTACTGAAAGATTAAAGGCAGCAACTTTTTTTTACAGTGTAAAAGTAAATTATCCATAATTACAAGTAACTAACATAACTGTAACTCTATAGTAATTAAAAGTAGTTAATTAATATTACTCATAATTACAACTATGTCACCTTAAAATAAAGTGTAAATTGGCAAATCATAAACAACTTAGCAACAGCATAGCAATGCACTAAAAACTCCATCAGATCATGGTATTAGGCGAATGAGGTAGGTTGGGGGTCCACTAAAATATATTCCGGATCCATTCCTGTAGCTCTGGGATCTGGCTTGTCTTGGCAAAAATTAAGGCTATGTTTACACGGAAACGATCTGAAGAGAAAACGCAAAAGTGGTGTTGCGTTATCACTTTTTATTCTGCGTTTAGACGAGCGTTATTGGGGGGAAATCTGCGTGCATATGGTGACGCAAAAGTGTGTGAAATTCGATGTAGTATGCATGCACTCCAGGCGGCTAGGGGGCAATGTGAAGCACTGCCACACAACAACACCAAGTCTGCGCGCCTGTTTACAACCTTCCTTCTACTTCTCACCCTAGTAGCCTGAAATCAAAACATGGTCAAGCGAACAGCAAAAAGACTCTTTTACGTTTATCAGAGCTGGTAGGGCAACTTGAAGGTCCGACGTATGGAAATAATCCGACTTGTTGATGGTTATTTTCCTGTACTAGCGCATGCCTGTGACGTAAACGGGTACGCGACGAGAGATACCTTGAGCAGATTTGCGTTTTTACACTTTAGACGGGAACGCGACGGTGGAGCGTTTTTAAGATTTCCACTCTGGAGGGTGGTTTCACTTTTTTGCGTTTTTAAGCCCCAAAAACGCTGTCGCCGTGTAAACGAAAGGCACATCTGAAAAAATATTTTTACTTTTTCACCCGCGAGCGTTCTCGTGTAAACAGGGCCTAAGTCATGCTGCTAGCCGTGCTGGTGCAAAAAATAAACCCGATAGTTGCTTTCCTTTTGAGTTTTCACTTTGTTGTTCTAAATGTTGCTGCGTTTCTACTGATTCCTGTTTTAAAGTGGTCACTTCATAGGCTTACATAGACATTTTCTTTAAATTGTTGAATTATTGAGTGCAGCTAGCCGAAGTAGTTGGAACACTAGCAAACTTGATTTCAGAGCAGTGATGGGTGAAACTGAATTTGCTGCATTTGTAGATATATTGAATAGAAGCAGAGAGCTGGCATCCTATACTCTTTTACAAGCTGTCCAAAATAATTAAAGAATCCATGAAATCAAATCTGGCATTTGGTGACAATTAATCCATGTCTATTAGCTCTGTGTTATAGATGTCTCACTAATTAAAATACCTGATTCAACTTATCAGCTTGTTAGTGTGTTTAAAAGGGAGACATCGAAAACATACTGGGAGGTGGATCTGGACTGGAGTTCAGAAACATCTTATATCTAATCAAAAATACATTTAATTGAATACACATCTTCTACTTTATCATTAACATGTTTTTAAAAATTATATATTTTTTTTTATTGATATTATTAGAGGGACATAGATAAAAATGAAAAAAGTGGTCTGGTTTAGCTAAACAGTCTTAGACTAGTCTGAGCGGTTTTTCTAAGCTCGATTTTCCTCTATTTTTTTCCTCCACATTGACCTGTGCCCACCGCAAAGTTTCCTTTCTCACCTGTCACTTCATTTGGCCTTATTGGAGAGTCAAGTGTCTCTCCTCAGAATTAAAGCGAGTTCAAATGTTAAATGCTCTTGAGAGGATTTACCCCACTTTCTTTCCTTTAAGATCCATTCTAAGAGCTGCATTTATTCTAATTCCACCTCTTCATCTTAATAAACCCACTGTCTCTGCACTCCTATGGGGGATTATACAGAAAAGGCCTTATCAAACCTGCCCTGGACATATATACTCATCACAGGTAACACTTCCCCCTATTAACCATTATAGCCCCTTTCACACAGAGATTCCAGAAAATACACTGATAAAGTGACCTGGGATTTGAGCCGGGTTCGTTTGATTTTGGTTCATTCACACTGCCAGTGATTTTCCGGAATCAGAGAGTGCGTTCACACACAACCCGTCAAAATCCCATAAAGACACGTGACGTCGATGTGACATGTAATGTCTCAGCAGCGTCTATAGTTTGCGTATGAGCTGCGCTTTCTCTCTCGCTTGTGCATTTTTTTCTCTGATTCGATCATAAACTAGCGCATTACGTACCGTTTCACGCTGGCGTACGATACCGGCTTCAGCGCCATCATTACGACACGGCATTGAGTACGGCGTTCCGGGACTGATCCCAGCAATGTTACTAGATCCCCAACCCAGCATCAATCCCGGCATCAATCCCGGGTCGTGTTTGCGTTCACACAGACGGTGTTCCAGCAATTTCCCGGCAATTTCCCGGGATCAACGCGCTGTGTGAAAGGGGATTAAGTGTTCCTTCACATTACGTGCCCTCCGGAAGTAGAATGGAAGTAGAATCTTGACCCTCCAAAAGAGGATCAGAGTAGCAGTTGTTCTTCACTTTTGAAATATGAAAATATTGGAATATTGGAATGCTCAAATAAGATGAAGTAAAATGTGAAGAGCCTTCTTTGTATGCCTTCTTGACTTTGTTGTCAGCTTGGTTTTGTCACGTTAGTTTTCCTTCTTGAGCACTGGTTCGCTAATCTGAACAGACAATCAGAGTTGGTATCGCTAACCAACGACTGCGGATTCAACATGCTCAGTCGACTAAAAAGCCACTGACGGTGATCCGACTAGTGGCATTGGTGCGAAACCTACTCTAATAACAATCTTAGGCTTGTTTGAGTTGTTTCTCATCAGCAAGATCTCCCTCTGTTTTTCTGCATTGACCTGTGACCACCTCAAAGTTTCCTACCTGTCCCATCATTTGTTCTTATTGAAGAGTCAAGCATCTCTTTCTACAACTAGAGCTGGTTCAAATGTTAAATGCTCTTGAGAGGAATTACCCCACTTTCCTTCCTTGAAGATCCACTCTACAAGCTCTTGTGTCTAACTAATGTGTTGCATTCATTCTAATTCCACCTCTTCTTCTTAATATCCTACTGTCTCTGTGCTCCTACGGGGGATTACACAGGAGGTGCCTTATCCAGCCTGCCCCGAACATGTTTTCATCCCAGATAGCACTTCCCCCTATTGACCGTTAAGTGCTCCTTCACATTACGTGCCCTCTGGAAGTAATAACTTGACCTTCCAAAAGAGGAGCACCGTAGCAGGCACAGCTGATTCCCTGGCTTTGCTCCCTGTGAGGAGATAGGCTACGGGTTGCCTCTGATGAACTGCTCTTTGCAGGGCTTTTTTTGTGCAGGTGAGGTAGATTAATAAAGCTTACAGCACGTACAAGCTTCGTCTATTTATCCCTGACTGCTCGTAATGTTCCTCTCTCCCTCTCCTATTAATCTCTACCTCAGACCGGGCTTGCTTCCTCAACACCACGCTGTGGCTATTCCCATGTTTCATCCTGCTAAGAGTCCCTAAAAGATAGCTTTCCTCCCAGCATTCTTCAGCAAGGGGTATGTGTAAGCTATACAGGGAGATGCACTTCACGGTGCCTGTGTGTGTCCGCCTATGTGACAGTGCTAAATGATCTTCAGTGGTAATACGCTCACGAGTGATTTGTTCGGGCCCACGGGTATCGATTCCCCAGTTGCCCAAAACTAAACAGAACAGATGTTGAGCCTGGATGAATCCTGAGCCATGTGAATAAGAGCAGCGACGGCAGAGAACGATCTGTTCCACCCATTCATCTCTATCAGAATATTCCCTTCCCTGAACTTAAGCCCAGAGTGTCATGTCGTTATTGTGCACTCACACCATTGCTGAAGCCTATAATAATTCAGTTCTGCTCTATGCAACTTAACGAATGCAAACACTTGTTGCTACGCAAGCATGTTTCAAAATGTGTTAGACAGTCAATGCAAAATGTATCAGTATTTTTTTTATCAGTCTAAGTGAAGTCATTTCTGTAGTGCTTTATACGATACAGATTGTTTCAAAGCAGCTTCACGGTAATACACAGGATAATAACAATCAATGATGTAAACTTCAAGTATAAGAAAGATTCAAATTCTGCAGTAAAGTAGCTCCACTGAAGACTGTCATTAAGATCAATTCAGTTCAGATTTTGATTGTTCACAAGTATATGTTGCATTATCAGCACTGCCACAAGGGGCAGTTTGTACCATTTTTACCACATCTCAAATCATGCATTGTGAAATGTGGTGGATTCGACTGTGGTGGAAATAAAATATTAGTTTCCTAATAAAAAATATACCAATCACAAGTAAGGCTGGGATAGAGCTGCCTATGTGATATTATGAGACTATATACATTACATTCTATATATTGTTTGATTAATTTATATTGTGTTTTTTATGCATTTAGCATTTTATACATTTAGGCTCTTGATATCCAGTTTGTTGATTTTTTTGTTCAACTATTTGAAAATTTTAACTACAAAAAAGGGGTCCTATTATGCCCTTTTACGAAGTCTTGAGTTTGTTTTTTGGTTGTACTTAGAATATGCTTTCATGCTTGATTGTTCAAAAAACACCTTTTTCAGATATTTTACGTTACATCTCCTCTCTGCCCAGTCTGTCCTGAACACGTTGTTTATTTCCGGTTTCGATTAAGCACCTCCTTCTGAAATACGAAATGTGCTGTGATTGGTTAGCTGGCCCAGTGTGTTGTGATTGGCAGCGCTTGGCATGTGTTTGGGGAAATGTTCCGCCCCTCCATAACCACAATTTCTTCTCTAGTGTAAATATGAAGGAAATATGTAAATTTCTAACCTGATTCAGACCCTGACAATGTTAACAAACAAGAGGATCATCCAGAATGAATTTCATGCACGGACTTTGCGTGCACGGATTTCACAGGACGTTTCAGAGTGGAATGTTTTTCTTGATACAATGTTATCCACCATTTAATCATGATATTTGTCAGAAAACTATGGTTATACAAACAGTAATCGATCACAAAAAAAGGTTCATTTTCCTAAGGGCCGGTGAACAGCCTTACAAAAACGAGCGCTTACAAAAGCTATAGTAAACAACACTATATCATCACTAATGTTGGCTAGCAGGCGGGCGCATAGCAACAACATAAAACTTATAATTAGAACTGTTAATAGAAACCGCAACTACAAATAAGACACTTACAAGTTGTCATCCACAAATAACAGATTGTCCCGACAAAGTGGAAACTGCTCCATTTCAGAAGAAGATTTTATGTGTAGCCTGCATTGTGGTTCTAGATGCTGTTCTCCGTAAAATGTGCAGTGCACAGAGAAACATCGGGATTATAAGTTTCAGAAACAGTGTTTAAAATAAATTAACCATTATAAGTTTGTCAGCCTTAGAAAGGTCAAACAAATGAGCTGTGGAAAAAACAGTGTATTTTTGACATAGCAGCAGCTCACCCAGGCCTCGTCTGCTTTTCTGCATATTCCGTGGGTGGAGATTATTTAAACAAGGAACATTATGACTTCATAAAGCCCAGAAAAATTGCATTGTGTAAAAGTGGATTCTGTTAAATAAAATATCTCCCTTTGGAGTGGACTTCAAGCTTTGTAACCTTGTGTGTTAATCAGGTCCCATTAAGTATTACAGTTGATTTATTGCATATCAACACACCTTGCAGATCTTTTTTATGCTCAAACAGCAACATTACACACTAACTAAAGCCGAAAAAGTGAAAAAGCATAATAGGACCCCTTTAATTATATAAAAAGTACTGTTTAAAATATTGATGTAAGTGAAGAACGAGCACATGTATATGGGAGATGCTGCAAAAGACACAAACACATTTTAAATTCATAGTTCAAGATTAAGTCCATGTGCGATAGAAGTAAAGAAACCCGCAGGAGACACGAGAGTTGCATATCCTTAAATAAGCATAAATATACATAACACACACATTTTGCGTAAAACTGTCAGTTTACTGTCAATTTAAACTGTTTTTACCAATACATTTCAGTATTAAATAAATTATAAATCTAATAATCATAATTTCTTTCGTATCCACAAAATATCTCAGTCTCCATGAAATCAAAATCAACTTTTATGTATTTTTTTATTCATGTGGCCCTTGTAATTTTAAACCAATAATTTCCCATCCCTCTTGCAGCTCATCTCTTCTTATTCTTATTCTCTGATGACGTGTTTATGTGGCATTAGGGGCAAGACAACCTGTCAATCACATGAGATCACAGCAATACCAGACCTCAACGATCAAATCAATTCCAGAAGGACAAAACGTTTTTCTTGTTCGACAAGCCGC
>NW_027508833.1:39695000-39710000 GCF_051911475.1 Siphateles boraxobius | reverse complement strand
AAAGCATGTAAATACTATTTTTATTTAATTTCTTCTCTGTGACAAGCGGATGTCATAAATGGGAAATTGGGCAGCACTTAAGTCTGGCATTTTTGCTTTTCTATAACCACAACCTAATGTCAGAGAGAGATTTTATAAACCATGAAAAGCCTGCTGCTTTCCATACAAAGTAAGAGGCTGGTAACCACCACTGTCAAGATTCAAAAAAAGATCCCCCAAAAAATCCCATAAAAGTCAATATGACATATTTTCATTTTTTTCCTCTTTGAGATGAAATACTACTCAATACAATAACTTGAAATTTACAGTTGAGGTCCAATAATGTGAAATAATTGAGGCTATCTTTAACAAAGACAGCTGTATAAGAATTCTTATTGAACATTATGAAATATACAATCCAATTTTGAAAGAGCACTCTTTTATTGCAAAATATCCAGTAGCTACATTTTTACGTCACATTATTGAGCCATTTCAGAAATTACTTTTCTCACTCTCTCTTTGTATCTTCTCTACTGTATTGTCCTATTAATATGGACTTCAGTTTATCTAATTCAATATACCATGGTGTGTGTGTGTATATATATATATATATATATATATATATATATATCAGAGTTTCCATTGTGCGGCAATTACCGGACATTGGCCGGGAAAAAAATGAAATGTCCGACAAAATTAAATCTCTCCGGTCAAATTGTCCGATTAAAATTGCTTAATAATCCCGCCCCCCTAACACAGTCTGAATTTGAGAATAAGCCTAAAATGTATAAAGCAAAAATACACGACCTCTTGCTATGTTATAAAGGAACAGGCTCTAACGTTTGAAAGTTATTAAACAACATCGCAAGCTGCATTTCAAATAAAGCGCATGCCTAAAACGGCTGTAATATAGGCCTGAGTCTATATTAGAGTGAGACGAGTGAGACGTTTTAAATATGGCCAGTCCCAGCAGATTAGCCTTAGGCCCCATCCACACTACTGCGTTTTCGTTTAAAAACGGAGACCTTTTGCTACGTTTGCACCTCCCGTCCACACTAAAACGGGAAAAACGAAGACCCAAAACGGAGAAGTTTAGAAACGCTGCAGCTCCGTTTTTCGTTTTGAATCTCCGGAGGGCGTTTTAGTGTAGACGGGACAAAACGGAGGAGTTTAGAAACGATGACGTAGAAGGTCACGCTCGGCTCTATGATTGGGTGTCATCACCCATGACGTATCCTTCCCTGATTCGTCAGCCACCCATCACATGTCCCGTCACCGGAAGAAAACAAACAAAAACATCCTGGACTACGTAGCTGATGTAAGTGAGTGCAACATGGATAACGAATTACAAGCGTTACTGACTTTGATGTCTTTGTTAGCAGCTGTTGTGCAAGCAAATTCTGCATTTTACAATGCTATAACTGCCTACATGCGCTGGAGGCAAACTATTATTCGAGCGATCTATGACAATTCCCGTGTGCAGCGGCGGTCCATGAAAAGAAATCTCTGGTCTTCGACATTTTCTAATCTTTGCAGAGGTAGCTAACGTTACTTGCTTCCTCATCAAATCTGAGGAATAGTCCATCCGTTTCCTGTTTACACCGGCACGCGCATGCACAGTGTTGGAGAATGGTCACGTGATCCGAGTTTTCAGTCGTTTTAATGTGGTCGGAGATCAATTCTAATACGCAGCTAAAACGCTGGTGTGGACGGAGATCGTTTTCGTTTTAATTCTCCGTTTTTAAACGAAAATGCAGTAGTGTGGACGGGGCCTTAAAAGCGTTATTCAGAGGCCAGACACGACGGACGATGGTGAATCAGGAACGCCTGAAGCCTCGGATGTCCAGAGCCAGAGCTCCACCACCACCACCGGACGCTCATGTTTTTTTTCCGTCTATTTGAAAGTTAGGCTAGTGGCGGCTCGTCAATAAGGGCGCTGGGGCGCCGCCGTCCCTGGCGAATCAGAATTTGATACATGTTATTTGATCCAATCTGATTGGTTCTCGTCACCTGTCATTCAACTTTACGCTCTTGGCCACTACTGCGAGTGCGCAGGCGACTTCGACAAAACCTTGCTAGGCTGATCACTTTCGTAGAGATAATGGCAGCAGTTAAACCAAATTCAACCCGTCATTGATTTACAAAAAAAACTTTTCCCAAGACGTTCGCTGAAAAAAAAACAAAAAAAAAACGGACCGGACCGACCCGATTTACAAATCCGGCAGCAGCCAGTGACAGAGGACGAGCTTCACCCGCGCGTGTTATGAGAAACGTGTCGGCACTGAAGTTTTGTGGACAATAACGGGGGTAAGAGACCTCAAACAGCAATCTGAAATTTATTTCCGCCCCGCCCCCCCAAAAATAATCATCACTAGCCGCCACTGCAAACATGTTGCATTCTATACAACCTGATTATGTCATTTTTTAAGTTACATAGCCTGCCGCCAGTTTTCCTCAACTTGACTAATTAAGAGGCAACCGGCACCATTTTTTTCTAGCGGAAACTAGAAAATAGGAAAATTCTCTTGCATTTCTTTCTTTTGCTGTATCGAAAACGTACCGAAACGTAACACCAATGTATCGTATCAAACCGAACCGTGAATTCTGTGAACCGTTACACCCCTAATAGATAAATATATATTTGATACGATACATCGGTGTCACGGTTCGGTACGTTTTCGATACAGCAAAAGAAAGAAATGCAAGAGAAATTTCCTATTTATTAAAAGAAAAATTTTGAGTTTGTGAGTTTTCCTATATCTTAAAATTTGTAGTTTTATAAATGGGGGTAATCTTTGAAGGTTGAAGAAATAATGTTTTGGTCGTCACATTAAAAATAACTTTTTTTAAATATGATAATATTTGAGTTTTGAAGTGCTGGAAAAAGATGTGTGATGTTCTTGAAAGCATTTTACTATTTCTATCAAACTTCCATGGTTACAGTGAGTGTTACTACAGTAAAATCCATGGTGAATGTTGCTGATCTGTGGACTTAACGCCTATAACTAGTTCATATAACTTAAAGCCTATAACTAGTTCAGACAAACTGTATATAATTGGGACTTCTGGGTGGGCAATGATGTAGACAGCAAGACTTTCTTTGCTTCGATTTGACAACAGATGAGTTTCCAGCCACAGGGGGCCAGAGGTGTTTGATGAAGTGAAGTAAGAGACCCGAGGGGTGCAGAGGCCAGGGAAAGGCCACGCATGACCTCCTCATACAGTTGTGCTTGTTTCCAGCACTCTGGTGTCTGAGAGACTGAACCTTCTGCTCTCTCCTGAGCTAATGGACACCGAAATAAACTACGCATCATGAATCAGTCGTCTGTCACATTACACCTGCTGTGCCGCTGGAGAGGCGCGCTTCATACGCAGCCCTTTATCTCCCAGACTCAATTTTAGTCCGCCTACTATACTGACTCTTTTGGAGAAGTATTTTCTATTTTATTACCTTTTACTAATTCTAATGACAAAAGTCTTTGAGGCATAATTTATACATATCGTATTCATGATGTTTCTGAAGTTGATAATTGTGTACAAGCTTAAGTTTCTCTAATGTCAGTGATTCAGTGAATGATTTCTGCTAAATTGTTCTTTTTGTCTACGGCTTGCCAGTTTCATTTTTAACTTTCTGTATCATTGCATGACACATTGCCTAAGGCCTTGTTCAGACAGACATTAAAAATTTGACTTTATTTTGCCTATATCCAACTTTTCAATAGTCTGAACGAAAAATGAACTCCATTTTCTCCAAAAATACCTTTTTCACAAGCCCTTTGGAGTTGCTTTGAAATGTTTAAATCATATTTTTGTTTGATTTATCTCAGTCTAAAGGATTAGATCCGATTTTGTGGGGGGTTTTTTCATCATCTGTTGCGCAACAGGATGCTAACTATTATGACAGGAATACTTTAAAACACTAGCAGCAGGAAATATTTCACCCAAAAATATTGACAAAAATCTGAACGACGAATATGTCCATGTATAAGTGAAGAAAAAAATGTAGGCCTATTTCTCTTTATGCATGTGAAGGTGTCAAGTTTTCATATCACAATAATTGCTGAAACTTTTATAGAAGTATTCAATTACAATACAAAAACATGTTGAAAAGATAAACATACTTAAATGTTGCCCTCTTAATAAGAGGTTCAATGACCTTTTACAAAAATAACATTTTAAATACCATAAACAATAAAACTGTTTAAAGTAAACAAATGTTTCAAATATATTTAAGTGCAAAAGAACACAACTATAAAAAACAACAATAAAGAATCAATATTTTCAACAAATACCTAGATATTCTTTCTACAAAAACGACAAAGGTTTACAATGACTTCAGTCATTACTAGTGGGTTACGATGATCTTCACTTTAGAATTAATTATATATTATGCATTATTGACATCAATTATGAACCTGTATACAGTAGTTCTCAGTAGTCCTCTGGGAGGTACAGCATGAACAAATAGTAGTGAACTGCTTGTTGTTAGTTAGTTGTAGTTAATAGAATGTTAATATTGTTTTACTCATTTGTTCCTGTGTAGTTATTCGTTAATGATGGAACCGTATTCTAAAGTGTTACCTGAAATTCTAGTAATAGCACAAATATAGCCCCATAATTTTTCCAGATCCAGAACCCAATCACTCTTTGAAATCCAGTTAGTGTGCTCGACTGCATTGTGTGTCTGGATATTTGCCTTGGTAATTATGTTTTTTTTTTTTATTATTATTTTATCAGTAATTACTGCTGAAATAATGAAAATGTACACTACATTTCTTTGTAAATGAAATACAATTTACTTTCTATAGGCGGTAAAATTTTAATTCTTAATTTGTGTAACTGATTCCTATTAAATTAATTATATTAAATGCATTATTTTTCAGAATTTAGTTGGGTAATTTTCATGTGATCTTAAAAACGGGTCACAGCAGGGTTGCAGAAACAAGAAGAAATTGATCTAAACTCAGGGCTCTCAAGTGACACGCGTTTGGTGTGACAGTCACTCATTTCGGTCTTTTGTCACGCACTCCCGCCACACATTGTATTTCTCATGCGGATAAACTATTTATAATATATTTAATATGCCGCAGTGTCTCTGGCCGCACCGCTCTCACTATAGACCCGGCAGGAATCAAGCGCGTCTCCCCTGGAGTTCTTAGTCGAGAAAGCAGCCAATCAGAAAAAGAAAGGGGCTACATAATAACCAATCAGAAAATAGCACCATTATATCTGGGTAAGATTTAACGCAACAACCAATGAAAAAAAGCATATCCTACAATGGTTCATGTGATTCTGCTACAACATCTCCTGAAAGTTTCGTTCCCCCACAGAGGAAACTACTGGAGCTTGAGCATCACTTTGAGCCCTGAGTAACTCATGATCTCCTGTTTTAATGTTACAACAAATTCACAACTTGTTTTGACACAAACAATGACAATTTGGCTGCTGTTAGAGAATGTTTCCCAGATAATTAGCATCAGTTTTTCACGAGTGTCTGTTAGCCAACAGTTTTAATGAAGTTTTATTAACTAAGTTCGGGAGGAGCACGTTCAGATAATTAACACGAGTGGACAGCAATCAGCAATCAATGATAAGAGGGTACATATAGACTCAGCAGTCTTACCTCGATCCATTGACAGTTTGCAGCATTTAGTATTCGCTTCTTTGCTCAGCTACTTGCAACTATGTCTCCTACGAGCTCCTCTTCCGACCAAGAAATCACCAGGGGTGCATCTTCTCACTCCGTCGATCCCACGGTCATCCCTCCTACGCCGGTCGGCCCACTTGAGCCCCCGTCCTCTCCTCGCGGCCGCACACCGGCCCGATCAGCCCGGCGCTCATCAAGACGCCATGACCAGTCTTCGCCGCCCCCGGCAAGACTTCCATCTTCTTCCCCAGCTTCCTCCTACCGCTTGGCCGTCCCGACAATCCCATCCATCGGGAAATGGACTGTAGCTGGATTGAGGCAAGCGCTGGGTAACTCCGATTTACAAGCTTCAAGGAAAATGAATAAAGCGGAGCTGTATGATTTGTATGTCTCCTTAAAGTCAACTCCTAAGACGACCCACAGGCACAGCAAAGCCCGCAGGGCTCAAAATTCGCCTGCCCAGTCACCACCCTCGTCTCCCTGCACAGGACGCGGCTCGCTTCGCCCATCGAGCCGCCGCAGCAACAGGCCCTCAGCGAGCCAGGGCCGCGCTCCAGTTTTCATCACGGCAGGTCCACTACCACCTTTTGACGAGGCCCAGCCCTCCACCTCTGCTTCCGCCGCCGCAGCACCACGTACAGCCGGGCCCAGCGGCCTCCCCGCAGCCGCTCAGTTATATTCTCCTGCTGTACATAACCCGTTTCCTTTTCAGTGGCCTCCAGCTCCAGTTGCAGACACTAGCGCGAAGCTATCGCCGCTAGCATCACAGACCCAACAATGTCAACAGTTCTACCCAACAGGTTACAACCCCGCCCACTTCCAGTGGCCTGCAGCACAAGTAACTCAAACAAGTGCGGGCCCGCCTCCGCTCGCAGCCCAAGCTCACACTGCTTTCTATCATCCCTCACTTCCTCCGACTAACTTTTCTTCTCAATTTACAGCAGGTCATCCAATCACAAGGGCACCGCTGACATTCGCAGCTCCGGATTATACCCTTCCCAGCTCTATCATACAAACTAAATCACCATATTCTCTTTTCACAGCCACTCCGATGCCCGTGCCGCCCAACGCAGTTGCTATGGAACCCGCACCAGTTTCTCAATCCATCCGCGCTCAGATCCTCTCAGGTACGGATGTAGACCTCTCTTCTCTGTTGTCTCTCCTCCCTGCAGCTGAATCAGACCGCCAAGTGGATTGCGGTGATTTTTCAGTTAAAAAAAAAAAACACAAACACGCACTCATCTCGCGTCCTTTCATTTCCCGAATTCACGATCGCTTTTTCACGTTTCACTGAAATCATCTGTTCAGCCTTCCCCCACAGGCGGCGCGAACTGAACGATTATCAAGCAATCATTGCCGAACTCGCGCTGTCTTATGGGGGCGGGCATTTCTACACGTACCACAAACTTTTTTCTGCAAAAAGTGCCGTGCGAGTCGCACAATGGAATCAGTGCACATACTGGGGTGCACTTGACTCGGATCTCCACAGCAGGGTATTTTTAGGTTGCAAAAACATTACCTGTGCAGTTTGCAGGTCAGTGGCGCACTCAACCTTATCGTGCCCACAGGTTAACCCATCCTCTCTTCCCTACGTGGGAACAAGCCATGCTAAATCCACTAGCTATGTGCCGTGCGCAGCAACCACCAGCGCAATGCAGGACTCTGCTTTTGATGAAAGCAGGCAGCCTTGTAATCATTTCAACGCGGGCAGATGTCAAAGAGCGCGCTGCCGGTTTATGCACATCTGCAGCTTTTGTGGCGGCGCCCATGCTCGCATTGTATGTCCAGTCTTCAAGTCTGTGAATAAAAAATCAAAAAATTATTTGGCGACTCCTGTGAATATTTCGCGCATGCACTTCGAACTAGCTCATCACCCGGATGCCGAATTTACCGATTATCTGCTGTCAGGCCTAAAAAACGGCTTTAAACCCGGCTTAGAATGCCCGCTTTCCCAAAACATCATATGTAATAATCTCCAATCCGCCCTTATGGAACCTGAAGTTGTAGACAAACTGATCAAAAAAGAAGTTGAGTCAGGCTTTATGATCGGTCCGTTCGACAATCCTCCATTTAATCTGTTTCGTATCAGCCCCATTGGAGTGGCTACAAGGAAGTTCTCGGGTAAAAAACGCCTAATAATCGACCTGTCAGCCCCGCACAATTCTCCGTTCCCAAGCATAAACAGCTTGATCCCGCTCGATGAATTTTCACTCAAATACCACGACATAGATCAGGCTATCGACATGATCAAAATCGCAGGTCGGGGTGCTTGGCTTGCAAAAATCGACGTTACAGCTGCTTTCAAAGTAATGCCTATCCATCCAGGTTCATGGCACCTATTTGGAGTTCGCTGGCTCGGGAAATATTACTTCGCAGTACGTTTAACATTCGGATGCAAAAGCAGCCCTAAAATATTTGACATGCTATCAGAAGCCGTTTGCTGGATCTTGTCGAACAACTACGCCATTCCTTACCTCATTCACCTGCTAGACGATTTTCCAATAATCTCGCCTCCCGATGCTATTCCAGCTGCGCACATCCTTACGGTACAAAACGTCTTCTCTGAGCTAGGAATTCCTATAGCACAGGAAAAAACCATGGGCCCTGCAACATCCATTGAATTCCTAGGAATTAATTTGGATTCAGACAAATTCCAAGCATCCCTCCCCAAAGAAAAAATCAACCGAATAATCCTCGTCTCTTCTACTTTCCTTGAAAAATCAAATTATCAAAACGCGAACTCCTGTCCCTGCTCGGACATCTAAACTTCGCAATACGCATCATCCCGCAGGGCCGCCCCTTCATCTCACATCTCCTCTTACTCGCGTCCTCTGTCCACTCGCTAGAAGACCGCATTTCTATAACTCAAGTATGTCGCGACGAACTCAGGCTATGGTTAACATTTCTAAAACAGTGGAACGGCCTATCCTTTTTCTACAACAACCTTGTTTCATCCCCCACTGACATCCAATTGTTCACAGACGCCGCCCCCTCAATCGGGTTCGGGGGATTTTATCAAGGTCGTTGGTTCGCGGCTCCGTGGCCACCACAGCTCCAGGACAAAACTCAATCCTCAGCTCTATTCAAGCTTTACCCTCTCGTAGTAGCAGCTTTCCTGTGGGGAAAAGAATGGGCCACTAGCAGCGTTTTAGTGCATTGCGACAATGACGCAACAGTGTATTGCATTAACAAAGGCCGTTCCCATTCACCTGCTCTAATGCCACTCTTAAGGCGTCTCACCTGGATTTCAGCTTGCGACCAATTCATTATCATTGCTAAACACATCCCTGGGTCAAAAAACCAAATTGCTGACTCTCTGTCTCGTTTTCGGTTTCAGAAATTCAGGATGCTGGCTCCAGAGGCGGATCAATTCCCAACTCTAGTTCCTCGCTATTCAGAACTAATATTCCCGTAACCCACCCATTAAAACCCCTGCTTGACGCATCACTCGACAGTATCCTCCAAGCAGTATCTCCCAGGACCCTTCAATCCTACGTTACTGCTTGGAGATGTTTTAAAACATTCCATGTCTCTTATAACTTGCCTTTCCCTGATTTTTCTCTTCTTTCAATCACCTTTTTTATCTCCTACCTTAATATCATTAAGGGCCTACAAGTCGGGTCCATCAAAGGTTATTTGAGCGGCATCCAGTTTTTCCATAAATTGATGTACGGCGCTCCTTCCGCAGAGATGAACAATTCACAAACCTCCCTCCTGATTAAAGGGATTCAAAGAGAAAGGGATTCTAAATCTCCTCTGGAACCCCTGTTTTTAGACGAATCTAAAAAACCTGTGACACGTTTTTGGTTCCAGAAACACCTCAAATCTGTTCTCCAACAGTCAGGCATTCCAGCAAAGAATTTTTCAAGTCACTCATTCCGCATCGGGGCAGCAACTTCAGCAGCCCAAAAAGGCCTCTCCCAACAGCAGATTCAAGCCCTTGGGAGATGGTCCTCCGATGCTTTCCAAAGCTATATCAGGACCAACCGGTTCCACATTAAAAAAGCCCACCAAACCCTCATCGAGTGAGTTAAAAAAAAAAAAAAACATTGGTCTCACAGCGGACGGAGTGAGAACTTTCCCAGTAGAGCACTTAAGTTTTCTCTTTCATCCAGAGAGCATTTGGTCTCACAGCGGATGCAGTGTGAGAAAATCTCCTGGGCAAGCACTCATTTTTCCTCTTTCAATTTCCTCTTTCTGTCCAGCGAGCATTGGTCTCACAGCGGACGGAGTGAGAACTTTCCCAGTAGAGCACTTACGTTTTCTCTTTCATCCAGCGAGCATTTGGTCTCACAGCGGATGCAGTGTGAGAAAATCTCCTGGGCAAGTACTCATTTTTCCTCTTTCAATTTCCTCTTTCTGTCCAGCGAGCATTGGTCTCACAGCGGACGGAGTGAGAACTTTCCCAGTAGAGCACTTACGTTTTCTCTTTCATCCAGCGAGCATTTGGTCTCACAGCGGATGCAGTGTGAGAAAATCTCCTGGGCAAGTACTCATTTTTCCTCTTTCAATTTCCTCTTTCTGTCCAGCGAGCATTGGTCTCACAGCGGACGGAGTGAGAACTTTCCCAGTAGAGCACTTACGTTTTCTCTTTCATCCAGCGAGCATTTGGTCTCACAGCGGATGCAGTGTGAGAAAATCTCCTGGGCAAGCACTCATTTTTCCTCTTTCAATTTCCTCTTTCTGTCCAGCGAGCATTGGTCTCACAGCGGACGGAGTGAGAACTTTCCCAGTAGAGCACTTACGTTTTCTCTTTCATCCAGCGAGCACTTGGTCTCACAGCGGATGCAGTGCGAGAAAATCTCCTGGGCAAGCACTCATTTTTCTCTTTTTAGTTTTCCTCTTTCCATCCAGCGAGCATTGGTCTCACAGCGGACGGTACGAGAACGTTCCCGGTAGAGCACTCACGTTTTCTCTTTCATTTCAGCGAGCATTTGGTCTCACAGCGGATGCACTGTGAAAACCTCCTGGACAAGTACACTACAACCGCTCCTCGTTCGCAGACAAACAGGGGCCGTCAGTCCAGGCAGTGAACCACCATCACGGGCCACCCCGATTAAGCATCCAGGCCCCTTCTCGAGATGCCAGCCCGCCAATCTCGGCACTCATTTGGGGGTCTTTAGTCCGGCGGCTGTCCTCTGCTCTTTAGCCTATTGGGGGGAGTACTCTGGGTTCGGGCTGAATTCCGAGCTCGGAGCCCTCCCTCCGGACAGCACGCCAAATACGCATTAAATCTTACTCCCTCAAAATTATATGTAAGTGTGAACTCGTGAAATGAAGTTTTATTAACTAAGTTCGGGAGGAGCACGTTCAGATAATTAACACGAGTGGACAGCAATCAGCAATCAATGATAAGAGGGTACATATAGACTCAGCAGTCTTACCTCGATCCATTGACAGTTTGCAGCATCCCCCCTCCACCCCTTCTCCACACTCCTAGTTCTCCACACTCCTAGTTCTAAAAATCACTTACATACGGGGGGAGTACTCTGGGTTCGGGCTGAATTCCGAGCTCGGAGCCCTCCCTCCGGACAGCACGCCAAATACGCATTAAATCTTACTCCCTCAAATTATATGTAAGTGTGAACTCGTGAACAGCCTGTTCACTGACAACACCTGCTCAGAACAAGTAGTCTAGGCCAAGTCATATTTTCGTTACCACACGATGACTGACATATTGCCATGAAACAACCCCAAACCATCGGGGGTGTCACTCTTGCCTGTCTTCAGAACTTGAGAGCCACTCAAAAAGAAATAAAACACTCAGGAGCAAATTCGAGGCAGGAACAGAACAACCAAGCACAACATAACAATAACGGACAACTGAACTGAACACAACACAGAGCTTAAATAGACCAGACTAATCTATTAAAGGGGTCATCAGATGCCCATTTTCCACAAGTTGGTGTGATTCTTTAGGGTCTTCATGTAAAGTTTGTACATACTTTGGTTAAAATTCCTCAATGGTTCCTCAAAACACCATTTTTACCTCTTCAAAAACAGCGTTGTTCACAGCGACCCGTTTCGGTGCATGTCTCTTTAAATAAGGAGAAACTGCTCTCTCCCATGGGGGGTGTCACACAAGACACATAGGCTACGTTCCAGTCCACTTTTAGACAAGCACTTGGGAACTTCCCTAAGCATTTCCCCTCGGGGGAATCCCTGCCGCCATTTTGAAGTGCGTTCCACTTCGTGAAGTGGACGAGGGAAGTTTATATGAACAGACCCTCGATTTTGACCGTGGGAGCGAGTCTACTTCATATGTACACTTCAGGCAGCTACATATACCACAATGCAACACGATTGTGACGTCACCGCAGATCTGGTCTAATCACCACTACCACAAACAACTCTATGATATATTAATTATATATATATTTTTTAATTTAAAACAACCCAAACACACCTATATACATTTGGACGCTGCATTAAACAAGTTCTTAAAGGAAAAAAAAAAAAAAAAAAATTAACTCCATAGCTGATTCCAAGTGATCAAGGGCTTAGGATGTTCCAGTTCAGCCCATTGCAGTTTCCGCCAGTAGTGGGCACTTATGCAACGTAAGCAATGAGGCACATCTGAGTGAACGAGACTGAGGGAAGTTAGCGAGTGAAGGGCATGACAATTTTGGACTGGAACGCAGCCATGAAGTGCTGCCTTGGTGGACAGTATACAAATGGGTGAGGGCGGAAGTATGCTAATAACAGTCCGTCAGTGGTCGTGGGCGGAGCATGAGCAATATGACATCATATTGCTCAGAAAATCCAAACGACTTGATTATACGGCTTTTAGGCCTTTTGAGGATTCAAAAAAAAAGTGAATGGAGTGAATGGATTTTTTTCATGGTATGGTGGTTGTGTCCACACACGGCAAAGAAACATTTATATGCAAACACCATATAAAAGTGAATTTTACATCTGATGACCCCTTTAATGAAATTAAAGGGATAGTTCACCCAAAAATGAAAATTCTTTCAGTATTTACTCTCCCTCATGTTGTTCAACCCTGTATGTCAGGTTGTTGCAGGTAGCTGAAGACAAGGACACAGGAATAGCAGTATAGTTGATTTATTTACAATCTTCAACTTACAGGAATAAACAGGAACAAAAGAACAAAACTTCAGGACTTCAGAAAACAACCATACAAGGACGACGACCAACAAACACTGAGGGAAAACACAAGGCTTAAAAGAACTGGGACTAATGGGATAATTAACTAAACACAGGTCAAGAAACTGAACACAAACGAGGAGCGGGAAAAACTAACAGGACTAAACCAAAATCACAAAGACAGAGGGAAACCAGATCACAAAACAGAACTTAAACCCATTGAAACATGACAGCGTAAGACCTTCGTTCATCTTAGGAACACAAATTTAGATATTTTTGTTTAAATCTGAGAGCTGGATCACTCCTCCATAGGCTTCTAAGAGATTGAAACTTGTTCCCCGAAAAGTTATTAAAGACATTGTTAAAATAGTCCAAGTGACTACAGTGTCTCAATCTTAAGTTTATCAAGCGACGAGAATACTTTTTGTGCGCAAAAACAAACAAAAATAACGACTTTATTTCAACTATTGATTTCCTTCTCTGTGGGCCTCGAGTGAGTTCACTAGTGTAACAGCGCAGCGCTTCTGTGTTGTACGTCACACGCATCACATGACCAGCGTCGGCCAATAGTGAGCCTACATGTGACGTAGCTCTACGCAATCACACTACGCTAACTGACTCGAGGCCCACAGAGAAGGGGTTGAACAACATGAGGGAGAGTAATTACTGACATAATTTTCATTTTTGGGAGAACTATCCCTGTAACATCAGGTGTGACAGGTAATCAAGCAAATAGGAAAACAACAGCAATAATGGAGGTGCAGAAATTTAAATTAAAAGTTAAAATAAATAGCAAATAAAATAAATCTCCTCCGGCAAATCCTCCGCTGAGTTTGCAGTAACTATTTTTGATTTTTTTGGGGGGGTTGATGTCCACACTTCCACACTGACCGTTAGATTACCTCTACTGCCAGAGAGAAATATTAAAAAAGCAGCTGTTAATTTTTAGTTCTGCCTTCTCTATTGAAAGATGAAGGCCACTGCTGCTGTGAGAGAACAGGAGATGAGCATTACCGTCAGATAGATAAATATGTGTCCTTCCTCTGGAGCCAGAAAATGTACAAAAGTCTTGAATTGTGCTCCTGTGCTCAGCATTACTTGTTCCAGCGTTGTGTACTATTATGAATCATCTGAACAGCTAGGTTTGTGCTGTAGTGTGGGTGTACCAATCAATTCAAGGGTTTACTGCAGATGGGAATTCGAAATAATTATCCCGAAATAACTGTGCTCCACCGGACATTAGTCCTAATGAAATTGACTCTACAGAAATGGTAAACACCTATTTTTCCTGTGTTACATTAGAACAAATGCTATTGTTTGCGGATTGAGTATAATCACAATAATTCTTACGATTGATTTATTTCATTATCTTTGGTTGCTGACTTTCTGTTTGATCTCTGTTATGACGGACAGCTATTTCCATTGGCTTTGGCAGAGCAATCAGGCGGCGGAAATGGAGAGTTGTCGAGTGTTTATTAGAACGCCGGTGGACGTAAAGCGACTGTGTCAGCTGTAATGCTCAGAACAGCGAGACCAGAAGCCCAATCACCTGACAGGCCCGGTGACCCTGCAAGACGGTTTCCAGACGGCTGAAGTTGGACTGATGTTCAGGTAGGTCTTCTTTTGTGTATGTGACCAATGCCAAGCCAAGCCAAATCATCCAGGACCTTCAATATGTGTTATTCATGTGTTTCATTAACAACCGATGAAATTATGGCTCCCTACTTCCGTTTAACATTTGCACATTTAAAGGTGCAATGTGTAATATTTCTGAGGATCTATTGACAGAAATGCAATATAAGATCCATAACTATGTTTTCAGTGGTGTATGAAGACCTTGCATAATGAACCGTTATATTTGTATTACCTTAGAATGAGCAGTTTCTGTCTACACACACCGCGGGTTCCCGATCATTGAAATGCGCCGACATGTTTCTACGGTGGCCCAAAATGGACAAACGCGTTTCGCGTACAAGAAAGCAAGCTTATTTCAGCGAATAAAACACTGACACGATGATGAACAAGTAACAATAATATTCGCAATAACATATAGTTTTACTGAATAATTAAGTAAACATACTTTCTTAATTTATCCTTGTAAAGAAACCTCATTGCTGAACTGCTACTCTCTGCTGTCTCAGACGATGACATCACTTCCTGTCGGCCACCGTAACTTTTGTTGGTTGCAATTCGTAACCTCACCACTAGATGCCGCTTAAATTCACACACTGCGCCTTTAACTGGCCTCATGAGTTCTCGTTCCTTTT
>NW_027508833.1:39535000-39690000 GCF_051911475.1 Siphateles boraxobius | reverse complement strand
ATCTACACCCATGAAGAGATCATTTCTCAGAGTGCTGCACTCTGACAACTCCTTATTCTGCCGTGCCTTTGATCTTCTGGAGTCTATTACAGCAAATAAACAGAGTTCGACTCCTTACATGAGGATAAAATGGAGCAGAGAATTAACAAAACCAAAAGGATTTAATTATTCAAGGGTCAAGTTACCCTTTGATTCAAAAAGAAAGAATAATGCTGTTTGTTTGTCAGCTCATTCCATTTATTATACATCCCACTTGCTCAAAATAAAACAAATCCTTCAAATTCATTACATGAATTATAATGTTTCCCTCTGGGCAGTATTTTTGCCTAGAACAGGAGTGCCTATTATAACGCCCTATTTGAGGGTTGAGGGGGCATTTTCAGATTCAGCATCCCTGGCCTAGAGCAACATCCACCACTCCCATCCCAGGAAAATCACTAGATAAAATTACACCAAATCCCCCTGTTTTTGACGACACATAGATTTAACTTGATTTCAAAAAGGTTTTGAATCTGGGGATTTGCCTAAAAATCAGGAAGTGTACGTCTTGACCAACTTGTCCTATGAGAGTTTGCTGTGTTTCCTGCTGAAGAAAAAGCCTTAAAGGGATAGTTCACCCAAAAATGAAAATTCTGTCAGTAATTACTCTCCCTCATGTTGTTCAACCCCGTAAGACCTTCGTTCATCTTCGGAACACAAATTAAGATATTTTTGATTAAATCTGAGAGCTGGATCACTCCTCCATAGGCTTCTAAGGGATTGAAAATTGTTCACCGAAAAGTTATTAAAGACATTGTTAAAATAGTGCAAGTGACTACAGTGGCTCAATCTTAAGTTTATCAAGCGACGAGAATACTTTTTGTTCGCAAAAACAAACAGAAATAATGACTTTATTTCAACTATTCATTTCCTTCTCTGTGGGCCTCGAGTGAGTTCACTAGTGTAACAGCGCAGCGCTTCTGTGTTGTACTGCAGTTTTTAGGGCGAAATGTTGAAGTCAGATAAATCCAACGCATTCTCATCCTTTGGCGTCATGTAGGTGACGCCATATGACATTTCGTCGAAATCTTACGCACATGGCATCCTTTAGCGTCAATATAACACGCACTGTTATGGGTAGGTTTAGGTCTGGGGTAGGGTTACGGTATTGACGCCTTGGGATCTGCGTCTCTTATTCACGCTAAACGATGCCATGTGCGTTGGATTTAGACGAGCGTCACCTGTATGACGCCTTGGGTTCTGCGTCTCATATTGATGCTAAAGGATGCCATGTGCGTAAGATTTCAACGAAATGTACAAAGCGTCACATGTATGACGCCAAAGGATGAGAACGGGCTGGATAAATCAAATACTTTCATACCTGGATTACCTGGATACACAAATCAGGTAAAGTGGGTACTGAAGCCAAAACAGTTTGGGAACCGCTGAAATGGTTCCTCTCAAATGGTACCCTGTAAATTTGCTTCATTGTCATCTGATGCTTCCTCAATATCCGGTCTATTGTGGAGATGCTTATAGAGTTTCGGAATATAGCATTGTCTTGTAGGATTGCAGCGTGGATCTGTCTCAATGTGAAGGCATTATTTGCCATCACCATGTTACAGATCTCTTGTTCTTGTTGTTCATTGAGAAGTTTTCCTCTGCCACCCGTGCAAGGTTGTCGTCCAATCCTAGACGTAGAATTCAAAGGACAACACTCCATTCATAATGTACACCTTATGTATTCCTTACAGAAAGAGTTACCTATGTAATTGTATTGTTGTTCTACTTACAGTAACTTTACCACAATTCTAATGCATCACTGCACAGTGACTGGAATACTACTGTAAACTGTATCATCAATACTGTAGAAAATAAACTATTCCATATTTTATTTTCTCCAATGTTTTTCTTGTCATGTTTAGTATCATAACATCCCACCGAGGTAAAATATTACCGTAGGACTAACACTAACACACGCACGCACACACTCACACACACACACACTAAATGAATAGGTGAATGTGTAAATAAATATATTTCTTGCTCTATGCACAGTGTCCTATTCTATTCAACATATAATTCCATCATTGACTGACTACATACTTGTTTTCCCTGCGAAAGGTTTGGATGATGGAGGAGACTGTAGATGGAGGAGACTCCTCCTTCTCCTTCTTCTTCTTCTTCTTCTTCTTCCTCGAGCAGGCAGTTGCCCTTGTTCATTTACTTGACCAGGTGTCTCCATGTTCAGAAATTGTACTGGTTCTGCATGGTCAAGCTCTTTACATACATGTTTGGCAGCATTCAGTCATGGGCGGCACCTGTCAGGTAACTAAACTGTTTGATTGATCATCTGAGATGTGTAAAACTCCTCATTCGTTAGTCAAGTTCTAGTTTCACCTGACTGTCAATTGCTGTAATAAATGTATCAAATGTTCCAAGAGATTCATATATGGTATTCATGGTATTATGTTCTTGACTAATTTTGACTACGCCTGTCAAGCTTTCGCGTCTGGCACGTCTATTACAGTGTGTATGCACCGGTGTCAGACATTCCCAATGAGATAATTAGTAATTTTTGGCGAACGTGAAATATCTGAGAGAGCAAGACAAAAGGGACTGTAGTATGCATTCGAGGGATATATCCACGACATAATATGCAACAGATTAGAGAATAATTTAATAAAAATTGAAGCTAAAGCCTATAGTTTTATTTTACGTTAAAACATGTGGATTATGAACAAATAACCGTCATTATTTCCAACTTCCAAGCAATATGTGTTTTTGTTAATCCTGTCGACATTTAGTTGTGAATGGGGTCTCACACACACTACTGATCCACGCACATCATTTCTCACCGTGGCTTTTAGATTTTCGGGAAGAAAAAAAATTCTACTCCCCCGTCCAAACTTTTAGGATATCGGGTATCAGATTTACACAATCCATACGCACAACGCTTCGGCATGTTTCCCTCGCTCGAAAGCTTGCCAGACCTCCCGCGCCTAGTTACGGTTGCTAAGACACGATTGGCCAGTGGCGGTTTTCGGGCGTGGCTTAGCGAAGGGTCAATTGAACAAATCAACAATCAGTTTAGATCAACAAGCTCTATTCACTTGGAAATTTTGCTAAATGTAGGCTACCTGTACTTAATCATTTGCAAAGATGTACTGAGGCATTGAGATGTACTTAGACATTTGCAATTTGATGAAATGAATGAGAAATTCAATTCTGTTGTGAACAATTGACAAGTGGTTTGGAGGTTTGTCCATTTTGTTTTGAGAATGTAACGGAGAAAAACTGTAAAATAGAAAACAGTTTCACAATATTACAGTTTTCACTGTATTTTTGATTATATAAATGCAGCCTTGGTGAGCATAAGACTTCTTTCAAAAACATTAAAACCACAAACTCCAAATGTTATCATGCTGTTTTCCGCATGTACGTCCATGTGATATTTTATGTCTAATAATACTTAATAATAATGTTTTCAATTAGTTTTTAGCATGCACACGGTGGTTTTAGTATATTTTTCTGTCAGTGTGCTAAAGACTTTTTGAGGGTGCATGTGCTGTAGGCTACTTCACAATAACACTGCAAAATTGTTTCAAAGCCCACAATGATTGCATTCCTAATCTCTTCTTCATAATAACTTAATTCCTTGAAGCCAACTGAAATATTTCTCCTGTCAATAAAAGAGGAGACATTTCTTTAAACCGTAATCCCCCACAGAGATGAGAAATCACATTAGGAATTAAAGAAAGCATTTCTAGGCCTGTAAATGTAGACAATTATGCGTAATGGTGCTATGGTCTGTTATGATAATGCTATGAGCTTCAAACAGCTATTACGTTCTGATGCTGTCTCAATTTTATTAAGATTTACAGCAATTTTGTGTAATAAAAGGGAACTACATCAACAGTGAAACACAATGGCAGTCTTATTTTGGCAATCAAGTTTAGCAGAAGGATGGAGTACCAGCGTGAAACATTGTAATGGACCGTTTCACATTTAAAAGTAGAGGCAAGGGCAGCAGTGTCAAAACCATGTTATATTGTGAAAATGAAAGCAGAAAATTGAATTTTACTATAAATCCTTTTTGAAGTGGAAATGTTGCATGTGAACTTCTTGTCAGCAAAACTATTCCAGAGAAAGGTCAGAGGAAGTGAAAGTGCTTGTATCTGACAGCAGAGATATATTGCAGCTACAGTTACAACTAATGTCTCACATTGATGCGCCAAACCAATTCTCATAATTGTCAGTGGCAATCCTATGTGTTGTATAGGCTACTCAGACAAATATTCTTTAGGTGCTCTTTCACAGGCAAAATTTTGTGGGCAAGAAAAGGTCCATAGTGTAGCGATGTATGAATCACAGCTCACACACAGAAGTCGCTTTCAAACTAAGCAGCTTTATATTGATCAGTTTGTCATATTTACCTGATGATCAACTTGAAACCATTGCGAAATCTGCATGGGGAAATTTTTCGCCCTCAAAAAAATAACCGGACACCTTATAACTTTCGTCAACCAATCAGAATCAAGCATTTAACTATGGAAGCTTGTTTCCGCCACTGAATAAAAAAAAAAAACTTAATAGCGACTTTTTATCTCACAATTCTGACTTTTTTTCTCGCTCTAAGTTTACATCTCTTTTTCTCAGAATTGCGTGATATAAACTCACAATTACGAGTTATAAAGTCAGAATTGCGAGATAAAAAGTCGCAATTAACTTTTTTATTTTTATTTCAGTGGCGGAAACAAGCTTTTTTCTCGCAGTTCTGACTTTTTTTTTCTCGCAATTGTGTTTATATCTCGCAATTTTGAAAAAAAATTCTTAATTCTTAATTCCGAGATGTAAACTCACAATTGCGAGAAAAAAAGTAAAAATTGTGAAATAATAATTAGCCTATATGTGGAATAATAATAATTAACTTTTTTTTTTAATTCAGTGGCGGAAACAAGCTTCATTATTTAACTGTGGTATAAGAATGATTACTTTATGGTATTTTTAAAAATGACTTTTTAAAAACTCATTTGGAAGTAATGATATACACTCATATGTATTGATATACACTCTCATATATGGATTTAATGTTCAAATACACATGAAACAAAAATGATTACATTTCGAAGACACGGATATTAAAAAGATGTTTTCCTTTTCTTTATTGTGGACGCTCTTATTTGTCATCGACTCGTACAATTTATGAATATACAATTTATATTAATTTCTAACATACAACCACTGTTAGGCACTTTTTGTTTAAAAAACTATATACACCGGTGGGTTTTGGACCAATTGCTTTTTTTACTAGTGATGCACATCAACTCAGAAAATGGTGTTCGCCAAACTATTCCACAGGTTATAGAAAGAGTTTTCACATTACCAAACCATTTTCTCCATAAGGAACTAGTTGTAAATGAGACACAGTTGTTATTTTACATTGTCATCGGCTGTTTTTCAGACTGACAAACCTGTAATATCATACTCGGAGTCTATAATATCATACGCAGAGACAGAGAATGTGTCCAGACTATGATGACAGCTGCAATTTTCTCTGCAGTTGATACTTGAGAGGGAGCGGGGAGAGAGAACCTGCTTCAGTGAGATAATTTTAGCTCTCTTTCCTGAGATTTGATTCTCTGTCTCTCTTTTTTAATAGAGATGGTGATTAATCACCAACAGCTTAAATAACGACACCAGTTTTACCTAAGCAGGGGCCGGTGCTGGCTCTGCAGAAACAGCAGTGCCGCTGATCAGTCTCTCCCGCCACGTGGAGCGAATGTGAGATTGAGTGGTGTGGACCTCCTCAAAGCCAGTAATCCCTAATGTAGTTTTGCTATTCCTGCCACCCATCCTATCTCACTGGAGCAGACCCCGGCATCTGCGCCTCCTATTAATGAAATGAAGGGCGAGGTAAAGCTGAGTGTTTAATAGATTCTTCCTTCAGGGAAACGAACAAGGCCAGCAAAAGAGAAATGCTTTCGTTCAGCCCTTTTCAAATAAGTCAGCTTTATTACTTTGAAATGGGCTATAGGAAAGTTATTACCCAAAACAACACTTTTTGAAACATAATTTGCCTCTTTAAGGGCACACAATGTTAAATGGTTGAGGAGCACAGGTCTATTGTTGAGGAGCACATGGCTAATGTTCTGTTTGTGGAACAGCATTACATTAAAAAGAATCATAGATTGCCTTATTGTTCATCTAAGTATAAAAACTCATTTACTAGTATTAGTAACTAGTATTAAAGGGTTAGTTCACCCAAAAATGACGAGAGTTCAAGAGATTTCCACGACGCATGCGCGAGAACTGAGAAGAGGACGTTCTTCTTCTAATACTTCTTGTTCAGTTCTCGCGCATGCGTCGTGGAAATCTCTTGAACTCTCGTCTCAGGCCCACAAGGAAGAAAAGGAATAGTCGAATAAAGTCGTTATTTATGTGTTTTTTTTTTCGGAAAAAAAGTATTCTCGTCGCTTGATAAACTTATAGTTGAGCCACTGTAGGCACATGGAATATTTAAACATGTTCTTTAATGACTTTCTGGGCCGTCAAGTTTCATTCCCTCTGGCAGCCTATGTAGCAGTGATCCAGCTCTCAGATTTAATCAAAAATATCTTCATTTGTGTTTCGAAGATGAACGAAGGTCTTACGGGGTTGGTACAGCATGGGGGTGAGTAATTAATGACTTAATTTTCATTTTTGGGTGAACTAACCCTTTAACAGCAGTTTGCAGTGATCTAAAGTCGATAGTGCTAAATACAGGTCTAGAAAATGGGGTTAAAGGGATAGTTCACCCAAAAATGAAAATTTTGTCATTAATTACCCTCAAATTGTTCCAAACATGTATGAGTTTCTTTCTTCTGTTGAACACAAAAGAAGATGTTTTAAATGTTGGTTATCAAACAGTTAACGTGACTTCCATTGGAAAACAAATAGAAATCAATGGGGTCCATCAACTGACATTCTATCAACGATTGACTTGATAGGTAGTATGTATTGTTCCTGCCTAGTATAGGCTAAAAACTATATATTAAATGTGTTTTCAATTATTCCATACCCATACGCCCCACCAACTGCCCATATCCCCCATGAGCACCGACACTTTTATCCACTTCAAGCACTGTTAACAACATTAAAAAGCTTCTCTCAAAAACAATTTTAAATAGCATTCCACACAGCAGTTTGTAATGTGTTGTGACCACCTGTGAATATATTTTCAATAAGCAAAATGGATTAAATGAAATATGATCCAGTCTGAGGCTAGTTAGGAAGAATTAACTTTGCTACGCAAAATTAGATCACAATGCAACAGAACGATTTATAAATCAGATCACAATACAACAGAATGATTTATAAATCAGATCTCAATGCAACAGAATGATTTATAGGCAATTATATAGTGGAAATGAAGATAAATTTCATTTTGGCCCTTTTAGCATTTTGTTATTATTAGAATTTATTAGGATTAACCCCTTGAGATGTATCATCTCGTTTTCGAGGGGGTCCTTACAATGAAACACAATTACAAAAAACAAAAACAAAATTACAATTAATACATCAAACAACAAGACACCACCAATATAAAATACACACATATATATATATATATACATACATACACATACATGTATACATATACACATACACATATATATACAAATACACATACACACATACATACACAACAATACACAAAACTACAACACCAGTTTCAATGATAGCATGTGCAATCTACTTTCAAATAAAATAATAAAGATTGTTTAAACAACCGAAATGAAGTAATGGATCTAATATGTATGGGTAAATTATTCCAATCTAATAGGGCTTTAAACATAAATGCTCTCTTACCAATTGTTTTTTTAACACGAGGAACAAAAAAGTAAGTCTGGACAGAATGCCTAACATGATAGTTTGAGGAAAAGAGTACAAAATATTGTTGTAGATAACTGGGATAATCAAAATAAATACATTTAAATATAAATTGGAGCCAGTGCGTCTGCCTTCTCACATTCAAAGGTGGCCACTGAAGTGCATCATACATTGTACAGTGGTGAGTGGAAAAAGAACATCCTAGAACAAATCTACAAATTCTATTATATGCCGAATTAAGTAAGACAAGATCAGATTTTAATGCCGTCTGATAAACCACATCACAGTAATCAAACAATGGAAATATTAATTGAACAACTAGTTTCTTACGAACACTATAAGTAAAGCAATTTCGAGATCGATGCAAGATACTCATTCCAACGTTGACTTTTCGTAAGACATGATTAATGTGAAGTTTAAAGGAAAGTTTAGAGTCGAGCCATACACCAAGGTATTTAATAGTATCAACTCTATGCAGAAGAGTACCGTCTTTACATAATATAGCACAAGAACAGGTTTTGGAATTAAGTTTATGTCTAGAACCAAAGATCATAGTATATGACTTGGTTTTATTAAGCACAAATTTGTTAGCCAAAAGCCACTCTTGTAAACTATTAAAATCCGATTGAAGAGATAATTGAATTTGTATAGGGTCAAAATTAGAAGTATATATGACAGTATCGTCCGCATAAAGTTGAACCTGACAATTTTTAAGTAATGGTAGATTATTTACATAAATAGAAAAGAGAAGTGGTCCTAAAACTGAACCTTGAGGCACACCACGTTGTTGAATCAAAAAATCTGATTTGTTTCCATTTAAGACAACACATTGTTTCCTGTTATGTAGATATGAATTAAACCACAAAATAGAATTTTTTGAAAAACCAATAGCATGAAGTTTATCTAAAAGCAAATAATGATCAACCAAATCAAAAGCTTTAGTCAAATCAAGAAAAATAGCACCTGTGAGCTTGCCGTTATCTGAAGCTGAAAACACATCATTTGTAAACTTAAGTAGTGCAGTGGTTGTGGAATGGTTAGTCCTAAAACCAGATTGAGATGGTGATAAAATATTATTAATACATAAATAATTTGAAAGTTGCTTATAAATTAATTTTTCAAAAACTTTGGATATGGAACATATAATAGATATTGGTCTATAATTATTGATATCAAGTACATCGCCTCCCTTATAAAGTGGAGTAATGTTATGAGAGCTGCTTTCTTTATTTTTTAGTTTCCACATCAATATGCTGTAAACAGATCTGTTATACGTAGGTTTACTGCACTGCCCTCCACAGTCACAGTGTGTATCAGTGCAATGCCAGTCACAAAGTTATATTTAGACTGTGTTCTCTAACGATGATCATGTACTTTTTTAATTTGTATAAGCTGTTTTTTACTGTGGTATATCGCAACAATTTCAAGTCATAAGTCTTAGACCCTTTATTATTTATTGGGCAGCTTTGTACGTCACTAATTATTCAGAATAAAAGTCCACAAGCATTATTTTTGTATAATAGCTGCTGGGACATAATTCTATATTTTTGTATGAAAGCTGATTGTGATTTTATTCTTGTGATTCTATTTTTTTTTCTGAAGGATTATATTGCTCAATTGCACATAACAGGAGGATGTTTGTTATAAGTTTATTATTTTATGTTAGAGATTCAGAATATGCTGAAGTTTGTGTTCATTATCTGCATGCTAGTACAGACACACATTTATTTTCCTGTTGGTTTGCAATATTGGGACATATGCTGGCAAATGTAACCTTACAGTTGACTTGCCAAATCACTTCCATTTGTTTTATTAATAAAAGATATTGGAAGTAAATTCTTTATGGGTCATTATATATACTTTGCTTTAAAAGTACCAAGTAGTCACACACAAAAAAAGATGCATCGATAACCGTTTTAGCATCACAGCCGTCTGAATCGTAATCGAATCGTGAGGTGCCTATAGAGATTCCCAGCCCTACCCGATACACATTTCATTTCCCTGTATGGGTTGTTACATTCATATGATATGCAATTAGTGTAAATATTTCATCATATCTTTGGCTAATGCTTGGTTAATATCCTTTGGCATATTTTTTACGTTCTTCAAAGCAACGTCTCTTACTTTTACAGCGAAAGTTGGAGTAAGATGATTGACTTTCTTTTTTTAAGTAGACGCAGCTATAAGCTCAAAAACTTTCATTCTTTTTACTGTTTTATGAAGTGAATGATCCTTTTCAAATTTCGTTTGTCATCCATTTCACTTTTTATGGTGCGAATGATGATTTGAAATGCCTTGAAGCTCTTGAAGATATCTACTTTATTCAATAACAATGAGCATTATTGAATGAAGCAGCTTTTTGCACAGTGATTCAATAATGTTGTCCATTTTGTATGAAACGTCTAACAACCTTTTAGGTTCTTATTTTGATGTGAAACCAACCACACTTTATAAGGGTAATACACAGAGAAGTTTGTTGGCAGACACCTGTTTTGTCAAACTTTTATTAGCACATTACATTAACATATCAGACATTTATTTGATGTAGCTTATTCAATCTGTATATATTTCTGTTTGTCCACAAATATGCCTCAGTATAAGAAGATTTGGTAATGTATGATAAAAATCCAAAAACGGCTCTTCATGAACCAGTTTGCCAAACCTAAAAACTCAATTGTGAACTTCTATGAAGGTCGTAAAGCCTGGATGATTTTTACAGCGCTGATTAAAGTGGTTTAGTAAAGCTCTTATTTTGTATTGTTGGGAAGAAAAACTCAACACAAAACAGCCATTTACAGATGTCATGCATTAGCAGTCGCAGAATACCCAGATGTCCTCTAAAATCGGGATGAAAACCGTTGTAATCTGCAGTGTGAGAGGGTCTTGAGGGTCATTTCTCATTTACCTCAACAATTACTTTCCTGGAATTTACTGGATCATTATCCACTTCAAAATGACCACAAGAAAAACACATTTATGACCTAAGCATCTTCCAGCATGGTAATATCTGGACACTACTGTGGAGATGACTGAAGCTTCTTCTCTGATATCAACCTTGTGAATGATCACTATTTTGTTAGGCTTGTCAATCAGCAAGTTTACGTGCACACCAATACTGATAACTCACAAATATCAGCTTATTGAAATAACCCGTTGGTTTACATGCAAACCAATAACCCTAAACCAGGTTTACTTTCAGGCTCTGTCTAATGCTCTCACACTGCCCAACTAAATCTCACGCCAAATTAAAAAAGCGAACTTGCTCTGCAGACCGTTCGGTGTATGACAGTAAGAATCACGGTATTTTAATGTCATACGCCATTCGGTCGGCGCAGCACCACATGAAGTCGAACACAGGTATTGACAAAGTATGGGTTTTAAATAAACCAGTGAAGACCTACAACCTCTTGATTGGATCAGTCTGTACCAATCACGTTTTCCCCACACTGTGCAAGGTGTGTATATAAGCTGCTGACCCCTAACTTTGTGACGTTCACTGAAGATGTTTAGGTGGCATTGTGAAACGTAGTGTTTGTGCACACCAAGCAGATGTACACGTCTAAGATAATTACTATTTATTTGTGTTGTTAATTTGACTCTTTTATAAAAATACCAGCTGACAGGGCCCCCAGCATTGGTTGAGAGATGTCTTCCTTGTGAAAGATGAACATGTAGCTACTGCACCTGATATTTATCCAAATGAATTGATATTGAAACAAGATCGGAATCGTATCGCAAGCTTATGAATTGACATCATGAAATTTGTGTCAAACACTAATATAATAGTAGGCTACCAGTTATTGTACAATGTAAACATTGTAACATGTTGTCACTAAACTTAATGACATTTTGTTTAGTTACCAAATGGTTTGAAAGTAACAATACACTTATTGTAAAGCAAGGTTTTTTTTTTGCGTTTTTTTGTGGTTTTTACACTTTACAAACTGTGTATTCTATCCCCTGACACTAAACCTACCCATCACAGAAAACTGTACTGCATTTTTATGTTTAAAAAAACAACCTAATTTTGCATGATATATAAGCTTGTTTCCTCGTAGGGACCTCAATTTAGATCCTCACAGTGACATGAGTCCCCATGAGTCAGTGTGCATTCAGGTTGAAGTACCCACCGGGATAGAAACACACACACACACACACACACACACACACACACACACACACACACACATACACACACACATACACACACACATACACACACACATACACACACACACACACACACACACGCATAGTGTTTCCATGTTTTATGGGGACTTTCCATAGACATAATGATTTTTATACTGTACAAACTGTATATTCTATTCCCTTATACTAACCCTACTCCTAAACCTGCCCATCACAGAAAACTTTCTGCATTTTTACATTTTCAAAAAACATCACTTAGTATGATTTATAAGATGTTATCCTCATGGGGACCAAAAATGTCCCCACACGAACAAGGATTTCAGATATTGCCATCCTTATGGGGACATTTTGTCCCCATAATGTAGGGTTTACCAGGCCACACACACACAAACACACACCCACACACACACACACACACACACATACACACACACACCCCCCCCCACACACACACACACACACACTGACACACACACACACACACACAGTCAGAAAGCTACATCTGTAAGTGAATGAGAGGATCATATCAGAGTTGGCAACTTTTGAGTTTAGCTTGGAGTGAGAATTATGGAAGGGCCGTAATCCCCACTCCAAGCTAAACTCAAAAATTGGCAATCCTGATATTATCCTCTCATGCAGTTACAGATGCAGAATCATGACTGTGGCACTTCTACACGAGATGAGAACACATTTTTACAGTTCAAGAAAGAGTCAGAGTTTGCGATATATTTCCTCTTCCCCTAAAGTGAAACGCTTGCTCTGTCTGGATATGCCTAAATCCACAATAAGGGTGATTTCCTGTCTCACACTTCAGTGCACTTCACACTCAGGTTAATGCTTTTACATGCTGGGAGAAATTGGTGTAAGGAGCAAAAATCTAGCTGTGTTAATCGGTTTAAGCTTAAGCCGTTTATGACTTTACTCTGATAAAGGAAAACGGTTTAACACATTTTCATGATGTGGCAAGCATGCGGGTCCGAGAGCCGTGGGACCGGCGCGAGAGCTAATGAGCACTGGTCTCGAGTCTCATAAGGAGTGACGACAGAGAAGGACGAGAGAGGACCAGGCTAGGACTTTATGTCGTGTTTTGTTATGTTTATATGCAGTCGTCCATGAGGTGCTGCCACTTTTGTTTTGTTGATTGTTTATTTTATGATTAAAGTTACGTTGATCGTTTGCCGGTTCCCGCCTCCTCCTTCCCTGAGGCTTTAACATTATTACACTGGTGTCGAAACCCAGGAGGAAGGAGGAACGCGCTGTCAAAGAGCCCTCGCCGCTCAGTATGTCTCCTGTGTGTTTTAGCAAGGAAACGGGCCATTGGCATTCTGCAGTAGGGCTGGGTATCGAGTTCGATACTTTTTATAGGTAGCGAACAAATTGCCTCGATACTATCGAGTATCGAAACATGTCTTGCTTTTCAGTACCAAATTTCGATACCTAAGTGGTTAATCTCGTCAACGTTAGTGAGCCGATAAACATGCAGCATGATTGGCTGTGGTGGAAAAACACTAGTTTACTTGGTTGCCCAGAGATGTGGCTCGTCGCACGTGAGGCTGTAGTGTGTGTGTGTGTGTGTGTGTGTAAGCGTCCCAACCCAGATAGATAGAAAATATATGGAAAAGATCAAAAGTGTACCTACCTAAGTACCAGACTCGATGCCAGAAGCACGCGATGCAATACTTTCAACAAGATAATTGCTGCCAAGACCGGCAACACGATAAATCTGATAAGGCATTTAAAAACGCACAGAATACACTCTAGAGTAGAAAGTTTATCCGTCTTCGACTGCAAGAACTGGAGCGCGTCACAAATGAACCGAAGCTCAGCGTATAGGATACTTGCCTCACAGACATGAGAAATAGTCCTATAGGCGGTCAAAATATGTCTACTTTTAAACAAAACAATTAGAAATAAATAGTTTGATCATGTAATCCATATAGGCGCGCGTGTGTTCACTACTGCAGGAATGACGCGTCCGCATCGCCATATTCATCTTTGCAGCCAACACACTCAGTAAACACTTGTTTATTAATAAACAATTAAAATATCTCCTTGCTTTTTTTTCCCGAAACATCCATAATCATTAGGCTACTTTTGCCAGTGCTTTGCGGCAAGCTTCATGAGTGCTGAGCGTGAGGCATATATTTACACATTTATGTGTATTGCATTTCTATGTTATGTAGTAATGTATTTCACAATACATATCGTTTCAAAGCAGCTTTACAGAAAATGCATGTCTAAATTACAATTTAGAGTGATCTGTTATCAGAGGTGACTGTGTGTAATGCATTTCAATTAATTTTCATTCAGTTTCATTGTTAAACAATGCATTAAGTTAAGGCAGAAAGAATGAGCTCATTGAAGTAAAGAATACATGTTGTTGTGCATCCTTATGGACATTTTTGTCCTTTTCAGTTTTTTTTATTTTTATCACTTCGCCTGTGTTAATGCTAACTGCGTAAATTTTGGCACAGGTGTGTATTTTTATTGGAATTTTACTATTTTACCGCCATTTTCTTAAAAAAATCTTTTTTGCACTAGCTACACAAAATACTCCCACTCAGCGCCTTTTGGACAAAAATGGCCCTATTGAAACCCATTAAAACTGCCCTTTTTAATCCCAGGTCCTTTTAACTATAAAATTTTGCAATCTTTGTTAAGAGGCTTACATTTTGTTGGCAAGGCTTCAAAATTTAAAGTTTTATTATTTTTTTACCAGATGGTGCCATTTTTCCAGGTTTGGCCTATACAACAAATATCGCTTTATTCCTGTTTTCTGCTTCGGTATATTATAGAGCCAATTGGATAAATTGTGCAACGATAATTGTGTGGGTGTGTTGGTATGGATGTCAGAGTGTGGTTTGTATGTGTGTAAACAAAAAAATGTGTGTGTATATGTGTGTGTGTGCTTGTAATATTTGAGAGAGAAAAACTCAATTGCAAATCTAAAATCCAATCACTGTGTGCACCAGTGGAGTTTTGCTGGCACCCAATGGGGAAAATCTGTTACTGCGCACAAACAAAATCTTACCGAAAGCTCATTTTTTGAGATACCATCCTCAAATTTGGAACACAACTTGTTTAGATGTATGGCTTTGAATTTATATCAGTTTTAGAGTTCAACATGTTTCATAAAATATATATTTTATATAAAATAACGATAATAATGTTCATAAATAATTTTCATAAACTTAAACCTCTATACAAAGTTTTTGGTTTCACTTTTTTCACTTGTTTAACTTCAGCAATAATCTGCCAAGGGCCCTCTTTAAAATGAGACCAAACTTAAGTCTTTGCTCCCAAGCCTAACATTTTTATGACAGTTTTTTGACATGGACATTTTTGTCCACTTTGTAGCTATGTGTAACTTTTTTTTTGTTGTTAATGCTAACTGCATGAATTTTGGCACAGGTGTGTATTTTTATTGTAATTTTACTATTTCACCCCCATTTCCTTTGAAAAATCTTTTTTGCACTAGGTTCACAAAATACTCCCCTCTCAGCGCCTTTTGGACAAAAATGTCCCCATTGAAACCAATTAAAACTGCTATTTTTAATCTCAGGGCCATTCAACTATAAAATGTTGCAATATTTGTTAAGATGCTTTCATTCTGTTGGCAAGGCTTCAAAATTTTAATTTTTACTATTTTTTACCAGATGGTGCCATTTTTCCAGGTTTGGCCTATACAACAAATATCGCTTTATTCCTGTTTTCTGCTTTGGCATATTATAGAGCCAATTGGATAAATTATGCAACGAAATTTGTGTGGGTGTGTTGGTATGGATGTCAGAGTGTGGTTAGTATGTGTGTAAAAAAAAAATATGTGTGTGTGTGCATGTTTGTGTTTGTAATATTGAGAGAGAAAAACTCCAACTGCAAATAACAAATGCAATCACTGTGTGCACCAGTGGAGTTTTGCTGGCACCCAATGGGGAAAATCTGTTACTGCGTCCAAACAAACTCTTACCGAAAGCTCATTTTTTGAGATATCATCCTCAAATTTGGAACACAACTTATTTAGATTTATGGCTTTGATGTTCTTGCCGTTTTAGAGTTCAACTTGATTTATAAAATATATATTTTATATAAAATAATTTTCATAAATCGTTTTCATAAACTTATACCTATATAACTTTTTTGGAGATTTACTTATTAAAATGTTTTTACTTCAGCAATAATCTGCCAAGGGTCTTCTTTAAAATGATACCAAACTTAAGTCTGTGCTCCCAAGCTTCACATTTTTATGACAGTTTTTTGACACGGACATTTTTGTCCTCTATGTACCTATGTGTAACTTTTTTTAATTGATGCACAAGGGTTAAATGATTAGGAAACATAGAAAACTTTAGCATTGGTGCTATTTTACAGACTCAAAATATGAGTGTAAAAAAGTCAACAAACTGAAAAAATAAAAGGTTTTTCTTTTTAGGTAATGTAATATTGTTCAAACGGAAAAGCGTCACAAATTAACCGAAACTCAGCGTACAGGATACTTGCCTCACAGCGAGTGAGAAAACTGCATAGCAGGTTTCAGGAGGCTGGCAGGACAAATGACCATCCAAGATCTCAAGCGACCACATTAAAGAAGAACTGGCATAACATTCCAAAATGGAGATGTCACACTCTCACGTCGGCTAACAAGTTAATCAGGTCCTTCTGCAGAAACTGGATCATATCGAAAAACTGCAGATTCAGAGACTCATTTGGCATTATGCGGCAGAGGTCTGCATGAGGTTGTCATGCAAGATTTTCGAAGAACTAAGGCGTATTATAAGTAAGAGATTAGTACTTTTACCATTGTTTCAGGTTAATCATACAGCTTTCTGTTTTTGTTGGAAATAAATTACAGACTTGTGCAGTAGATTCCAATCAACTGGTTTGTTGTTGTCATACGAGAAAATGACCTGGTAGTTAAATGCATGCATTAAATAGAGTACAGTGCAGGATGTTCAGAGTTATGACTCACCTGGACAGGCGGCATGAATACAGATGGGGAATTAGCTGCTCTCTGACAGCTGCTCTGACGTATCGGCACCGAGCGTGTGTCTTTTACACCAATATGCAATGTCAGCATGTTCTGACACTAGACTGCAGAGGCCTCAGACGAGGAGACCTCGTTTAGATCTGTGTGGTAGTGACTCCTTCATGACTGGAGACGTATTTCAGCCCTCACTGAAGGAAGGGAGAGAGAAACCTTTCATTGATTTACATTTGCATTTATTAAAGATTTAGTAATGCTTATATAATATTTATGGAGCCACTTTTCTGGTGTCATGCTAAGTTTGGTATTTATTACTCACCCACTGAGTTCATAATTCACACTCAAATTCATTAAAACAACATTTGATTAATTCTTATTTATAAAATATAGCGACTTGTGTGAACAAAACAACAGAACCATCACCCCCTAGAGCGAAAGAGAATTTGGAAGAATGAAATATGTTCTTCATGTTGTGTGATCTTGCAGCTTTAAAGTGATAGTTCACCCAGAAATAAAAATTCTTCTATTAATTACTCACCCTCATGCTGTTCCAAACCCGTAAGACTTTCGTTCATCTTCGGAACACAAATAAAGATATTTTTGATGAAATCTGACAGCTTTCTGTCCCACTGTTGACAGTTATGCAACTATGGTGCTTCAAGTTTGAAGTTTGATGCTTCAAGTTCATAAAGAGGTCGTAAAACTAATTAATTGAGTGGTTTAGTCCAAATTTTCTGAAGAAACACAATTGCTTTATATGTTGAACAGATTGAATTTAGACTTTTATTCACTTATAATCATTCATCAACTCACATGGCAGTTATGGTAAACAGAAGCTCAAGCATGTTTGGTTGACGTGTGAGAACCAATGAGATTCATTCTCGTGTTACACATCATGTTTGAGCTTCCGCAAGAACCAATGAGGTTCATTCTCGTGTTCCGCATCACGTTTGAGCTTCCACAAGAACCAATGAGGTTCATTCTCGTGTTACACAACACTTTAGGCTTCAGCAAGAACCAATGAAATTCTGTGGCAAAGGACGGCCGAGGGACGTGAGAGAACGGCGCGAGGCCGGTGGTGCGATTGCTATCTCTCGCATCTCTCACGGAGGAGCGGAAGCATAAAGGAGGAGCAACGCCGTAGATGATCGAGAGAGGAACAGGCCTGTATTTTAGTTGTGTTGTGTTTTTGTATTTGTATTTTACTTTTGCCAGCAGTCGTCCGCGGGGGGCTGCTGGCGGTATTTTTTTTATTTATTTATTTATTTTAAATAAAGTTTCGTTGATTGTTCGCCGGTTCCCGTCTCCGTCTTCCCTGAACATTGCTACAGATTCATTCTCGTGTTACCCAGCACATTTGAGCTTCAGCCAGAACCAATGAGATTCATTCTCGTGTTACGCAACATGTTTTAGCTTCAGCAAGAACCAATGAGATTCATTCTCGTGTTACGCATCACATTTGAGCTTCAGCAAGAACCAATGAGGTTCGTTCTCGTGTTACGCAACACGTTTGAGCTTCAGCAAGAACCAATGAGGTTCGTTCTCGTGTTACACAGCACGTTTGAGCTTCAGCAAGAACCAATGAGATTCATTCTCGTGTTACGCATCACATTTGAGCTTCCACAAGAACCAATGAGATTCATTCTCGTGTTACGCAGCACATTTGAGCTTCAGCAAGAACCAATGAGATTCATTCTCGTGTTACGCAACATGTTTGAGCTTCAGCAAGAACCAATGAGATTCATTCTCGTGTTACGCATCACATTTGAGCTTCAGCAAGAACCAATGAGGTTCGTTCTCGTGTTACGCAACACGTTTGTGTCACGTAGATGCATTCTCTTTTCCTTCTCGTCTCGTGTTTATGTTGTGGTATGAATGCACGTGTGTAGTGGGCGTGAGTGTATGACATCACCTGATCCGCTTCAGCTGATCCTCATTCACTTCACCAGCTGCAATCAATCTCACCACTCTACTTATACTTACCGCTGTTCTATCATCCCTTGTCAAATCGTTGTCTGATGTCATTCGTGTTGGTGTTCCGGTGTCCAGTTCCTGCCTTGTGTTCCTGTTCTTCGTCTTCGTCGCTGGGTTTCGTCTGCCGTCTCACCGTCACCGCACCTCTTCACTTCATCACGGATCCTGACCACCGAAGTCCCTGTGTCACCTTTTCTCATCTGCCTGTACTGCTTATTATTCATCATTAAATCACTGTTCACTTGCTATTGCTTCCAGTCGTTCATCACTCAACATGACAGAACGATCTGACCAGGAAAGGGAAGCAGCGAGTGCGGCTCAGAGATCGATGGAGGAGTTTATTCACCATAGCATCAAGAGAATGGATTCTCAGCAGAGAGAGATCGGCGACACGGGCCGCGCAGTACAGGCTTTGGTGACGCAGGTGTCCGAGCTCACCCAGCAGATCCAACGCCTACAGGGTCCCACTGCGCCGCCCACACCGGCCGTTCCTCCCACACTACCAGAGAGACCCTCCCAGTCAGAGCCCCGTCTTCCGGTTCCTGAACATTATTCCGGTGAGCCAGCCTTCTGCAGAGCATTTTTGACCCGCTGTACTATGCATTTCGCTTTGCAGCCTCGCACGTTCGACACTGAACAAGCTAAAGTAGTGTTCGTCCTCACCCTGCTGACTGGGAAGGCTGCGCTTTGGGGAACGGCGGTGTGGGAGAATCAACACCCAAGCTGCGCCTCGTTCCAGACCCTCGCCGCCGAAATGAAGAAGGTGTTTGACAGGGCTGTCTCTGGAAGAGAGGCAGCCAGAAGACTGGCGGAACTGCAGCAAGGAGAGAGATCAGTCTCCGACTATTCGATAGAGTTTCGGACCCTGGCGGCGGAGTGTGGCTGGAACGAGGAGGCGCAGTGGGACCACACTTTTGCACATAAGATTCAGATTCCCCTCAGACCCCTCACTCACAGAATTGCAGTTCACGCACTTAACGGACAAGAACTCCCCACCATTTCCCTTTGCACTGAAGACATTACCCTCACCACTTCCGGCAACCATTCTGAGACTATTTCATTCTACATCATGGACTCACCTCTTGCACCCGTCGTCCTCGGACATCCCTGGCTCATCCGTCACAACCCCCGAGTGGACTGGCACCATACATCAGTACTGGAGTGGAGCAAGGAATGTCACAAGTCTTGTCTCGTGTCTGCCTGTTCGTCTGTGCCTGTTTCTGTGTTTCAGGAGGAAGCAGGGGATTTGTCTGACGTGCCCGCGGAGTACCTGGACCTGAAGGAGGTGTTCAGTAAGTCTCGTGCTGCTTCTCTCCCTCCGCATCGTCCCTATGACTGTGCTATAGACTTACTGCCAGGTAAGTCTCCGCCGAAAGGCAAGTTATATTCACTTTCTATTCCAGAAAGGAAGGCTATGGAGAAATATATTTCTGATTCTCTAGCAACCAAGTTCATTCGCCCTTCCTCTTCTCCAGCGGGGGCGGGATTCTTTTTTGTGGGGAAGAAGGATGGTTCTCTGCGACCTTGCATTGATTACCGAGGGCTGAATAACATCACGGTAAAGAATACTTATCCCTTGCCGTTGATGTCTTCAGCCTTCGAAAGATTGCAGGGAGCGTCCATCTTCACAAAATTGGATTTACGTAACGCTTGTCATTTGGTTCGCATTAGGGAGGGGGATGAATGGAAAACTGCATTTAACACCCCCGGGGGGCACTTTGAATATTTGATCATGCCTTTCGGGCCGTCCAACTCCCCGGCAGTTTTCCAGGCACTGCTCAATGACGTGTTGCGAGATATGATCGATCAGTTCATATATGTCTACCTGGATGACATATTGATTTTTTCTTCTTCTCTCCAGGAACACGTGCAACACGTCAGACGAGTGCTTCAGAGGTTGCTAGAGAATGGGCTTTTTGTCAAGGCGGAGAAATGCGATTTTCATGCACAGTCGGTCCCTTTTCTAGGGTACATCGTCTCGTCTGAGAGGTGCAGATGGACCCTGAGATAATCAAGGCTGTGGTAGATTGGCCAAGCCCAGATTCCCGCAAGGCCCTGCAGAGTTTTCTGGGATTCGCCAATTTCTACCGGCGTTTTATTCGCAATTTCAGCCAACTAGTCGCACCTCTGACTGCCTTGACCTCCCCCAGAACGACGTTCAGGTGGTCAGACACAGCCGAAGCTGTGTTCTCCAAACTGAAAGGCCGCTTTGTTTCAGCCCCCATCCTTGTCGCCCCTGATCCTTCACGTCAGTTCGTGGTGGAGGTCGACGCATCAGAGGTGGGAGTAGGCACAGTATTGTCCCAACGCGCTTCCACAGATGACAGGATGCATCCCTGCGCGTTTTTGTCTCATCGTTTATCTCCAGCCGAACGCAATTACAACATTGGTAACAGAGATTTGTTGGCAGTTAAGTTAGCGTTGGAGGAATGGCGCCACTGGCTAGAAGGGTCGGGGGTACCTTTTATTGTCTGGACTGATCACAAGAACCTAGAATACATCAGAACCGCCAAAAGATTGAACTCCAGGCAGGCTCGGTGGGCATTGTTTTTCGGTCGTTTCGATTTTTCTCTTTCATACCGTCCGGGTTCCAAGAACATCAAACCCGATTCATTATCCCGCATATTTGATTTTTCCAAACGCACGTCTACTCCCGAGTGCATTTTGCCCGAAACTCTATTCGTTTCTACACTGACATGGGAGGTCGAATCGAGGGTCAAGAAGGCCTTAGAAGGGGTAACGCCTCCGCTCGGTTGCCCACCGAATCGCTTGTTTGTGCCGGAGGGATTACGGTCCGACGTTATCCAGTGGGGTCATAACTCCAACGTGGCTTGCCATCCAGGAGTTAATCGCACTAGTTTTTTAGTCAAGCAACGATTCTGGTGGCCACTTATGGCTCGCGACATTCACGATTTTGTTTTGGCTTGCTCGGTTTGTGCCACTGGTAAGACCTCCAGACGGGTTACTTCAGCCGCTATCGGTTCCTTCGAGACCCTGGTCCCACATCGCGCTAGATTTTATTACCGCCCTCCCGCCCTCTCAGGGTAACACAGTCGTTTTGACTGTAGTGGACCGATTCTCGAAGGCAGCCCATTTTGTTCCCTTACCCAAATTACCCTCAGCTAAGGAGACAGCGGTTACAGTTGTAGATCACGTTTTTCGTTTACATGGCCTTCCGATGGACGTGGTTTCCGACAGGGGACCCCAGTTCGTGTCCAAATTTTGGCGAGAGTTTTGCAAATTACTAGGGGCGACTGTTAGTTTGTCCTCAGGGTTTCATCCCCAGAGCAATGGTCAGACCGAGAGAGCCAACCAGGATTTGGAGAGAGTGTTGCGATGTTTGGTTTCCAAGAATCCTTCCTCTTGGAGTCAACAACTCTCCATGGTGGAGTACGCCCACAACACGTTGCCAGTGTCGGCTACGGGCCTATCTCTGTTTGAGTGTAGTGTAGGTTACCAGCCACCAATTTTTCCCAGTCTGGAATCCGAGGTCGCGGTCCCCTCCGCTCACGCCTTTGTTCAGAGGTGTCACCGCACCTGGACTAGAGCCCGTGAGACTCTACTCCAGGTGGGGGCGCGCACTAAGGCTAAGGCCGATCGCCACAGGTCGAAGCCTCCCGTATACGTCGTTGGTCAAAAAGTGTGGCTTTCAACCAAGAACATTCCTCTTCGCTCCGTATCTAATAAACTTTCTCCCAAATTTATTGGCCCGTTTACTGTCACCAAGATCATTAGTCCGGTGGCAGTCCGCCTCAAGTTACCTCCCGCGTACAGGAGGATCCATTCCGCCTTCCATGTATCTAAAATTAAGCCCGTGTTTCATTCTCATATTAATCCGCCAGTCCCGGTTCCTCCCCCACCGCGACTCGTAGATGGGCTGACCACGTATTCGGTTAATCGTATACTGGACTCTAGCCGGAGAGGACGCAGATTTCAGTACTTGGTGGACTGGGAGGGTTACGGTCCGGAGGAGAGAAGTTGGGTGCCTGCTCGAGACATACTGGATCACTCCCTCATCGATGATTACCATCGACAGGGTAAGGAGTCTGGGAACGCCAGGAGGCGTTCTTAGGAGGAGGGTACTGTCACGGTAGATGCATTCTCTGTTCCTTCTCGTCTCGTGTTTATGTTGTGGTATGAATGCACGTGTGTAGTGGGCGTGAGTGTATGACATCACCTGATCCGCTTCAGCTGATCCTCATTCACTTCACCAGCTGCAATCAATCTCACCACTCTACTTATACTTACCGCTGTTCTATCATCCTTGTCAGATCGTTGTTTGATGTCGTTCGTGTTGGTGTTCCGGTGTCCAGTTCCTGCCTTGTGTTCCTGTTCTTCGTCTTCGTCGCTGGGTTTCGTCTGCCGTCTCACCGTCACCGCACCTCTTCACTTCATCACGGATCCTGACCACCGAAGTCCCTGTGTCACCTTTTCTCATCTGCCTGTACTGCTTATTATTCATCATTAAATCACTGTTCACTTGCTATTGCTTCCAGTCGTTCATCACTCAACATGACAGTTTGAACTTCAGCAAGAACCAATGAGATTCATGCTCGTGTTACGCAGCACGTTTGAGCTTCAGCAAGAACCAATGAGATTCATTCTCGTGTTACGCATCACATTTGAGCTTCCACAAGAACCAATGAGATTCATTCTCATGTTACGCATCACATTTGAGCTTCAGCAAGAACTAATGAGATTCATTCTCGTGTTACGCAACATTTTTGAGCTTCAGCAAGAACCAATGAGGTTCGTTCTCATGTTACGCAACACGTTTGAGCTTCAGCAAGAACAAATGAGGTTCGTTTTCGTGTTACGCAACACGTTTGAGCTTCAGCAAGAACCAATGAGGTTCATTCTCGTGTTACGCATCACGTTTGAGCTTCAGCAAGAACCAATGAGGTTCATTCTCGTGTTACCCATCACCTTTGAGCTTCAGCAAGAGGTTTGTTTGAATAAAAGCCTCAATTAAATCTGTTAATCATTTAATGCTGTAAAGTCTCTTCAGAAAATTTATACTAAAACGCCCGATTCATATGGATTAGTTTTATGATCTCTTTATGAACTTTTTGAAGAGTTAAATTGGTAGTTGTGTAGGCTTCCAATGGAGAATACGTAAAGCTCTCAAATTTCATCAAAAATATTTTCACTTGTGTTCCGAAGATGAACGAAAGTCTTACGGGTTTGGAACAACATGAGGGAGAGTAATTACTGACAGAATTTTCATTTTGGGGTGAACTATCCCTTAAATAAAAACGTAACTATAAAACATGCATAGTATTCAGAATGGCATATTTCCACACCACTGCACTATTCCAGTATATACAGGAGCATTCATACTGTGTATCAGTGCTGGCTGGTGCTTTTAAAGAGTGAGGAATCAAAATGTCACTTTTTAATGGCAAAATATTATTGATTTATATATATATATATATATATATATATATATATATATATATATATATATACACTAATATATATTTTTGGGTCTGCAGTGTTGCTCCTAAAAGCAGCTTCTCAGACTATGACTAATGGGGGAATTATGTAACAATTTATTGGTTCATTTAAATGAGTTACTGAGATGAATTTTTAAATTAAATTTAATCTGGACTGTGCATATATCCTACAATGCAATGTATTGCATTGTAGGACATATGGAATATAGCATTGTAGGATATATGGAATGTGAATATCAACCATAGGCATATTATTTGATTGAAATGCCAAAAGTTTTTGAACAAAACCTGGATAAATAATACCAAGTAATCATTTTAAATATGCAAAGTGGTTTGGTCATTTGACAACAGTGTAGCATATTGCTTAAACTTTTAATTTTGCATTTTCCATACTGTTTTACATATCTACAAAACACAGTGGTCAGTATAAAGTTGGGTTAGATGGGAGAAGATGCCTCTCATCAGAAAAACTTGCATTTATGTTATGAATTTACATAACACATCGGCTGATACATAATAACCCGCCATAATATGTTGTTAATGGAACAAAGGGAAACATTTGCTAATTTAGTTGTCATAGCACAGAACGTAAAATTACTCAAAGAGGCCATCTTACCCTACTACTAGTAAATTACTTTTGATATAATTCTGTGTAATTAGAGTGTAATTAATATAAAATACTAAATCAACTATTCTAATTAAATGTGTGTTATGAAAATGTAGTTGAATAATTGTTGGCAGACTCCGACTAAAAGAAATTCAACTGAAATATATATTTATTCTATGACTGATATGCAGGTGTATGAATTTATCAATATTTAATTGTCCATATTTTAATTGAAGATATGCCATAACATATCACATTTATTTTATTGATACAGTTTCATGTTGCAGATAATTATCCAGCCACCTGGTAAAACATGTAAGGCATAATCCACGGTTGTATGTGCATTAAACAATTTAAATTCAGTTTGAATCGTCTGCGTGAGTGCATTCAAATAGTTTAATGCACAGTTAGCCATGTATTATCCCACTGAAACCAATGTTATTTGCCGGCATTGACAAGTTAAAGCTTTTATCGATGTTTAGAGTGCAATATTTGACCGGAAGGATAGAAATTACGGTTATTTTCGTCAGTAACATATTGTTAGATCTAGCATTCTGACAGCTTTAAATCAGACAGAGATATAGTGTGTAAGATTGTTTATTTGAATGGATGAATTATAGTATTGGAATTAAATATTAAGATAGAGAGAGAGATGTGTGTGTGAAGTTCTGTGTGAATCTACTAACATTGAAGTTGTGAGTTTAATTCCTTGAATGTTACCTCCTTGTTGCTGAAAAATATAATGTAGCGATTCAGTAGCAAATCTATTTTATTAATAGAAGTGTTTGTGCTCCTGTATGTTTCTGTGTTTGCGCAGTGTGATCGGTGTGTGCGAGTGATGATATACAACAGAACATTGATTAAACTGACTGGAACTACCTGTGCATTAAGTGGTTTTAATGCCCACCTTTCAGCCAATCAGAATCGTATTCAGACAGACCATGGTATAATATCCAATGAATTCTCAGTGGATAAAATTACTTCCTGTCCTACTTTTTATCAGGATAAATATCTTGTTTTACTCTGAAATACATCCAATTAAAACATTGTATCATGTTGACTTCCTTCAGCCTAATTTTCCTCCAGATTAGAATACATACTGATATCTCTGTAGGTTTTAGGGTGATTTTCTTTGTCTTTCTATTTTGGGATCAATGGCATTCATTCTGAAAGATGGCCAGATGGGCTGAATTATGCTTGCTTACAATTCGGATCAGGTTACTGCTGCATTAATGTTGCATATCGCAGCGAGTACAGATGGAGAGTGGATTATTATGGTCGACCAAATCTCTCAAAGCCACTGTAATTCAGTGACAAGGCAAGATTTCATTTTACATGCATAGGCTTCCATTTCACTGCCGAATGTTTGCACTTTGATAAGACTGGTACACAATGAAATTGCATGGAATTGTTATGATGTCAAGCTGGCCTTGTATTCTTAATCAAGGAATATTCTGCACCCTCACAACATTAACTGTTCAAATGATAGCATCCCAGCCAATTCTGTCACAATATGGCGAGACAAAAATAATCCTAATGGCAGCAGAGCAGAACATCATTCACACTTCTCCAGTTTTATCGTTTCAAATTCCCAGCCAAAAGGAAAAATGTTCCATTATTTACTTGGCTTCATGTTGTTAGTTCAGCATTTCAAAAATCTTCACTTATTGAGATTGAGAACCAATTTGACACAGACAAAAAACATGTTGTAGAAACACAACATGAACAGGATCAACCTGCTGAGCCAGCATTGTCTGGAAGCTCACGTCGGCCGCTCGACTTCACGCCAGGTGTGCTCGACTTCACGTTAGGTGTGCTCGACTTCACGTCGGGCGCTCGAATTCACATGGGGTGTGCTCGACTTCACGTCGGGCGCTCGACTTCACGCCAGGTTTGCTCGACTTCACGTCAGGTGTGCTCAACTTCACGTCAGGTGAGCTCGACTTCACGTCGGGCGCTCGACTTCACGCCAGGTGTGCTCGACTTCAGGTCAGGTGTGCTCGACTTCACGTCAGGTGTGCTCGACTTCACGTCGGGCGCTCGACTTCACGTCAGGTGCGCTCGACTTCACGTCAGGTGTGCTCGACTTCACGTCGGGCGCTCGACTTAACGTCAGGTGCGCTCGACTTCACGTCGGTCGCTCGACTTCACGTCAGGTGTGCTCGAAATTCACGTCAGGTGTGCTCGACTTCACGTCAGGTGTGCTCGACTTCACGTCAGGTGCGCTCGACTTCACGTCGGGCGCTCGACTTCACGTCAGGTGTGCTCGACTTCACGTCGGGCGCTCGACTTCACGTCAGGTGCGCTCGACTTCACGTCAGGTGTGCTCGAATTCACGTCAGGTGTGCTCGACTTCACGTCAGGCGCTCGACTTCACGTCGGGCGCTCGACTTCATGTCAGGCGCTCGACTTCACGCCAGGTGTGCTCGACTTCACGTCAGGCGCTCGACTTCACGTCAGGCGCTCGACTTCACGTCAGGCGCTCGACTTCACGTCAGGTGTGCTCGACTTCACGTCAGGTGTGCTCGACTTCACGTCAGGTGTGCTCGACTTCACGTCAGGTGTGCTCGACTTCACGTCAGGTGTGCTCGACTTCACGTCGGGCGCTCGACTTCACGTCGGGTGTGCTCGACTTCACGTCGGGCGCTCGACTTCACGTCAGGTGTGCTCGACTTCACGTCAGGTGTGCTCGACTTCACGTCAGGTGAGCTCGACTTCACGTCAGGTGTGCTCGACTTCACGCCTGGTGTGCTCGACTTCACGTCAGGTGTGCTCGACTTCACGTCAGGTGTGCTCGACTTCACGTCAGGCGCTCGACTTCACGTCGGGCGCGTCACATCGGGCGCTCGACTTCACGCCAGGTGTGCTCGACTTCACGTCAGGTGTGCTCGACTTCACGTCAGGTGTGCTCGACTTCACGTCAGGCGCTCGACTTCACGTCAGGTGTGCTCGACTTCACGTCGGGCGCTCGACTTCACGTCAGGTGTGCTCGACTTCACGTCGGGCGCTCGACTTCACGTCAGGTGTGCTCGACTTCACGTCGGGCGCTCGACTTCACGTCAGGTGTGTTCGACTTCACATCAGGCGCTCGACTTCACGTCAGGTGCTCGACTTCACGTCAGGCGCTCGACTTCACGTCAGGTGTGCTCGACTTCACGTCAGGTGTGCTCGACTTCACGTCAGGTGTGCTCGACTTCACGTCGGGCGCTCGACTTCACGTCAGCTGTGTTCGACTTCACATCAGGCGCTCGACTTCACGTCAGGCGCTCGACTTCACGTCAGGTGTGCTCGACTTCACGTCAGGTGTGCTCGACTTCACGTCGGGCGCTCGACTTCACGTCAGGTGTGCTCGACTTCACGTCAGGCGCTCGACTTCACGTCAGGTGCGCTCGACTTCACGTCGGGCGCTCGACTTCACGTGGGGCGCTCGACTTCACGTCGGGTGTGCTCGACGTCATGTCGGGCGCTCGACTTCACGTCAGGTGTGCTCGACTTCACGCCGGGCGCTCGACTTCACGTCAGGTGTGCTCGACTTCACGCCTGGTGTGCTCGACTTCACGTCAGGTGTGCTCGACTTCACGTCAGGTGTGCTCGACTTCACGTCAGGCGCTCGACTTCACGTCAGGTGTGCTCGACTTCACGTCGGGCGCTCGACTTCACGTCAGGTGTGCTCGACTTCACGTCGGGCGCTCGACTTCACGTCAGGTGTGCTCGACTTCACGTCGGGCGCTCGACTTCACGTCAGGTGTGTTCGACTTCACATCAGGCGCTCGACTTCACGTCAGGTGCTCGACTTCACGTCAGGCGCTCGACTTCACGTCAGGTGTGCTCGACTTCACGTCAGGTGTGCTCGACTTCACGTCAGGTGTGCTCGACTTCACGTCAGGTGTGCTCGACTTCACGTCGGGCGCTCGACTTCACGTCAGCTGTGTTCGACTTCACGTCAGGCGCTCGACTTCACGTCAGGCGCTCGACTTCACGTCAGGTGTGCTCGACTTCACGTCAGGTGTGCTCGACTTCACGTCGGGCGCTCGACTTCATGTCAGGCGCTCGACTTCACGTCAGGTGCGCTCGACTTCACGTCGGGCGCTCGACTTCACGTGGGGCGCTCGACTTCACGTCGGGTGTGCTCGACGTCATGTCGGGCGCTCGACTTCACGTCAGGTGTGCTCGACTTCACGTCAGGCGCTCGACTTCACGTCAGGTGCGCTCGACTTCACGTCGGGCGCTCGACTTCACGTGGGGCGCTCGACTTCACGTCGGGTGTGCTCGACGTCATGTCGGGCGCTCGACTTCACGTCAGGTGTGCTCGACGTCACGTCGGGCGCTCGACTTCACGACTCGACTTCACGTCGGGCGCTCGACTTCACGTCGGGCGCTCGACTTCACGTCGGGCGCTCGACTTCACGTCAGGTGCTCTCGACTTCACGTCAGGTGCACTCGACTTCACGTCAGGTGCACTCGACTTCACGTCAGGTGCACTCGACTTCACGCGTCAGGTGTTCGACTTCACGTCGGGTGCTCGACTTCACGTCAGGTGCTTGACTTCACGTGTCAGGTGTTCGACTTCACGCGTCAGGTGTTCGACTTCACGTCAGGTGCTTGACTTCACGTGTCAGGTGTTCGACTTCACGTCGGGCGCTCGACTTCACGTCAGGTGCTTGACTTCACGTCGTCAGGCGCTCGACTTCACGCCGTCAGGCGCTCGACTTCACATCGGGCGCTCGACTTCACGTCGTCAGGCGCTCGACTTCACGTAAGGTGCTCGACTTCACGTCGTCAAGCGCTCGACTTCACGCCGTCAGGCGCTCGACTTCACATCGGGCGCTCGACTTAACTTCGGGAGCGCGACTTAACGTCGGGAGCGCGACTTCAACATCGGCAGACAAACTGAATGTTTACCAAAAAGGAACAATATTTACTCCAACACTAAAGCTACAGTCACACTAGAATTTGAGCATTAGAAATAATTGTTACGGTACGTGGTGGTAGGAAGCACGAGGAGACGAGGAATACGAGGAAACAAGAGTTTAATAATCAAAATCACAGGAGATACAAAAACCACGCTATACGTAAACGAGAACGGACAAGGACTGAGGGAGAACACCGGGTATAAATGCATGGGCTAACAAAGGAACAAATCAGGTTATAGACTGAAAACAGGTGAATGAACTGATGAAGACAAGACACAGGTGCTGTAACTGAACACTAACGAGGAGCGGGAAAACTGGGACACAGGACTGAACCAAAAACATTAAGCAGGACATACATGCAACAATAATATGACGTCACGCTCTGCAACATAAATTGAATATAACAAATAGTAATATATTTGAGATGTAAAGATATATAATCTACTCGACTTTACTGTAAAAATAGTTATTTTAAATTTAGCCAAGAGATCATGCCATGACATATCGATCTACTGGTCACGTAATGCAAATGCACTGATTAGAGTTCAACAAACTTGAACTTTAGAACACAGCGAAATTTGTTGACAATTTAGCAAATATAGTGTAATTATTTCTCAAAGAAACAATTAAACAGACATGTATCAAGTACTCAAATTTTATTCCCACAAATAATTTCTTTGCTCAATGCCATCCTCAATGAGAGGATTTGGTTGGTTAGACCAATTAGATGCAAAGTGTGTTGATTTCCACATCGACAGCTGTTGAGAAACTATTGCATCAGGAATGTTTTCAGGGAGACGTAAATTGCATCTAAGGATAAAAAAGCTTGCTTGAATCTGCCGATATGATTTGCATCCAATTCGTAGATCTTTCCATTACGTACATCAAAGCCTGTTACTCTGCTGAGATTTCATTACAAAACTTCATTGCTAGTTTAGATGATGGTGAATTTAGTTTCTGGCTCCCTGAAGCACATTCCCTAATGCATCATTAGTCTCGATAGAAGAGTGAATGCGAGATGACAGCTGTACAAATGCTATACCACACCGGATTACCACAAACTAGAAGCAAGACAGTTTTCTGCAGCCTGGATACAATACGAGCTAGTAGCCTCTAAATAATGTGTGAAGCATTGGGAATACAACTGCACAAACACATGGAAAAAAAGGAAGAAGTCTTTAAGTAGGTTTAATATGCATGATTCTCGGGTTATAAGAGAAAACATAAGAGAAAACAATCAAATGACAGCATAAAGTGGTTATGCCCTCGTTGTGTAGCATAGAAATGATCTTAAAATGATCTTTTCCAAATAACAAAAGGTAAAATGTTCATTGAATGGTCTATCTGCTGTCTCTGTATTCAGAAAAGCAGCTTTAATGTATTTTTATCAAAATAAAACATTCTAATTATGCGTTTCATGGAAGAATGTAAATCATAAATCTTTTTTTTTCTATTAAAATATTAATTGCTTATAATTTAATATTTTATTCTTGGATGCATTTTTCTGCCTTAGAGCAAATAAAAAGTTAATTGTGACTCAATAATTGCAATTTTATTTCTTGTGATTGCAGTTTATATCTGACAAATGCAACTTTTAATCTCACTGTTAATCTCCTCTTTTATAATTGCATCTTTACATTTAACACTGTGACTATTATTTTAACTTTAATCTTAATCTCACAGTTGCTTAATTAATGTTTTATGTTTATCTTCGTGCTGTTCTCAACAACAAGAAATCAGAGACTATTTCACACTATATTTAACATGTCACACCTTTGTTCTCATGTTGTAATATAACTAAAAAAATCCACAAAAACAGGTATTTTTCCTTCCTATATCAGAATGAACTGTTAAACGAATATTCCAGGTTTGATTCAAGCGAACCTCAACTGGCAGCATTATGTAGATTAACACAAAAATAATTTTGACTCTGTTGCCGTGAGGCACTTTCAATTAATATATGTAAATGGGGCCAATTTTGGGAGGATTTGAAAGTAGAAATGCAAAGCTTATTTTTTTCATTAAAGCACTTACTGTGCATTAATATTTTGGTGTATTGTTTTATATTTGTTTTAGGGGTTTAGTAATTATGGCTTTGCGGTTTAGATTAGATATATTAGATGTATAAACAGAAAAACACTAAAATCATGACTTCCATTATAAGTGCCTCACTGTAACCTAGATTGTTTCCTTTTTATAGAATTGAATTGTCAAGTGGAAATTAATTTTCTGGTTATCAACATCATGCTACAAGTGCGTCGATTGGGCTTTACTTCCTCTGAACCCAGAATATTCTGTCACCTCCTTCGTCAAGATTAAGGATTTCTAATTACGCATTTTTTTATATTGTTCATTATTGGCTCTTTTGTTTATAATCTGATTCAAAGGATTTTTTCTAATCCCCCCCCCCCCCCCAATTCAATCATGGATTAGAAAGCTATATAATATGACAGATACTAAAATCTATAAGAAACATAAAAGTTGTAACAAGTGTATTTTTATTATTGTATTGTAACAATTCCCCCTTTTTTTTGTTCAAAGACTCTTATGTTGAAGTGTATTTTCTATTTCTATTGTTCTGCTGTTTCACTTCGTGTTTACCTTGCTTCCTTGTTTGTGTTCGAAGTCTTAAAAATCCTGCCTTCGGAGGATGCATCGCAAGGTAGGAAATGCATCATGGCATCTCCAAATCCAGTGTTAGCTTCACTTCCTGTCTCCTGAGATTCCTTCATTTGATGGATTTTGAAGGCAGCATAGATGTATCCTTCACTGCATTTGATATCCCACAATCACGTGCTTTCCATTCTGTGACAGTTAAGATAAAAAAGAAAGATGGCGTATTAAAGTTGCGGTTAGTGTCAGTTTGTGTGTAAATGTATGTTTTTGTCCAACATTTTCAACTTTTGGTGTAATGTCTAGCAAGAAATTACTATTGTAGTAATTAAATATTCGCTTTGTTTTCAACAAAGCTTTGCTTGTAGAACATTAAACCCTAACACTGCCTCAGAAGTCTGTCCGAAATCGTGAGTTGCCTTCATGTGCAAAACTGCAAACGCTGCCTCCAAAGTCATTGCTTGATAGGACAGTGAGGCAACAAGTCAGTTGCCTAAATTTTCAGACTCAGCCCTTAGCTCCCTGTTTGTTGCCATAGTAAGTCATTACTCTCACCTGTTCCTTATTAGCCCCTTGTTATCCGGTCTATCTACCGATGGCTGCGTCCGAAATTGCATATTCTTTTGAGTATTTACTAGTAATTACTTCACGGCCGCTGAAAGGTGTGTTCTATATAGAATGAGTGTGTGGAGTATGAATGTAATCTGGACGTACTACATTCGCCATGTTGTCATTATCATGGGACCTACCAGCGTCAGTTGCGTCGCTTCACTGCCATTCACAAATCCTATCCATAGGATAGTAAAGTGTCCATCGTATGTGCACTTCAGAATCTTGCCGGAAGAAGTAGGTCATCTGGGTACTTTTTGCCTAAGATCTTTTATGAGTACTGTGACTTACTGAATTCTGACTTTTGTCACATACTGTTTTTCACATACTAAATAGTAGGGAACTATGCAGTAGTAGGGATTCCGGAAGCAGCCACTGTCTTTCAGTAGTTCATTGTCGGTTGTTGTCTTTCCATGTTTGTAAAGCTGTTGCGTTCTCCTTCCCTATCCGATTATCTTGTGCCCGTTCCTTGTTTGGATTTTGTTCCTGCTCCCTGTCTGGTAGGGCTGTAATCAACCAAAGAAAATCTTGGCCGACTGAAATTTCGACTAAAAATCGACTTAGATTTAAAAAACGTTAGATTAATTAGCTGCGCAGTACTTGGTAGCCTTGTCCGCCTAAATGAATTATAAATAAACATAAAAAACTATTTGGAGTATGGCTATTTGCAGTAGGCCTATATTAAATCATTTTTGACCTAACGTTAATTATTTTGCACTGAAATGAGACACTATGTCGGCTCTGACTGCGTTGCATCACGTGCACCTGCGCAATATCATAGCCTATGATTTCCGAAAATATGTCAGTATGTCAAATGTCAACTTGTGATATCAGCACAAGAACTGTTGAGGAATATGCAACAATTTAGACAATTGTTTTTGTCATATGTTATAATAACTGACAGACACTATCAGCCGCTCTGTGCATGTCCTTGCACTGATTTGAGGCTGAGACACCAATAAAACTTTTACTCTTAAACACACAAGGCACGTCCATTTTAATAAAAAATGTCGACAATTCCTTGTGTGATATTATTTTTGCGTTTGGATGATAGAGGAGGCTTAACATCCAGCGTGGTCTGTGTGTGTCTGGGGGATGCTACCGTCGTTATGCAGTTATAAAACGAATATTAGACTAAAACATGTGCCATATTCTGATATGTTCATATAGCCTCCTCAAAACAGACGTGGCAACCTAACGCAGACAAATTAGCTTTCTGTTTTTAGGTGATATGCCATGTTTGTAGTCGAGCTGTGATATGCAAACTGTTGCTTGCAAACTTTGCATTCGACTTTTTTCCTGTTATCTATTCTTGTAAAATGCTGCCACACTGCCGAAGTCTTTGACATGGTAGAGGAGGACTGACTGTAAATTAAACTCTCACATTTAAATAAATATTCAGCAAACCACCAGACCAATGCCTTCTAGTACTTTCTTCAATCTGTCTCCAGTGGGTTGGGCTAATCCAAAATAGTGAAAAGAAGGGGGGTGTTCTGAAGACAGGCTGTTACCTGTGAATCAGGGGTGCTCTGAAAACATCCCCATTAGCAATTAGTGCTTTCCACCTGATGAAATTAACACGGCAACAAAATCGACCAATCAGAATTTTGATCGAGCCAGAACACATCGACCAATAAATCGACTGGGAGATTACAGCCCTACTGTCTGGATTTTCCTTGTTGGTGTTTTTCAGTAAATTTAAACTGCATTTGGATCCTCGTCTCTCCTCTTCCCTGGCACTGTGTAACATGTATAAAGAGCATTGAACAGCATGTGTGATAGTAGAGTGATGATGGGATGAGAGCACGACGCGAGTCAGATTCAAACCTGCGCCCCTATTAGCACAACCGCTCTAATGTGCAACGAGAACATGCTCTATGCTCCAACAGAAATCATAATCATATTTAATTAAGTATGACGTTTATTGGTCCATAGATCAGCAATCCATCTCAATTAGCCACAGAAACATTCTATCTTTGTTATTTCTGACACACGCAGAATTTCAAGGGAGAAAACATCATCTATTATTCAGCTTTGAGATTATTAGCTCTAAACATATGCGAAACTGAGGTGTTTGTTTGGCTGGTGAGAAAAAAGGGTCCCTGAATGAAATGAACATTTTAATTACAGTGAAAAACAACAGGGGAGCATCTTTTTTTCTCCCTTCTTCGATATGTCAATATGAGCACCTCTCCTCCATTTTCTAGCTCCCTCTGTTCTGCTTGAACAAATAGCAGCTGCACACGACTGTTTTAAGAGGAAACCTCATAAGGCATATTCTGTAAGAATATCAGCTGCTGGAGAGCGAGTTTTTAGATATTGTGATTCAGAGTGAGACCGCTTCAAACGGGAAACTGATCCTTTGAGATGTCTCATAAAGGCTTAAAGACATCTGACTAAATCTATGTCCCATAAATACTTGCAATGCCAAGTACAAAACGCACCTTACATTCAGCATCCCAATATATAAAATATACAGCATTCAGATTCTGCTCATATTCTTTTTCTGCAGGCATAGTCAATTCGAACCATAATTTAAGCGAAGATTGAAGTACGTCAGTTTGTCAGTTGCACAAACACGGAAAAGAGGGCCGCCTGGCATCCTTACAGTAGGATGTTTAATGACGTTGAAATAACGTAATGACGTATGACGCACGGAACAAACTGTTCTTCCTGTTGAATAAAGTGTCGTATAAATGAGTGTCCCGTTATTCTAAAACTCTCATTTCACAGCGTCTGAGAAGTGGAGCAGGACGACGTCCACCAGTGCTGGTTTCAGACTCTCATCCACACACGACTGGTTTTTGGCGCTGGGTTTTACTGCGTGATCAATATAAGCAGCGGCAAAACGGTTCATATCCTCATTGTCTCCAAATCATGACCAGAGACGGATAAATATTAAGTCTGCTGTTAAAAACAAATAAAGAACCAGTAGAGGAGAATAGTTATTCGTGCAGTGTGCGTCAAAAAATCAATTCCGATTTGAAACTTGTGACATATAAACGCGCACATCAACCCAATTACTTTATTTATCGTTCATGTAAACACCGTGTTCGGATTCATCAATCGGATTGATTTCATTCCGATTGAACCAAAAGGTGTCCATGTAAACGTAGCTACTGTTTATTGATGGGTTCATAAAGAAAGAAACACAATAAATGACAGAAAACTACGGAGCCCCTAAGGGGACATGGCGATGAAAAACAATATGAGACGGAAGGAAAAATATAAATTTTTTTCATTTACTCGCAAAATATTTACATTCTCTTGTGAAATTGCGTTTCATGAGAAACTTAGTGTTCATTCGCAAAAGCACTGAAATATAGTTCTCTATCAGTCGCTCACGTCGACGTTACGTCTCCCGTTCCCTCCTTCAGGGAACAAGGGTAACATTAGTAACCGAGACGTTTTTCCTCCCACCTCATATTATTTCCATTACAAAAGTTTTGCGAGTGTATGAGAACGCGAATGCTATTCGAGCGAAATCAAACGTGTTGCTACTGTCGCTAAGTGTCTTGAAGGAAGGCAAATGGTCTGTGACTACGGGAACGCAGAATTTCTTGGGAAACTCTAAAGTTTTGTGAGCGTATACAAAAGCATTGGAATATAATGAATCTCATCAACCATCAACATGTCCCTTTAGGGGCTCTGTAGAAAGCAATTTTGTAACGGGGTTCAGATGTTATGGGAAGAAGAAGGCGGGAACCGGCAAACATTTAACATTTTTAATAATACAAATACAAAAACAAAAGAAACTGCCAGCAGCCCCTCACGGCCGACTGCTGGCAACACCGAACAGAAACAAAACATCAAATAAAACACAGGCCTGTCCTCTCTCGATCTCCTCTGTCGTCGCTCCCCCTTTATGCTTCCGCTCCTCCGTGAGAGATGTCATTCATTACCAATCACGCCACCGGCCTCGCGCCGTTCTCTCACGTCCCTCGACCTCGTCCTGCTCGTCACAAATTTGAATTATTTGAATTCTCTATCTGATCAAACTAAAATGAAGGTGTAAATGCAATCTCCTGCGCTCATTTACCTTTTTGCCCTGCTAGTTGGGACTGTGCACACACCTGAAGACTGTAAAACTAGTAAGAAATTTGTCGTAACAGCTGCACTTGTGAGTTGACTTCAGTCTGGAGCTTTTTGCTGCAGATTACTCACAAACTTTGAGCATGAAAGGATGGCAGATCCATTCAAGTCAAAACTTTGTTTTGTAGTGTGAACTTGGCTTAGTTGCGTAAATTTATATGCACTTCGCACAAGAGAAACAGCTCAAAATGTCATTAATGAATGTTGTTTCTTTGAAGAGGAAGCCACACAGGATGATACACTGATAGTCATTTCATTTGAAACTTCAGATCTCATAAATGTGAAAAGTTACACAATTCTAGTTTTAGTCGTGCTCCATAATTCATCAATAGCGAGGCATCTTCTAGGAGTTTCAATAATGTATTCTTCTAGCATGGCACAGCAGTGCACCATGATGTTTCTACTTTGTATCATGAATTATCCTGAACTAGAACTGCCTCTCTTTATTAAAAGGCTTGGGAAAAACGAACATCGAAATGCCTCCAGCGCAGGGTGAAACAGGTGAAATATTAATGTGAAGGTTATATATACACACCATGAAAAAATCATTGGGGCCTAATGAAACCCTCCTTATGGTTTTTCTCTAATCACTTCAGACAAGCCAGACTATCCTCCTATCACATTGTTATTATTCATGTAAATGAATAATAACCCGATGTGTGGGAGCTCTATGTGGGAGCTATTCGTAGAGGAGCCAAATATTGACTGGAATACAATGCGGCTGACAACTATCAATAATGAAAACGTGCTGTAATGTTTTTTAAGACTGATTTGTTTCTTTCCTTTTCAATATGTAAAAACACAATATGTAGTATCCACTGTATCCTCAAGAAACCGCTTGCACTGAATTATGCACATTCATTTTTAACACTGGGAAGCATGCAGGTTTGTGCTTGTGCCGGATAAGACATGCTAGTGCATGGATGTTATAGAAAGCATACCATTACAGATGCTCGGATATACAGTCCATAACCGTGCATTCAAATATTTATGATAGCCTGCACTTTACGCTCTTCTTTTGCATAATGTATACACTCTGCTACATAACTTATTTTAGGAAATGCATTATTCCAAATGTCCAATATTAACACTTGTCCCAGTATCAAACACCAGTTCTTACTCAGAACAGTTAATAAAAAGGTATTTGTAGCTATATTTTATATCTCACAATATAACTCTATTTTAGTGTTATTTTAACAGTTAATCGTGCAGCTCTAGATACATTTTTTTCCCCGGGAAATACAAATTTTTGGCCAATACATCCCTAATTTGTAACTTTATATTTTCCAATTGCGAATTTGTATCTCATGTTGTGACTTCATTCTGTATATCTCAATGTATCCTTAAATCACACAATTGTTCCTTTTACATAATTGCGACCTTATAACTTAGTGTCTTACACATTTACAACTTTATATCTCCTATTTGCTAATTCTGGAACACTGTCCGACTATCACAGCATAAATTTAAACACCACAAAAGAGGAGTTACTCCTCTCGTGACTGTTTCACTACAATCAAGAAACGCGGCATACTGGTGGTATAGAATGACGTGACTACGTAAATGACTTTTTTTCTTTCTTTTTTCATTTTCGGGTGAACTATTGTACTACATTTATTCCTCATTTTTGTCTCAAGGAGAGGACAATAGTGTTTGGCACCAATGACAAGCACAGCAATTCTCAACGGATCTCTGAGGATCTGATGCTCGAGAGAATGAGCTCCGGCTCATAAGTGGAGGTTCAAGGTCAGTCCAGTGGGTGACTGTCTCAAGGCTGCGCTCCTATATATCATAATCCATTCCTTGGAGAAAAAAAAGGGGTTTAATGCGATTTCAGTACAACCAAGCTGGCAGCCAATTCCACCATCTGTCTTCATCAAATGACTTTGTCAGAGAGCGCTGGAGCTGCGTGTTCCTTATCATCTTTTGCATTAGACTTAGCCAGAAGTAAAGCAATGACGCTTTGCCCTGTGTTTTTTGTTGCACTAAGTTTCAGTATATCAATTTGACCTTGTCAGGCACAGTTGCATTCATTTTATGAAATGTTTAAAGATGTGTTGCAATGTCAGATTTGGAGCATCATGTGGTGGAAAATATTACAAAGAAGAGGAGTGTTTTTGTTTTTGTTTTTTGTTGCTCTTTTAATACTTTGCTGAGGCAGTGTCCTTCCTGCAAACCTTTTTTCTTCTGCTTAAAGCTGATGTCATTTTGTGACTATTAACTATTTGATAAATGGCACAGAAATGCCACAGCTTCAGCCAATAAGGGAAAGCAGAGGAAAATAAATTATCATATGAAATTATAGTGACAAATGCAGAAAAATGATAGCATTTATATACTGTAGGGAGAGAGTGTCTTTAATGTGATCAACTATACAGTAATAACATTATGCCTGGGTCTGTATGATTTCAAGGCTTGTACAACACTTAATCACTTCCATTTTATGGTAATGGGGAATAACATGAGGGTGAGAAATTAATAATGGAAATACCAATTTAACTAGACCTAAGAGTTGTTCTTAATGTTTGAGATATAAGCCGGCATATTTTAATACAGAATGTATTTTAATTTTTTAATGTACAGAAAAAGGCTGTTTTCTCCTCAGAGTGGAGATGGTCCAACTACAAACAATCTTGATTATGATATGATTAAACAAAATATGTCTTCCTACATATTCAAAATAATAAACTATATAAAATGACATACTAAGTCATGATTATAAGATGTAGTGTCCAAATTATGACATAGAAAGTCATAACTATGAAATAAAAGTTAAAAAGTATCATAATTTCAATTTAGTGTGCCATAATTTAATTTTTTATCATAAAATATTGACTAATTTAATTTCAGGTGATCTCAGAATGATAGCACAAGAGAAATGTTGATTTCCTTTGTTCTAACAGAGAGTTGCGCTCTCTTTCAGGTCTTCCAGTTTCTCCAGTCTTACAGTCTTACATAATTTCAATTTAGTGTGCCATAATTTAATTTTTTTATCATAAAATATTGATTAATCATTTTGATTGTTTTATTTCACAATTATTACATAGCATCTCATAATTTAAAGTTGTTATTATAGAATTATTACTTTTTATGCACTAAAAAATGGGAACCTACAAAATGTGCTTAAAAATAAATTAACTGATTTTATTCAAATTAACATTACTGAATCAACTTAAATATATAAGGTTACACCAACAAAAATTAAGCGTAGCTTCAGTTCTGGCAGGTCACGTTAGTCAAGCTCCTTCATATATAAGCTCCTTCAGTATTATCATCAGCTGTGGTGTTTCTCAGGCGCTAGTTACCCTTCTCCCTCCCCAGCTCCACCTCTCTCAGTCAGGATTTGGTTTTCACCTTGAATCAGAATAAATTCTCGAATTATGTTGTACTTTAAAATCTTGAATTAATTATACTGCATGCATTCATGTTGGTTCTGTTCTGTTTACTCTAAGGGGGGTTATTGCTGCTATTATCTATGCTAGGGTGCATGGATGCGCAGGGAGTTCTTGCCCAGAACAGAACCATACCGCCAATCCTAAATGTATTGCCAATCGTATTTGACGATAGTGCTACAAGCCTCTTAGCTAATTTGGAACAGGTCTTGTTCTTTCCGGCCCACTCGAAACCATGCAGAGAGGTGTTGAATATGTTCTTTTCATGTAGAAATCCACCATCCTGATAATTGACTCAACAAATGCGCTCTCATCTGAAGCCAGATGGGGAAATTGCCATTGATATGACCACCACATTGATACTACGTGGGAGAAAATGGCCTGAAAATTTTACATTTTCTGAATTAATTCATTTACAGAACTAAATTCTGTAGAGAGTAAGATCAGGTAGAGTTTACCGCTTTTAACATTGTGTCATAATTATGATATACTAACGCAATATTTAAAGTGGTGGCAGTGAGCTTTGATAATAAACATGGTGAGATAATCCCATAAATTTACTCAGATAAACATCCTTCCTCTTGCATCAAAAACAAAACCCCTTACATTAAAAAAACCAAAGTAAAAATAACCTTACAATTATAAATCTTATCGTTTTTAATTATATGTAAAATTTTTTAGTATGCATTTGTATAGTATATATTTGCATTGCATACTAATGTATTAATGTGCTCTGATCCATCCTGGACGACATTAAGGGCCTTGACGAATTGAATGACAACAATTTGCTCGTCATTATCAGCTCTTCTAGTAAGTATGTAGACGGAATAATCACCTTCATTCTCTTTAATCGAGGGGATTGTGTCAACAGGGAGGGTCTGGGGTCAGAAATGAAGGCTTCAGATGGTGCTTCAGTCTTTGAAAGTTTGAGCGCAGTACAGACAGACGTCAGAAGGTCACAACACCCACGCTAGTCAACTCACACTCAGTGCTGCAATTAATTGGCTCTGGGCTGCAGGAAAGCGTGACACGGCCCTGTCTACTGTTGTGCTGACATCCTTCTCACTTTCTTTCCTTCTGTCTGTCCGTCACTGGAACATGTCTCGCACTGTAAGGAAGGGCAAAGTAATGCCTTTGATTGACGCACAGCAGAAGGTAATCATGGCTATGCCAATCAACTAGTCTTCATACTGTATAGCCTTGTTAAACCAGACGTGTGACTAGTGCAGGGATTTGCTGGGACTAAAACAAATTGGGATTTAGATCCTGTCCCCCTAGAAATTCCATTGGTTTAGACGTTTGTTTTTTTTTTTTTTTGCTTTTAAGAATACACAACAAAGTTGACATAATATGATAACACAAACTTGACATAAACATTCACTTATTCACATACGGATAATCGAATGAAAAGAAAGTGAACAAATCAATATATACACCAACAAATACATACAGATCCCCCCCCCCCCACAAAAAAAAAAAACAGATACACAATACGGCCTCCTAGTACAAGACGCATCCAACAAAACTTTCCTTACATATCTTCTAATATACCATCAGATATATCCCCATTGTTTTCTTTTTCCAAGAAACACATAAAGGGTTTCCAAGCATCTTCAAAAGCCCTATATATGCCCTTGATAATATATGTTATTTTTTCCAACCACAGATTGTTAGACAAGGTTTTATCTGTGCCTGATTAGAAATAATAGAAAATCGTTTTGTGTGATGTCTTAATTATAAAAAAAGGTTAATTAATGTGTTTATATATATATATACATATATATAATTTGTTTTGTTTTTTAAAGAAGTCTTACCAACTTAATACCGACTTTTCTTAATCAAATACAGTAAAAACAGTAATTTGTAAAAAATAAACAACTGTTATATTTTAAAATGTAGTTTATACCTGTGATGGCAGAGCACAAAAAAATTGTGCAAATGGTAAAAAAATTGTCTTATCATAAAGCAGTGGGGACCATGCATGCCAAAAAGTGAAGGTTACATTTTAATTTGATGGTCCACTTTAGACATTCTACCGATTATGACAATAACTATAACTTGTCAACTAACTCATTAGAATATTAGTAGACTGTTAGTAGACTTAGGTTTGGGTTAGATGTCAGGGTTCAGGTTAGCAGAATAAGATGACATGTACTTTAGTTGCAAAGTCACTTATAGTCAGAGGAATGTTTGTTGGGGGGGGCATCGTCATAAAGTGTTAGCAGATATTAAGCAGACAGTATACTAACTCTAATGACATTTAGTTGACAAAGTTATAAAGTGGACCATCGAAATAAAGTGAATATCAGAATTGTGAACATACAAGTCTTTTCAGTGAATCCGTTACATCGCATGTAAACCAGGGTTGTATGGCAAGCCGTCTTAACTTTTATTCATTTCCAGGATATGAATTCTTGATATCAACAATTCAATTTTCACTAGTTAAAATTCTAGTTATTGATATCAAGAATTAGATTTATTTAAGTAACAATGGCAATTTTTGATATCAGAAATTACATTTCCACTAGTAACAATGCTAATTCTTGATATCCACAATTACATTTGTACAAGTTAAAATGCTCATTCTAGATATCAAGAATTGTATTTCAACAAGTAAAAACTATAATTCTTGATATCTGTAATTGTAAATGTCACCATAGACTGCCATTCGAAATCAATTGTTGATATCAAGAATTGATTTCTTACTAGTTGAAATTCCAATTTCACATATCAGAAATACAATTCTTACTAGTAAAAACCTTTATTTTTGATATCAAGGATTAATGTGTCACTAGTTGAAATGTCTATTCTTGATATCAACAATTGAAGTGCTACTAGTAACAATGTTCATTTTTGATATCAATAATTCCATTTTCACTAGTGACAATGTTAATTTCTGATATCATGAATGTGATTGTTACTAGTAAGAAAGCCATTTTAGATATCTGAAATAATATTGATATCAGAAATACATTTTCGTATATCAAAAATGAAAATTTTTACTAGTAGCAATTAAATTGTTGATATCAAGAATAGACATTTCAACTAGTGACAATTGAATTATTGATATCAGGAATTCAGATTTTTACTAGTAACAATGTAATTATTGATATCAAAAATTATATTTTTACTAGTAAGAAATCAATTCTTGATATAGCCCGACCAAGGCAGAAACCTCTTTTCAAATGTAAACATGAGTTCACAGTGTGAATTCCCATTAATCACCGTCCCAGAATTACTGGGGGCAGAAGTTGATTTACATGGAAGCATTTGCTAACAATGGGAATTTGAATTGAACACCCTCCTATGTGTTCGAATTATCTCTATGCTTTTAAATACCTTATTACCATTTGGTTTACTTCTTTGAGAATGAGACCTTTGTTCCAGCCGCACTGACACATTTCAAGTGATATACTGTATGATAATTATTCACATTAACCCATATAGATTTCTGGGTGAATTTCAGGTGATCTCAGAATGATAGCACAAGAGAAATGTTGATATCCTTTGTTCTAACAGAGAGTTGCGCTCTCTTTCAGTTCTTCCAGTTTCTCCAGTCTTACAGTGGAAATGAGTATCGTGACTAGTCCCCAAGAGTAAATGACATCTGTGGATAAATCCTAAATCGATAATACCACAATAATAGTATAGTGTAGAAAAAGTGCATTCAAATAAAGGCACAGCCATCTCTGCATTTCAACAGTTTCTTAGAAAAAGAAAAAAAAACGTGCAAATTGCCTAATCCACTGATTAGTTCTTCCACAACCCTAACTTGCCATTTACTTCGGTCCCTGCACCTACAAAATCTGGGAAATTTAGCTAGGCTCAAAACTGGGCATTTGTATGCTCGATAGCATTCCATCACATTGCAACTGTTAGGAAGGAGACAAAGGCTTTAGTTAGACCTGCACCGTTAGCATCACATTACAGGTCCTCAAGTACCTCCTCCCAGAGCACACTTAAGCACAGCGGGCAAAAGATTTCCTCAGAAAGTACAGCTCAAGTGGAATAACTGTGATTCTCTCAGCCCAGAAGCTCTAGAAGCAGGTATTGTAGAAGAACAATGAGCCACTAATTGAAATCAAAGTACATCATTCACACAGAGGAATCTCCTGGCGTGAAATATATTAAAAAAAACAAAGCAGATTATGCAAAACTGCGCTCATGTGGTTGAAATGAATGAATGTGGCGGAATGGCTGCGCACAGTAGGGTTCATAATGAAAACTATACCGTGCATAACGGCAGAAAGCTTCCCGCAGTCTTGTTGCCCACTTCTGTCTACCTGTGCTCCATTGTGTGAACCTTTGTTAAGGGAATACGGCCTTTAGAGCACATACAAATATTCCATGATGACATTCAAACTGTGTTAAAACACATTTCACAGAAGAAATATATTGAAAAAGCAGCTCATTTAAGCTCTCGGGAGGTACACGTTTCAGGAACTCATAGACACCACACAAGCTTGTTAAAGGTTACTCGCAGAGTGCTAACACTCTGTAAGCAGTAGGATGCGTTTTGATTAAAGGATGAATCTGCTCACTTTAGGTTTTTTAGACACAAAATTATAGTAACTTTGTGGGATTTTTGGGGAATTTCATGGCACAGCCTAAAAATTATAACCTCCGTGAAGTTGGCACCCCATAAAACGAAATAATCCCCAGAATATTTGTGCTGGTTTGGCGTTATTGAACATTATTTCTTCCGCGGAAAAATAGTTTTGAAATTTAGATTTGAACGGCATGGAGAGTGACGTCACACAACCCCCCCCCCCCCCCCCCCCCAAAAAAAAAATGTTCAATAACTCAAACGCCAAACCAGCACAAATGTTCGTTTTTGCGGCACAAATCAGCACAAACGAATTGCATACTTATGTGGATTATTTAATTTTATGGGGTGCCAACTTAACTAAGGTATATGTTTTAGAGCTAATAAAACAGAGAATCAATATTTGTATGGATCACAGCTGTGGGCTTCTTGTTGGATGATTCTCTTCAGAGGAATACTAATGCTAAATTGGATCATTTGTGAGTGTGCAACGCAACCTCTAAATCCCTCCAACTTGTGTTTAACAGCAACATTGGAGAACATCTGTTGGTAGCATAATGGCAGGTCCTATGAGGTCTTTTGCTGAGAAAAATGTTAATTAAAACGGGGCAATTTACAGTGCAATCACAATTTAACTAGAAATTATTTGCTGCAGGAAATAGTGAGAAAAATAAGCTGCTTTTTACTTCAGATTACTGTCACTGTGGGACTCTCACATCTTATGGACTGATAATTCAAATATAACTGGCCTCTCATCTACTGCCTGCCAGTATCAGCAGGTTTCTTCTTTAATATCAAGCTAAACACAACATAACAAGAATCATACTACTTTTCATGCACTGACATTTTTGTCTCCATCCATGTCTAACAAATTGTTGTGGAATATGAGCGCCATTGAAATTGTAATCTTATAATAAATCAGTGTGTGTGTGTGTGTGTGTGTGTGTGGTCCTGGGACAAAATGTCCACACAAATATGGCAATTTCTAAAAACCTTGACCTTGTAGTGAAATTTCTTGGTCCCCATGAGGAAAACACCTTATAAATCAAGTGATTATTTTTTAAAATGTAACAATGCAGAAAGTTTTCTGTGATGGGTAAGTTTAGTTTAGTAAAACATGAAAACACAGTGTGTGTGTGTGTGCGTGCGTTAGTGTATGTGTGAAAGATTTATTCATTAATATGGCACTTCCAGTTGTCTACAGTGACTTGCATAAAAAGCAAGCCTCATCTGATGTGTGTCTGTCTACATGAATTGCAAGTCTGGCCAAATGAATTCAGAAAAAGTAAAATTTTAAGGCCATTTTCTCCCACGTAGTATCAATGTGGTGGTCATATCAATGGCAATTTCCCCATCTGGCTTCAGATGAGAGCGCATTTGTTGAGTCAATTATCAGGATGGTGGATTTCTACATGAAAAGAACATATTCAACACCTCTCTGCATGGTTTCGAGTGGGCCGGAAAGAACAAGACCTGTTCCAAATTAGCTAAGAGGCTTGTAGCAAAGTAACAGCACAAATTAAGGGAAATAAGAGGGGTTAACTTTAAAACAGGAAATATTAGGGGAGTAAGGTGATCTGACTTCAGATTTATTTAGTCTCTGAGAGGTGAAATATGCTAGAAAGATAGAGCATATTATTTGCATTTGGTTACAGGCTATTTTGATGCGCCACTTCTTTTTGCTAGAGTGTTATTTCTACCAGAATGACTTGAAACGCATATGAATTGAACATGATTTAGATCCTTTTCATCTTATTCAAGGGTAAATGTCATCCAGGTCACATTTCACCTCACAATAAACAAACAAATAAAACACAGATGATAAAGTTAGTTTTTAGGCCAATTAATATTAATTGTCATGCTAATTAAGCTCACATTTTGATTATCATAATGCAAAAAAAATGTTCTCATTTTTCTCAAATTACTCAAAATTTCTAATTTTCATTACTGTGTAAAATGATAATAACAATAATAATAATGTATTTATTTGTCATGGAAATAATGTTATAGTGCAAAACTTATAGTGTTATAGTGCCCCAGATGTAAAACAGCCTATGGCTAACTCTGGTACAATGCATCAAATGGCAACATTTATGTTATAGATTGTACATGGTCCCTAATAAAAATGAAAAAAAAAAAAAAAAAAAAAAAACCTTCTTAATGGTCCTAAAATAGGCATCAAATCCAAAACATAATTTACATTTTTTCCACAGTTTTTATTGACCTGAACATGTTTTCTTGAGATTCACCTACATAACTTCCATAACTTCATAATAAATGATTTCTCTGGAATCTTGTTTTTTCTTTGTCTCCAACATCTCTACTCCCACACATGTTTTGTCTTTCTATGGTGAATTGAAAAAACGAAACATCCTCAGTGCTATTGTCCTTCATTATTCAAATAAATACATTCATCAAGCCCCTCCTTATTTTTGTACGGAGCCGGTCATCCTTTCACGAAAGTCGATCCTTAAATAAGGGTATTTCCGTTGTGCAAGTTGCATGTTATTTGTAATTTGTAACAGAAAAGCACTGCGATATTTAAATACTGACTTGTAGGTTGACGATTATGTGGAGAATCTTGTAGGTTTACGATTCAGGCCTCATTGTTGCAGCAATCTCGAGCCTGCTGTGTTCCCTATAGAATGGAGTCATATTGAATGACGAATGGCCTCAGTCACAAAAGGAGGCCTTCATGGCCAGAAACCGCTCTCCTCGATCCGTGACCTGACCGATAAAACCTCCAGTGCTGTTTAGCTACTATATCAGGCCACAGCAGCAGTTAATTGTTTATCTTGAGCTAATTTGAAAATAATTACAAATCTGACCCACCAAGATAACAATGCATTAGCAGATGAATGTGAAGAGCATGATTAAATAATGGGAAGAGGCTTTGGACATTAAAATATCTGTTGGGCTTCATAATTGTAATGGCAAATCTCCTTCAGGTTAGATTATGCGCCGAATGGTAGAGATTATGAGAATCGGATTATTTAATCAAATAATACCTGACAAAGTTTGACAAAGAATTAAACTGATGTTAGCCGAGTTTTTCAAGGTTAATGGATAGTTCATCCAAAAATGAATATTGTCTAATCATTTACATCATCACCCTCATGTTGTTCCAAACCTATTGTTCAAAACATGTTGTTCAAAACTTTCTTTTGACTGCGAAACATTAAGATGATGTTTTGAAGAATGTTGGTAACCAAACAGTTTCGGTTCAAACTGACATGATTTGTCCATACAATTGAATTCAAGCTGTTTGGTTTCCAGCATCTTCTTTCATGTTCCAAATAAGAAATAAAGTCATACACATTTGGTACCATAGATATATACACTAGATGTCGCATTGGGGTTCTAAGCATGCGTCAAAACCGCCGCCATCTTGGAACAGGGGTCTCGTTATAGGAAGTAGCTGGGTAACGCTGAATTCATGGACGATGCCGGGCTTTTGTGCTGCGTATGGATGTTCACACGAACGAAATCTAAAAACCAGACAGCAAGGGATTACATTTCACAAGAATGTGAAATTTTGTAATTTTTTTAAAAATTTCTCTGGACTCAATGATAAATACATGTCTGACCGTTGGAACGAACCAAAAAAGCTAGAAAATCACATTCATGACGATTTATGGTGATTTTATTTCTGTTAGACCTTTTCCTACTTTGACGCTGATGCATTAAAGAGGAGGGGCTCCCCTGTTCCAAGATGGCGGCTCTATTGACGCATTTGTTCCAATGAACTGCCGTAGCCAAGGCGACATCTAGTGTATATATCTATGATTTGGAACGACATGAGGGAAAGTAAATTATGACATAATTTAAATTTTTGAGTGGATTTAGTTTTAGTAGTCTATGGCACCTACAAACCATTGACAAGCCACAGCAGAATATTAAAAGACCTTTGATGCATATGATCACTGAACTGACTTCAGGTTAAAGACCATTGCACACTGAGTCTAAAATTCGCATCCGAAATTTGCGCACGTTAAAAAAAAAAATTCGACCTCACGTTATGTCAATCACGCACACTGTCTACGAAACTTTCGTCCGTCAAAAAAAAAAAAAGGAACTGGTTCAATTGTCTGCGTTTTTCGCATCAGTAGCAAGCAGTTTGAATGGTGTTTTGACAATTCAAAGCCACCGAATCACGAATACGAAAAAACGCCTAAAAAAATTTCAGACTTAGTCAATGCACTGTGAACTAACATGAACAAACTATAAACAACAGGTTTTTTTATTAACTAAGGTTAACAAAGATTAACAAAATCAGTAACAAATGTATTGCTCATGGTTAGTTCATTTTAATTAATACATTAACTAATGTTTAATAAATTAACCTTATTGTAAAGTGTTACTATATATATATATATATATATATATATATACTGTATTCACCGATTGTGACAGACTATGTGCTGCATATTTAAATCTCAAACTCTTTAATTTTGCTGCTTTGTGGAAGATATGTGTAAATGCAATTGAAGTTTTACCACTGTTATTTTAAACTTTTAAATCTACTTACAGTATTATTTGAGCGCACCATTGAGAAATTACCATACTGTAAGTGTTTAAGATCTTCGTGAACCATCATGCTATTTTGGATTTGACTCCCAGAGACCCTGATGATGATGATGAATAAAAATTAAAGTATTTTCAAAATTAACCTATTACCCTTTCCCATAAATTTAACACTGCACATTATTCTTACCGAACTGTTCTAGCTGTAACACAATGTGCTTTTCAGAAAGTCGTCAGCCATATTTGCAATGCCTATATCAGCTATATCGGGCATCCAAAACCAATCCTGAAATCTCAAAAACTGCTTTGCGAGCTCACATTTAAATACAACCCCAAATCAGAAAAAGTTGGGACATTTTGTAAAATGCATTAAAATCAAGAATCTGTGATTTGTTAATTCTATTTAAACTTTTTTTAACTGACAAAAGTACAAAGAAAGGTTTTCCAATGTTTTCACTGACCAACATAATTGTATTTTGTAAATATGAACAAATTTTTGATTTGGATGGCTGCAACACACCCCAAAAAAGTTGGGACAGAGACATGTTTACCACTGTGTCACTTCACCTTTCCTTTTAATTACACTTTTTAATCATTTGGGAGTTGAGGATACTAATTGTTGGAGTTTTGCTAGTGGAATATTTGCCCAATCTTGTCTGATACAAGACAGCGCTCAACAGTCTGTGGTCATCGTTGCCTGATTCTCCTTTTCATGATGGGTCATACATTTTCCATAAGATCATATCTGGACTGCAGTAAACAGGAGGCACATCCCTTCTGTGGTGCAGAGTGTCTAGAAACCACTCAGTTTTAGCATGTGCAGAATGAGGCCTGGCGTTGTCTTGCTTCCCAGGAAAGATGTCATCTTGATGGCAGTTTATGTCACTGTACAATCCAAATACATGCCTCCATGTCAATGGTACCTTCACAATAATGCAAGTTACCCGTACCGTTTGCAAAGATGCACCTCAATACCAGCACAGATGTTTGCTTTTGCACCTGTCGCTGGTGAATGTCTGGTTGGTACCTTCGTCTTTGGGACTGAGAACTCGATTCCATTTTTTTCCAAAAACAAGCTGAAACATGGACTCATCTGACCACAGCACACATGTCCACTGTCTTCTAGACCATCTGAGATGAGCTCAGGCCCAGAGAACTCGCCGGCATCTCCACATAGAACTGATGTAAAGCTTTCTTCTTGCGTAACAGAGATTCAAGTGGCATTTCTTAATGCAGAAGTCATACTGTGTTCAGTGAAAACGGTTTTCCAAATTCCTCCTGAGCACACGTGTCTGTATTTAAAGGATTAGCATGATGGTATCTTGTGCAATGCCATCTGAGGGCTCAAAGGTCACGCACATTCAACAGAGGTCTACCGCCTTACCCAACACAGACTGAGATTTCTCTGGATTCCCTGAATCTTGTGACAATATTATGTATGGAAGATGATGAAAGGCATGAATGCTTTGCAATCTTGCATTGAGAAATGTGATTTTTTAATTGTTTGACAATTCTCTCAAAATATTTGGCACAAAGTGATGAGCCATGACCAATCTTTGCTTAAAAAGACTGAGAAGCACTTTTACACCCAAACATGATACCCTCAACTATCACCAATTCACCTGCTATTCACCTTGTCGACTGTTTCAAAATAGTTGTACAATCTAATTTGGATAATCTTTTCACTTTTATTTGGTCTCTGTCCCAACTTTTTTGGGGTGTGTTGCAGCCATCAAAATCAAAATTTGTTCATATTTACAAAATACAATTATGTTGGTCAGTGAAAACATTGGAAAACGTTTCTTTTTACTTTTGTCAGCTAATAAAAGGTTAAATAGAATAAACAAATCACAGATTCTTGATTTTATTGCATTTTACAAAATGTCCCAACTTTTTCTGATTTGGGGTTGTAAAACAACACTCTCAGAAAAAGGTACTAAAGCTGTCACTGGGGCAGTATTGAACTAAAGTATATTAGTACCTAAATGGTACATATTACTATACTTTTTAATAACGCCCCGTGACAGCTTTTCTACCTTTTTCTTTCTGAGAGTGAAATCAGCAACAAAATCTGACATGAATTGTCCCATAAATGTTGTTTATTGCTTAAATAGCATTACAAATATATCAACTGGAGTTTCTAACAGCAGCTGAAGTTGACACATTTACTTTACCAGTCGGCGATTGGCTCTTTTATTTAGAGGGCGGGACTTATTCAACCATTGCACTTTTTATCATTCATAAGTAATATGAGTGCACCGTCTTTGCTCTATACTAGCAGGCAGATATTATTAAAGTTGCTCTTATCTTTTGGTATGCATTCTAATGAGATTTTACCCCAACAAACATGCAGTGTGAAAATGTTTATTAAAAATAAACCTGAGACCACAAACATAGTTAATTTGTAAGAAGCGCATGCCTAAATTTGACTATTTTTACATTGTCCCAGAAATTTTGATATTTGAATATCTCTGCTCAAAGCTATCACATATGCATCAAATGATTCTGGGATTGGTTTTCCTCAAGCTGAAACTGTGTGAGTTCTCAGAGCTGTCTGAATTTTCTTCATTCAAACCAGGTGTTACTATTATGCCAAGATTGAGTGAGACCTCCTGAATTGTAGTGAGTGTTTTCATACTCTGCCAGTACAGAGAGGAGACTTGAGCCCACAAGAGCCAGAGAGACACGCTGAGGCGCTGAGCATGAATTGAAGATGGCAGCTCAGCCAGGTTTGATGAGAAGCAGACGGTTTGGATGGCATTAGGACAGATGAGATGAGGCACAAACACACACACACACACACACACACACACTGCAGGATCCGGCAAGCCCTCAGCTGGGACACTGCCCTGCGCAGACAAAACAAAAAAAATTATAAAATACTTTTTCCACTTTCCTGGAAACACTATCTGTGAAACAGCTTGGACCAGATGGATCCTAGTTTTGAACTCATTTGGATTTACAAATGAGATATTCAAAATAAAAGACCAATCCAAAGTGCGCAAGTACACTTTTTTTTTTTGTTGTGCCACACAACAATATGAAAATCCAACGCTATCTCATGACCAATTCGTACAAATTTGTACGAGTGATTAAAAGGTGGCCTTTTAATCACTTGAATTTGTACGATTTGTCTAAACCCACGTGATGGGGAGGTTTAGGGGCGGGTTTAATGTATTTAAGAATACATTACATTTTAAAATGTTAAAGTACAAAAGTTATTTTAAATTGTAATAATATTTCACAATATCTCTGTTTTCACTGTTATATTGCTATCACAAGAATACATTACATTTTAAAATATATTAAAGTACAAAAGTTATTTTAAATTGTAATAATATTTCACAATATCTCTGTTTTCACTGTTATATTGCTATCACAAGAATACATTACATTTTGAAATATATTAAAGTACAAAAGTTATTTTAAATTGTAATAATATTTCACAATATTAGTGTTTTCACTGTTATATTGCTATCACAAGAATACATTACATTTTAAAATAAGTTAAAGTACAAAAGTTATTTTTAATAATAATATTTCACAATATTAAGTTATTTTAAATTGTTATGATATTTCACAATATTAGTGTTTTCACTGTTATATTGCTATCACAAGAATACATTACATTTTAAAATATGTTTAAGGACAAAAGTTATTTTAAACAGTCCAAAATGTGCTCATTCATTTTCGTTCACTCCGTTATAAATGTGGAAATCTACCCAGGGAAAAGCGAATAGACGAGTGAGCAAACACTCCTTTTTGTCTTGGAAACCAGCCAGAAATGATTCCTTCTGAAACTAGCTGTTCTAAGGGAATTAATATAATATTAATGGTACTGTCCTGCATATGAGTAAAAATAACTTCTAACATCCTAAATTTTAGTATATTGGTACAGGCCGGGAATATATTAGCATAGAAGACACTAATAAAGCACATAAGAAAAGATAGGAATAGTAGAGGATATTGCTTTATCATGGAGATAATAAAAAAATGTGTAAAGATAAAAAATATGTGGTGACGATTAAAGCTTTTAATGGATGAAAAGGGAAAGAAGGGGAAATTAGTGGAATGAAAGAGAATAGGACGGATGTGCAATTCTACTTCTATTTTTAGGTGCCCACTAAATGCCCATCTGTTTGACCATACTGTAATATACAGTGGCGTAAAAAAGTATTTATATGAAAAAAATACACGAATGTCATTGCATTAGATCTAAAGCAAGTTTAAATGAATATAGCACAAGTACATTTTTCAAACAGAGGACACAAATACAAGTTTGTAAAACTGTAAAAAGTTTAGTAATTCTTGCAGAAAATATACTGGAAAAATGCTACAGTAAAAACGTGAAACGGTGAAAAACTATAAATGGTTTAACATCTCATTGTAGGGCATTTCACTGTAAAATACTGTCAAATGTATTGTTTTTAAAGGTAAAAACTATTAAATTACTATGTGAAACTATCTTTCATGTTGGAAAACAGTAAAAGGATGTTCCTAGAAATCCCTAACTATGTGACACATACTGTAACATACCTGTATGATTATGTTTTGTATAAATAGTTTTCTTCTTTTGTTAGTAACCATAACAATTGTTTTATTGCGCATCGAGGGATTTATTTGGTAAATGTGTTTCCATTGTAGTTTATAAAAATGTATCAACCTCAATTAAGCGTTTATGTTTGTCATTTTATATCATTTTTGCACATCTTAGTGTTTCCATCCAGAGTTTTTTAAAAGCGATATCCCAAAATGCGCATACAAATAGGTTGATGGAAACATAGCTAGTGTTATGGTGAATACGATTTTTTTTTTTACATAAATTTAACTGGATATTTGTTTACAGTTTAAAATAATAAACACTGTTAATTTAATTTAATTTCTTTTAGCCAACTTTCCCATTGTCGTAGTTAAAGTGAACAACATGTAATGGTCAGTGATTTCAACATCCATTATTAATCATCTTGGGACCATGTGATTAAAAGTAATTGCTCTTCCAGTCTTTCATTGGTCAGACAAACTCACACCATTGGTCGAGGCAGCTTCTTTGCATAATAAGTTGGGACAGGACAGGAGGAAGTATTTTTACACATTTCACCATTAAAGGGATAGTTCACCCAAAAATGAAAATTCTGTCAGTAATTACTCTCCCTCATGTTGTTCAACCCCGTAAGACCTTCGTTCATCTTCGCAACACAAATTAAGATATTTTTGATTAAATCTGAGAGCTGGATCACTCCTCCATAGGCTTCTAAGGGATTGAAACTTGTTCCCCGAAAAGTTATTAAAGACATCGTTAAAATAGTCCAAGTGACTACAGTGGCTCAATCTTAAGTTTATCAAGCGACGAGAATACTTTTTGTGCGCAAAAACTAACAAAAATAACGACTTTATTTCAACTATTGATTTCCTTCTCTGTGGGCCTCGAGTGAGTTCACTAGTGTAACAGCGCAGCGCTTCTGTGTTGTACGTCACATGCATCACACACATGACCAGCGTCGGCCAATCATGAGCCTACGTGTGACGTAGCACTACGCTATTACACTACGCTAACTGACTCGAGGCCCACAGAGAAGGAAATCAATAGTTGAAATAAAGTCGTTATTTTTGTTTGTTTTTGCGCACAAAAAGTATTCTCGTCGTTTGATAAACTTAAGATTGAGCCACTGTAGTCACTTGGACTATTTTAACGATGTCTTTAATAACTTTTCGGGGAACAAGTGTCAATCCCTTAGAAGCCTATGGAGGAGTGATCCAGCTCTCAGATTTAATCAAAAATATCTTAATTCGTGTCGCGAAGATGAACGAAGGTCTTACGGGGTGGAACAACATGAGGGAGAGTAATTACTGACAGAATTTTCATTTTTGGGTGAACTATCCCTTTAAATAATAACTCTTTTACCTCTTATAAAGTTTCAGAGCATGTCCAGAATCACACAAACCTGGTATTGGCAGCAGACCTGCTTTAACCTGTCTGGTTTCCTTTCAGATGAGGACATGTCTTGAATCTAGCATTATCCACTCACACAGATGTCCAACTTCAACTTTCAGGATTATTATTTTTTTTTTTTTGCTGTGGAAACTGCATATTATAATCATCTTCCCAAATGCACTTATCCCCACCCGGGCTTTCACTCGTTGTCTCTTTCTCACACAGAAATTCCTCCACAGAACGATTTCTTGTCATTCACACACTCAGCTGGAGGAGCTTTGAGAATGACGATAGCACACAACATGTCCTACATCAAAAAGAGCATGAAATGGCACAATCATTACCGCATGGATGCTCGAGCTCTCCATACAGAGCAAGCCAGCCTTCGACAATTACATACTCCTCATACATGCGCTCTCCCAATTAATGATAACCACAATACCTCAACAGCCTCCACATTCTCAATTATAAACAGTCATAACAAAGCTTCTCTGTAGTAAATGGAAGCCAGTCAGGCGTGCGCAAGGCATAATTGTTACAATGTTGAAAGTCACAGTTAATTAAAGGTCACCTAAGCTGCAGCAAACATGCCTGAATAATGATGACCGGATGACATGCTGTCCAGGAGAGGACGTGAAGTGTTACAAAAGCTCACCAAACTGCAATTTACTATGACGTCTTTACCTCATATTAATGGATCATTTCAGCTTTCATGCAATAAGCACAGTTTAATGAGCTGCTGGATGACGGGGTGAATTATGCTGCATAGGCCGTTGTGATGCCAGGACAGTTTCTGCTGGCTCATCATTGGCATCTGTTCATCCATTCGCGACAAGCATTCAATGCGGCCCTTAAAGGATCAGTTCACCGGAAATGAATGTTCTGTCATCATTTACTCAACCTCTGGTCAGACCAAAACCTTTCCAAAGCACAAAAGAAGATATTTTGATCTGTTTTTGTCCATCAAAGTCAATGTTGTCCAGAACAATAAGAACAAAACAGACATTTTGTTGTTCCATACAGGTTTGGTTTTAACTTTACAAAAATGTTAATATAATTCTGAAGCCATTGTTCTGGAGCTATTTGAGAGTCATGAGAATTTGTTTGCGTTGTTCTTTTGTGGTGGGTCTTCAATGAATCGGTTGATACAGTTTTGGTTTGTTCACTGATTTGGTTCTCAGTCAACTCACTGATTCAGTCACAATGATTCAGTGAGTTAACCGCTCACTGAAGGGGAAGATTATCTTTGAATAACGACTTAAACTTCGCTTTGTTCTTCATATGAAGTAAAATTTATATATACAGTATTGTGAACATTTAATATGGACTACTTTTAAAGGCACGCTATGCAGGATTTCCGTTTTTGTCGAACAGCGCCCCCTAGAGTCGCTGTGTTTAACGTTACTGTCGTAAATACCACTCACGCAGAGCGTCTCTGCACTCACGGCCTCTTCGCTGTATAATAATAAAGTATCCTACCGCGTTTGATGGCTTATAACGCTTTTACATGATTGCAGCTAAATAACAAGTAAATAGCCTATAGGCCTACTGTATAATTTCATTTGTGTTTTTTGAGTGTAATGTAATTACAAAATGCCATGTAAAGTTACATGTACGTCGCATTATTTCGTAACAATGTCATTAGACATCATTATTGCAATTTATCATAATAGTTTGCAAATTGCGCTCATTTAGTGTAGGCTTATTTATGCCCTGATAATTATGTGAGATATTGACAACTGTTCTCATGATAATCACAGGAATCAACTTTAACAGTGAAAGCCTGAGCGAGTGGGACTCTTGTCCGGTTCCTCGCGCTGTCAGATTCTCGTTACCTTTTTCTAGACTCTTCCGACCGCCATTCTGAAAACGCAGGTCCAATGTTTACTCGTGTCTGACTCCTCTGTTCCTCCGACAATGCTTTCCTAGCTTATATGCCGGCTTAGATAGTTGTTTTTATAGCTAGCCGGATCCTGGATGGGGGCGTGTATGTGTACGTGTATGTGTGCAGTGCCGTAAAGCAATTCGTTACATCGCGAGAGCTGATATCACGCGATACTTGCAAGTTGCAAGTGTGTGTTTGGGGAGACGGCCACCATTCAACCTGAAAAAAAGTCATATAACCATTCCAATAACTCCAAAGCTGTTCAGTTAAGCTAAAAAAACTGCATAGTTCCCCTTTAAAATTACGCTTACTTTAGCAAGTTTTTCAGCCTACTCCTTGGGGATTGCATCGAAATTGACAAGGCTAGAATTCTTCTATGTTTGTGGAAAAAACAAACAAGTCTTTCAGGTTTGAAATGACATGATATTGAGTAAATGATGACAGAATTTACATTTCTGGGTGAACTATTCATTTAAAACCATATACACATCCTTATAGACCTATTCATATTGGACCAGTGATAACAACATCTGATAGCATCTGAGTCTTTTGCGATGGTCTCGGGAGAATTGTCTTTCAGATGTAATCAATTGATGTTTATAGTAACAATTACCTGATAAAGAATTTACCAATGAAATGTATAGCTTTTGATCTCCATTTCATAGACCGGCTAATAAACCCCTTCCTGACCTGTCAGATACTTCAAACGAAAAAAGAGAGTTATGTACATCCATAACAAAATGTGTTAGATTGAGAGAGCCATTCTTTAACGTTATGATGTACTCCATTATGGAGGTAGTTATTGCTTGTAAAGTGTCACATTGGAGCTTCTCTGATTTGTTGATGTGCGTTGGACGCATGTAAAGATGTTTCTAACCGCCTGTTCCTGATGCTTAAGAAGCTGTTATTGATGTAGGTCTTAACAGTACTAACGGTATAATCTCCAGTAAGCTGTAGACTTTTTATTTTCGTGTTTTAAAGGTCACATTTCAGATGTTTAAAAACAAGTAATACAAAAATCTAATATGAATCATTAAGCCTAGAGCATGAATTCCATATACCAGTTAAGCTAATTTCCAGATATAGTGATAAAGATTTTATCAATGTGTTTAAAAAAATAAAAGATGAACTTAGTGTTTAAGTATTTAGAATATTTAGTTGTAAGCGAATGCATTATTCAAAGTGTAGACTATAAAACATGTAATTATATTTTATCCAGTATATGAGATTTTTTTTTTTCACAGACATTTAAAATATGTAAATTACTTTGAATCCTCATAGTTAGACCAGCAATACTCTCCCAAATGTCTAAAAAAATCAACAGAGTTGTCCGAGGAAATTTATTCAATATTTCATGACGTGAATAAATTATGCAGTAAGTGTTGCAGGTCATTTTGCTGGTGTTTTTTTGGTATTTTTTGCTAACTTTGTGTTTGTTTTTGTTGTTGATGTTGTCATCACTTTTAGATATTTGTTTCATGTGATGTTAAAGCTCATCTTTGTACTTAATGAGGCTTCCTGAGGTTTGTGTATTAAGTTTTGAGGTGCATCTGCATTTACTGTAAATGAAGTGGAAGGCCAATTCCACAACATAAGAGAAAAACATCAACAACAAACCAAAATCACAATTATGACATTACAGTAAGTCATTGTCACATCACATAAAAAGTCAAAATCATGAGATACTCAAAATTATGAGGAAATGTGACAAGTCATTATGAGATAAAGTACATTTTTTTGTAATAATTGTTTGATAATTATTACAAATATTGTTTTTTAAGTTTTGACTGTCATATTTGGGTTTTGTCAATTTAAACATGTAAAATAATATTTTTATCACAATAAAATTTTATGTCAATTTAGACCTTTTATCAGCTAATTTTATGATGTCATAATTATGATCTACCTAAACGTTTTTTTCTTATGTGGCAATGTTGGACGTACGTAATGCCTTTGCTTTGCAAGGTTGTAAACTATAGTGAAACTTTTATGTGCAAATGATCATTAAAATGTCAGTGATTGAGCATTTTAATTGGTATTTTGCTGTATATGAAATTACATATAAATATGAAGTTGCAAAAAATGTTTTGGCTAAATGAGACATTTGGCATTTAGTGAAGTTAAAATTGGCAAAACAAAACGGTATTACTATGTAGAATTAAAAAAAATGCATCATGTTGTTTTGATTTTTGTAATGCCTATTTTTTTTGCCTTTCCTCTTTTTACAATATTTCAAATGACCACACGCAAGATATGTATTTCAGACACAAACACTCTAAAAAGTATGCCGATTTAAAAAATCCTGAGGTAAAAAAAAAAAAAAAAGTAGAATAAAAAAAGAGCAACTCGAACCCTTTAGTTGTGACTGTCAGAAACATGTTTTGTATCTATTTTCTATTATATTTCCTCATATTTGTAGTTCCCTGTTAACTAGTTATAATAACACTGCATGATCCGAGAGTTGTGCACATGTATTGGCCACAGGTACTGCATTAGTCAGCATCGCTCTGAGTTAGACTGTGGATTTGGACCTCAGCGTGAGAGCTTCCCTTAAGCTGTTTCTCCACAAAATAAACTGTATTAGTCACACACTCGATGCCACCGAATGTGCGACACCAACATCACAGCAACATTGCTAGCCACGGGCATCTTTGTCTCTCCTACAAAATTTTCACAAAGTAATGCGCTCTCCCTCCGGGAATTGCACCCTTTTACTTACTGGCATCATTAAAAGTTTTCTTTGAGCTCGAGTGAATCTGAGCCACTGGTTCTGCCCTCATAAGTATGCTGGTGCGTGCCGTGCGAGGCCGTGGCAGTTAAACTACTCCTCTGCATGTGGAAATGGATGATGGAGGTCGTGTCGCCGCGGTACTGCGGTGCGGGCCGTCGCCGGCGTGTGGAGGGAAATGACATCGCTCTGAATGCACGCAGCGGGAGGAGACCGCCTGCCTTTCTCCCCATGACTGGCTAATGGACTATGAAACGGGCATCTCAGACCAGGCAGCGGTGACGGGCCCCTGAGCCGTATTTTCTTTATTCTCACAAAACAGATTTCATTTCCAGACCTTTCTCAGCCCGCCAGGAAATTCTTCAGTACCTGCTTTTCCAACTTTACTTCTTCTTACGGGTCCAAAACTTTGACGGGTGCCTCCGACACCATTCGGGTCTGATATTAGTAGTCTCTGTAAAAATAAATGTGCTTTTACCGAATTGACCCAAGAAGACCCGAATTATTTTAAAATGCCAACTTTCCACTATTGGTTTCAGGTGTTTAGCAGTGCATGCTTTACATAAATGGCGCTCTGCAATTCCCAAGTCATTCGAGAGGATGAGTGTGGGGATTTGCTTCCTAATATTAACATAAATATAAATTTTCTTGGCATTTGAGGTGAAACGTAACACTTAGCACTTTATCTACTTTGAGGTTCTCAGCCAAGCAGAAAATGATATAGGCCGGTTGCCAGATCTATTGCTGAGATCCTAACCATCTGAATGCAGTTGAGGCCAAACTAATCAACAAAACCGGGTTGTAGATTTTCACAGTATGATAACCATCTCAGAAAATATCACGGTTTACTACTACAGGTTATCCCTGCCCCCCCCCCCCCCCCCCAACCCCACTTATTATTAATTTTATTCATTTTTTACTCAGTAACGGATGTGATTTAAAATGTAACGAAGTACAATACTTCCATCAAAACGTACTTAAGTAAAAGTAAAATTACAGATTTTAGAAACTACTTAAAAAAGTAGAAGTACACAAAAAAAGTACTCAATTACATAACACGAGTAAATGTAATTCGTTACTTTCCACCTCTTGTTCCTACTCACTTATTCAGTGAATTATTTAGTCATAATTAAGATGTTCAATTGATTTTTGTCAGAACAAAAGGATGCTGTTTCACTAACTGACTGTCAGGGATTCAACCATACCATCCGCATCCGAGCCAACAACTCCACCCGATACTCATGAAGGACTCATACTCATGCATGCCATCGGCATCCGAGCCTACAACTCCACCCGATACTCATGAAGGACTCGTACTCACGCATGCCATCCGCATCCGAGCCTACAACTCCACCCGATGCCCATGAAGGACTCATACTCACGCATGCCATCCGCATCCGAGCCTACAACTCCACCCGATACTCATGAAGGACTCGTACTCACGCATGCCATCCGCATCCGAGCCTACAACTCCACCCGATACTCATGAAGGACTCGTACTCACGCATGCCATCCGCATCCGAGCCAACAACTCCACCCGATACTCATGAAGGACTCATACTCATGCATGCCATCGGCATCCGAGCCTACAACTCCACCCGATACTCATGAAGGACTCGTACTCACGCATGCCATCCGCATCCGAGCCTACAACTCCACCCGATACTCATGAAGGACTCATACTCACGCATGCCATCCGCATCCGAGCCTACAACTCCACCCGATACTCATGAAGGACTCGTACTCACGCATGCCATCCGCATCCGAGCCTACAACTCCACCCGATACTCATGAAGGACTCGTACTCACGCATGCCATCCGCATCCGAGCCTACAACTCCACCCGATGCCCATGAAGGACTCGTACTCACGCATGCCATCCGCATCCAAGCCTACAACTCCACCCGATACTCATGAAGGACTCATACTCACGCATGCCATCCGCATCCGAGCCTACAACTCCACCCGATACTCATGAAGGACTCATACTCACGCATGCCATCCGCATCCGAGCCTACAACTCCACCCAATACTCATGAAGGACTCGTACTCACGCATGCCATCCGCATCAGCGCCTACAACTCCACCCGATACTCATGAAGGACTCGTACTCACGCATGCCATCCGCATCCGAGCCTACAACTCCACCCGATACTCATGAAGGACTCGTACTCACGCATGCCATCCGCATCCGAGCCTACAACTCCACCTGATACTCATGAAGGACTCATACTCACGCATGCCATCCGCATCCGAGCCTACAACTCCACCCGATACCCCTGAAGGACTCGTACTCACGCATGCCATCCGCATCCGAGCCTACAACTCCACCCGATACTCATGAAGGACTCATACTCACGCATGCCATCCGCATCCGAGCCTACAACTCCACCCGATACTCATGAAGGACTCATACTCACGCATGCCATCCGCATCCGAGCCTACAACTCCACCCGATACTCATGAAGGACTCGTACTCACGCATGCCATCCGCATCCGAGCCTACAACTCCACCCGGATACTCATGAAAGACTCGTACTCACGCATGCCATCCGCATCAGCGCCTACAACTCCACCCGATACTCATGAAGGACTCGTACTCACGCATGCCATCCGCATCCGAGCCTACAACTCCACCCGATACTCATGAAGGACTCGTACTCACGCATGCCATCCGCATCCGAGCCGACAACTCCACCCGGATACTCATGAAAGACTCGTACTCACGCATGCCATCCGCATCCGAGCCTACAACTCCACCCGATGCCCATGAAGGACTCGTACTCACGCATGCCATCCGCATCCGAGCCTACAACTCCACCCGATACTCATGAAGGACTCATACTCACGCATGCCATCCGCATCCGAGCCTACAACTCCACCCGATACTCATGAAGGACTCATACTCACGCATGCCATCCGCATCCGAGCCTACAACTCCACCCGATACTCATGAAGGACTCATACTCACGCATGCCATCCGCATCCGAGCCTACAACTCCACCCGATACCCCTGAAGGACTCGTACTCACGCATGCCATCCGCATCCGAGCCTACAACTCCACCCGATACTCATGAAGGACTCATACTCACGCATGCCATCCGCATCCGAGCCTACAACTCCACCCGATACTCATGAAGGACTCGTACTCACGCATGCCATCCGCATCCGAGCCTACAACTCCACCCGATGCCCATGAAGGACTCGTACTCACGCATGCCATCCGCATCCGAGCCTACAACTCCACCCGATACTCATGAAGGACTCATACTCACGCATGCCATCCGCATCCGAGCCTACAACTCCACCCGATACTCATGAAGGACTCATACTCACGCATGCCATCCGCATCCGAGCCTACAACTCCACCCGATACTCATGAAGGACTCGTACTCACGCATGCCATCCGCATCCGAGCCTACAACTCCACCCGATACCCCTGAAGGACTCGTACTCACGCATGCCATCCGCATCAGCGCCTACAACTCCACCCGATACTCATAAAGGACTCGTACTCACGCATGCCATCCGCATCCGAGCCTACAACTCCACCCGATACTCATGAAGGACTCATACTTACACATGCCATCCACATCCGAGCCTACAACTCCACCCGATACTCATGAAGGACTCATACTCACGTATGCCATCCGCATCCGAGCCTACAACTCCACCCGATACTCATGAAGGACTCATACTCACGCATGCCATCCGCATCCGAGCCTACAACTCCACCCGATACCCCTGAAGGACTCGTACTCACGCATGCCATCCGCATCCGAGCCTACAACTCCACCCGATACTCATGAAGGACTCATACTCACGCATGCCATCCGCATCCGAGCCTACAACTCCACCCGATACTCATGAAGGACTCGTACTCACGCATGCCATCCGCATCCGAGCCTACAACTCCACCCGATGCCCATGAAGGACTCATACTCACGCATGCCATCCGCATCCGAGCCTACAACTCCACCCGATACCCCTGAAGGACTCGTACTCACGCATGCCATCCGCATCCGAGCCTACAACTCCACCCGATACTCATGAAGGACTCATACTCACGCATGCCATCCGCATCCGAGCCTACAACTCCACCCGATACTCATGAAGGACTCGTACTCACGCATGCCATCCGCATCCGAGCCTACAACTCCACTCGATGCCCATGAAGGACTCGTACTCACGCATGCCATCCGCATCCGAGCCTACAACTCCACCCGATACTCATGAAGGACTCATACTCACGCATGCCATCCGCATCCGAGCCTACAACTCCACCCGATACTCATGAAGGACTCATACTCACGCATGCCATCCGCATCCGAGCCTACAACTCCACCCGATACTCATGAAGGACTCGTACTCACGCATGCCATCCGCATCCGAGCCTACAACTCCACCCGATACCCCTGAAGGACTCGTACTCACGCATGCCATCCGCATCAGCGCCTACAACTCCACCCGATACTCATAAAGGACTCGTACTCACGCATGCCATCCGCATCCGAGCCTACAACTCCACCCGATACTCATGAAGGACTCATACTTACACATGCCATCCACATCCGAGCCTACAACTCCACCCGGATACTCATGAAAGACTCGTATTCACGCATGCCATCCGCACCAGAGCCTACAACTCCACCCGATACTGATGAATGACTCATACTCACGCATGCCATCCACATCCGAGCCTTAATTGGTAATTTCTAATTCACACGAGGTCCCCATATAATACTAATCCCATGCGAATAGGGCTTAAGTTAATCTGCCATGTTGCCTGCCTTCTGCTTGCTTTGTTCGATAAACATCCGTGCATTCCTGTTGTCTGTCCCAGTGTTACATGACAGAGACAAAGACAGGCAACAAATGCAACAACAAAAAACAAAGAGCAAATAAGCATTAGGTGTGTAATTGATTCTTTATCTATGTAATTTATCATGACTTCTACTTGTGCTGCCATAGAGAATAAAGGGGGAATGGAGTTTTATGATATAGCCCTTTGTGATGTGCAATGATATTGACATAATGATATTTTCATTATGGTTAAACTGTGACACCCCTTCCCTAAACATCCCCCCCCCCCCCCCCCCCCCCCCATAATTCTCACTTTGTTAGTAAATGGTCATAATAATGGTGCATCTTTGCCTTTTCACAATAAGGTCTGTTGGTTTATGTATAAAATCTTCATATATGCTGTTGGTGTTTGTGGTATTAAAAAATAATGTCGTGTTGAGGTTTTCAAAGGACAAAATGTGTAATACACGTTAAAAAAACAACAACAACATTCCAATTCCAGTGCAGTCCTCTCATCTAAATAGCCTCTGGAGTTTTGATAGTAAATGTGTTAAATGTTTTGAATGATTTGAGGTTAGGTTTTAGTCTCTGATGCTATAGTGCTAACTTTGAAAATGAAATTCTGTTTAAAACTTCCACTTCAAATACTATCTGATGGGACAAGTGTGTATTCCGTCTGTTTATTCACAGGTAATTGCAAGGTAAATGCTCTTTTGTGAATCGAGAAGCTGTTTCAAAGCCAGAAATCTGCTAGTCGAGATCTGTGCGGTATGGCAGCAGTCAACCCGAGAACATTTATGCTTTTTTCATTTACCAGATGCTAAAAAAAGTGCTGCAATTTAAAATTCTGCAGCAGGTAAGCTAATACCAGGTTATAATATTTATTATTATTATTATTATTATTACAGCACCTTCTTTTAGCGTACCTGCTTTGACATTTTAAATAACAACAACAATATTAATGATGATAATAATAATACAAATAAAAACAATGTTGTTATTGTTTACAAACAAAAATAAAATTTCATTATTTCCTCCATGATGGATGTAAACCATCATTATTCATGTTTATGAAAAGTCATCAATCCGTGTAAAACCAGCATCACGCTATTTGAAAATTATATTAAAAAAGTTATAAAGAGTTATGAACATAAAATATATATATATAATGAATATATTATAATACATTTGTATTACAATATTATATTACAATAAAATTGATGTCAAAACTGTTTCTTCCTCACTCACACATACAGTCAAACCAAAAATTATTCAGACATAATTTTTTATATTTTTTTACTAGTGTGTGCAGGACACTATAGTTCATTTATGTAAGTGAGGAGAGCAGAATAATGTAAACTGTGAAATATTATACCCAAAAATTCTGTATATAGTGACTACCAGTAACATTTATAAAAAATTTGGGACCAAAAATGATTTAGAAACTTTGAGCTGATCATGTTTTGCTGAAGTGTTTTTTTCTTTAATTGCTAATGCAGCTTTTTACACCACAGACTGAACAACATGAAGCATTGCTTGGTAATTGGTTGACCTAAATATTATTATTATCTATTATTATAATAGTATTATCTAATTGTGTACTTAAATTTAACAGCTATTCAAGCAAATTCATCTGTGAGACAGTCTAACAGAAGGATGGACAAAACCAGTGAAATATCAACTTATTTAATAACTCTTGAGTTCTTTCCATAGTTTATTACCATTTTCTAAACTATAACGAATAAACTGATGATGTGGGTAATGTTGAAGGTGAATACATTTTGGTATGACTGTAAATAAAGCATTTCTGCCCTCTGATTACCACACAAATACATTTAAAATGGTATAAACAAAGCCGAATGTCACTGACACTTCCCTACCGTTGCACAGTAGCCCAAGCTAGCACAGATGCGGATCCAAACATCAGAGAATGGAAAGCAATTGGAGTTTTCTAGCACTTTTTTTGGAAGTGTTGAGATTGTTAGCCAATATGCTTCAGGCATTCATGAGATTTCCAGGTAACCCCTCCAGCACCGACTGCACCAGAGAGGCATATTCTCTGACATTCTGCAAAAGTAATCACACAAATTTTTTTTTTTTTCAGCGCGAAACATAGTCATTGTCTATTCGCTTCTATTTATCAAGCAAACAAGCCTGAGGAGGGCGCATAATTTATTGAGTTTCATCGTGCATTTTGTTGCAAACAACATCAGAGTAGTTTACTATCCTAAAGTGAATTCTAGCCTGTGGTTCTGCCTCAGGCTCCCGCTAAGAAGCTGCGATAGCACGGCAACAGGAGCTTAAACATCAAACCGCCACCACGCATGCCATTACTCGTGACATCACCATAACCGGGTCACTTTATCGCGTTCGGAAGCTCTGCACCAGTCGTGGTTTTCCCGAGGTGCCCGTGAATGAAGTAAACACATTACTACACTCCACAGGGCATCCAGCATCCAAAGCGCAGAATACACCCTCACACTCGCCTGACGCCAACCACACAGCGTGGCGTTTCTTGCTCTGTGTTTGCCTGAAATACTACCAGTCTGTGTGCATTTTGTTTTGGTATGTGAGCCACTGTCTTCGGGTTTCTTTGGGTTAGCAGCATGGGCGGCACTAGAGGTGGGTTTCTGATGCTTTTACGCTGGATGTTTTTAGGAAATATTGCCACTGTGCCAGCTAAACACACACACACACACACACACACACACACACACACACACACACACACACACACACACACACACACACACACACACACATATATATATATATATATATATATATATATATTTAATAACCTTGTTTACAGTATGTGTAATATTTAGACATTTTAAGACTTGTTTTAAGAAAATTTTGACAGACGTTTTTCTCAGAAGTAGCCTACCTATTTAAAGGCACACTATCTCAGGAATTCCCACAGCGCCCCCTAGAGTCGATGTGGAGTACTTGTATTTAACGTCACTGTCGTAAATACAACTCACGCAGAGCGTCTCTGCACTTTATAATAATAAAGTATCCAACCGCTTTTGATGGCTTATAACGTTTTTACATGATTGCAGCTAAATTACAAGTAAATAGCCTATAGGCCTACTGTATAATTTAATTTGTGTTTTTTGAGTGTAGGCTAATGTAAACATTACAAAATGCCAGATGACATCAATAAAGTTACGTGTTTGTCGCATTATTTCGTAACAATGTCCGTTATGATGTCGTTAGACATGATTATTGCAATTTATCCAAATAGTTTGCAAATTTGCGAGACCACCATTCAACCCGAAAAAAGTCATATAACCATTCCAATAACTCCGAAGCTGTTCAGTTAAGCTAAAAAAACTGCATAGTTCCCTTTAATATCCTTGTACCTTGTAAACAAACCAGACACTCAGAAAACCAGCAGACAAAGCTGTCGCTTATACATACATATCACACAAGGAAACACTTTATACAGTAATAAAAACGTGTTCGTTTGTTTGTTCGCCCGTTCATTCGTTCGTTCATTCGTATTTTTGTTCGTTCATTCGTTCATTTATTCATTCATTTTACGATCTCTTTCTGAACGTTTTGAAGCGTCAGAGTTTTGTGTATAAGAACAAATCTATTTGTTTTCTTCCAAATATTTGTTAAACTTTATTTTAGGGTGACATTGTTACATTGTACTTATTCAAATAAGCACTGAGTAATATTAATTAACTACATGTACTTACTATGGGTTTTGGTTAGTTAGTTACTTGATATTATGCATAATTTACTGTTATTACTGTGGTAAGTACATGTAGTGACGTGTAACTACGTCAATTTAAAATAAAGTGTTACCAAACAATCTTCATTTGTGTTCCAGAGATGAAAGAATGTCTTATATATTTGAAAACGACATGAGGGTGAATAAATGATGACAGAATTTTCATTTTTGGGTGAACAAAATTTTGTATGACTTCATCGTCCTTTCAGGAACTTTATTTCTCGTTTTCTATCACGAGAATATCTTGTTTTCTTATGTTTGTGTGTAGGACACTATCTTGAGAAAGTTAAAAAAATGGCCCGTACACTTTAACAACGAAGAAAAAAGAAAAAAAAATGCGATATAAAATCGCTACTTTAATGGAAAAACAGCACATGTCACATGTGACCTTTCTCAATGCATAATAACTTTTCATTTTTATTAAGTCACATGTGACAAACATTTGCTGTTTTTTCATTAAAGTATAGATTTCCTTCATTGTTAGAGAGTGTGGGACTTTTTTCGAATCTTTATCCTGTGTCACGATTTGGTCTTATCTCTGTAACGTTTTGGTTTGTTCATGTCATGTTCCATGTCTGTCAGGTGATTCCCTGTTTGTCATGTGATCCTGCCATGTGTCTTGTCATTGGTTAATCGTCTGTTCATTGCTCACAGGTGTCCCCTGTCTTGTCATTAGTCTGTATATTTAAGCCCTCACGTTTGCCATGTGTCTTGGTCAAGTTTTATTACCTGTAACAACTGTTTGGAAGTTTATGTTAATGTTCATGTTTTAGTTCACATTTAAGTCTTGAGTTTCATGCCACGCCATGTTTTTGTTTGATGTTTGATCTTGTTTGTTTATAATTAAACTGCACTTGGGTTCTATCTACAATTTGCCTCCTGGATCCTTACATCCTGATTGTAGTTTTGGTCTACGCACCGAAGTTGAGTGAGTTTTTAGGCGCAATGAGTCCCTTTTTATTCTCTATAGGATCCAGTCTTAAAATGGCAGCCATATTACCATGATTTTGAGTAGGTTAAACAGAATTGTTGAAGAATAGGTAGAATATTAATAATACTATATTTCAAATCTTTTCAAACAAGTAATCCCAAATATACATCCTACCAAAAAGGAGGCAGTTTTATTGAATGGACCTAGTTCTTAAGTGACGTCTATCATATTCCAATATTTCCACACAAGATGCCCTCACACACACAGGTCTGGGTTAAACCCAGAATAAGCACTGACCCAAGAACAGCCCACTGGGTGGTGGAATCAATAAATTGAGTTCCTTTTATTTCTTCTTTTTTTTAGATAACAGCATTCCAGTGCTTAATAAACACAATGGCATCTGGACAGCCGTGTTTATTTGCCCAAGGAAACAGAAAATGAAAGAGAGGAAGAGGAAAAGAGAGCTATGAGGTGGGTGTGCTTGTATGAAAGAACTGCTCTGGACTGATAACCCTACAGATGGGTTACCTCATCAATCATGTGTCTCCACAGTTCTATCGTTCTCCATAAGCATGAGGCAGCCGACGCATTTTGCCTTTCATTCTATTGTCGACTATGAAAAGCATCACAGCATCTAAGATTACAAGCTCAGCTCTATTAGCATAATATTTACATAGAGATAAAGAACCTTGTGTAATTCAACATTTTCTAAGGCGCGTTTCCGCAACATGATTGATAACCTGTTTTGTAACAAAAAGGGAGTTTAAAATACACAAACACTAGTCCACACAGCTCCAGAACCGCCAGCACAGACTGAGAGAATGGACAATGTCTTTATTTGTGTTTATGTCACTTATTTGAAATGCCGGCCATGTAAAACAGTGGTTATTCAGCTCTAGCATGGACAGGTTATGTGGCTATACAAAAACCATGCGATTTTAAAATGATAAAAGGTAAAAGAAAATTCAAAACACTATAGTATGTTAGGTCCCACTTTACATTAAGTGGCTTTAAGTACTATGTACTTACATTGAAATTAATCATTTGATACAATGGACTTATTGTGTACATGCATGTGTTTACATTGTACATATATTTTGAAAATAGCTGCATGTAATTACAGCTGTAATTCATTTATGTAATTACATTAGTAATTACACAGTTGACCCTTGCCTGAACAATGAATGAACAATACTTCTACAACATCTATTAATCTTAATGTTCATTTAAACATTTACTAATATATTATTAAAATCAAAGGTTGTATTTGTTAACATCAGTTAATGCACGGTGAACTTACACGAAGAAGCAAAGAATCGCTGGATTTTTATTAACTAACATTAACAAAGATTACTAAATACAGTAACGCATGTTTTGCTCATTGTTAGTTTATGTTAGTAAATAACAAACGAGATTTTATTGTAAAGTGTTACCACACAATGAAAACTTCTCAAGTGTTATTTTGCTGAATAAGGGGCTTTTGTGTCTCTCAAATACATGTGAAAATATAAAAAAAATGAATAGCCAACTTTTATTTTGTGTTAATATACTGTAGACATGCAGGAAATCAACAATAAACTTATTTTTTAATTGATTGATTGATTGGTTGGTTGATTGCTTGGTTGGTTGATTGATTGGTTGATTGATTGTTTGTTTGGTTGATTGGTTGATTGGTTTGCTTTTTGATTGGTTGATTTATGGATTGATTGATTTATGGATTGGTTGATTGATTGGTTGATTGATTGGTTGATTGGTTGATTGATTTGCTTTTTGATTGGTTGATTGATTGATGGATTGATGGATTGATTGGTTGATTGGTTGATTGATTGATTGATTGGTTGATTGATTGGTTGATAAGTTGATTGATTGGTTGATTGATTGATTGATTGGTTGATTGATTGATTGATTGATTGATTGATTGGTTGATTGATTGGTTGATTGATTGTTTGGTTGATTGGTTGATTGGTTTGCTTTTTGATTGATTGATTGATTGATGGATTGATTGGTTGATTAATTGGTTGATGGTTTGTTTGGTCGATTGATTGGTTGATTGATTGATTGGTTGGTTTAAAATTGTTTTGTGAATTATTAGCTGTTAAGAGCATAAAGACGATTAAAAAAAAGAGTCACATTTCCTATGTCATTTTAATTTTGGCCTATTGTTTGGCCCATTGTTTGGCCCGTGCAGTTCAAGTTTGATTCCTAAGACATTTTTGTTTACTTTTATACAATAAACCATTTTGGCACTGTGCTGGGGCGCCACGACGTCCAGTGTAAAATCTTGATCCTGCATCAAATCAGTTGAGAAGTGGGATACTGATGTGAAATATTCCCGAGTATCACTTGGGTTTGCAGCTGAGAGTTTTTGGCGGTGAAGAAAGCGCTGTAACCTCAGTAAAGAGCCTCAGTGATGGCACTGCATATGGACGTGAGGACTCTGTAAAGCCGAGTTTGTTAAACTCAAGCAGAGAGGCTGTCTCCTTTCTCCGGAGCACATTAAAGTCATCTCTGAGAGCGCTAAGACACAAACTACCGCTGCTGGAGAGCTCGTTAAAATTCGATGAGAGAGATGCTATAATGGGCCGAGAGGCCTCGCTATCAGGAAGTTCTTTTTCATGTTCCCACAAAAAACACAAGTCCCTCAGCACTTTTTGATGTTCATCTACATCTCTTTAATCCTGCCTCCTCTGAAGATGTGTTCTTCCCGCCCACCCCTGTATATTGTCTTTCTGTAACTCATCCTGTCCCATGGAAATTAGTACAAGTCATAATAGCTAACATTTCCCAGGGAACGTGTTTTCTTTGATATCTTTTACACTGGTGCGTGTAGATGCACGCATTTAAGCGGATATTCCTGGTGTGTGTGTGTGCATCTCCAGATGATTTTCGCCATTTATAAGCATTTAGAAGTAAACATGAGTTAATATGGGAGGTAGCAATCCAAGATTTCAAAGTATTCCAATTAATCTCCTGAGCTTTAGTTCTTCCAAAGCATAAATAAATCCAGCAGATGCAAATTAATAGTTGTTATTTGCAAACAAAGCTTCTGCAGAAAAAAATATATTACAAAGATAACTGCCATAATATGGTCACTGTTAAGGTGTTCTGAACAACAATGAAGATCCAGTATTCTCAGTCTGTCTTTAGACTTTAATACATTTTCTTTATTATAAAATAAATATTATTGCTAATAATTTTACTTTTTATATTGTATATTGAAAATATATAGATTCATTATATCAATAAATGATACTTATTTTTAAATAAATTAATAAATATGTAAAATGTCAAAAATATTTAATAAGTTAATTAATTATAGAATTATGTAAACTTATAAATATCTAAATTAAATAACTACAAATATTAAGTAAAAATACATTATATTATTAATATTACATTATTAAATATAACTTCATTTATATTTTAGAATATATTTATTTTTTATATTTTATAATATTTATATATTCATTATATTAATATATTTTATTTATTTTTCAAATAAATTAATATGTAAAATGTCAAACAATGTATTTAATAAGTTAATGAATTATATAATACAATTATGTATAATATTATATTATTAATACTACATAATTAAATATAATATTTTATAATATTTGTATACTTAATCAATACATTTTATTTAATATGAAGAAAATATGTAAAATAATACATACTTTTATTACCGCATAAAATGGTACATTCAAATAATTACAATAAATTATTATTAAAAAAGCATTTTCGAAGTGAAGAACTGTACTGTGTTTTTCATTTTCATTTCTTCATTTTTAGCTGTTCTATTTTTTTCAGCCGTCTACAATCAGAACGGGGGATATTATTTGATCTAAATCAAATAAAGCTAACACAAGCTAGTGGGGGTTTCAGGAGGCAGATATTCCCTGATGTGTGGTGAGGTGGATGTGAAACATAAATAGGAGCTGTATGTTTTCTTCATTGAGGCACTTTTTTAAATAATTCAAAGATGAGTGCACTGTTTTGCTAGCTCCGCCGGTACAACAGCTTCTCCAGGTATCATGCATAAACATGCGCTATGTAGCATAATGGGCCACAAGAGCTAAAATGAGCTTTGGATTTCAATTTGTGTCTGTCTGTTTGAGAAAATGATTCTGTGGTTATGCAGGGACACTGAAGAGGAGGATAAAGCAATGTTTACAAATGTATACGTATAGTGTAATTAGCCTTAATGTCAAACAATGCATCACGAGTGGCAGAAACACTGTTGCCTTTCTGCTATTGTTTAAATGTGACAAAGCCACAAATGCACTTGCATTAATCTCTCTGCCCTCGTGTTTGATTATCTCTCACCTGCACAGTCAGGGTCTTCCAAATGTCTTTTTTAACAGTTATTTGTCTGAACAGAACCCTCTGAATATCAAATTATGCAAATGCATTGTAAAGAACCACCTTAAACCCTTAAAACTATCTTAAAACCCTAACCTAAAAATGGTGACATCCAGGGACGTCGTTACGCCTATTTTAGGGGGGCTGAAGCTACCCCAAAATGTTCCTAAGCCCCCCATTTGATAATAAGAATAAAAATTTGATTTATCAATAACCTCATTGGAATGAGTATCCTCATTCGTATTTAGAATTAGACGCAACAAATGATATATATCCAGACATGGGCAGTATTTCAATTAAATGTATTTTAAATACGTATTTAATTACTTTAGTGTATTTTGTAATTTGTATTTTGCAGGTGTGGAAAAATTAAAATGTATTTTGTAACAAAATATTTTGAGGGAGTGTATTTGGAGTATTCCAAATACTTAAATACTTAAGAAAAATCACCATAGTAAATGATTTTTCCATATTTTCGGTCTGATGTTGGCAATGGCAATGTCCAGGTTAGATGCACGAAAATCACGTGACACCCTGTAGACCGGGCTCCCTCCAAGAAGTGAATGAGTTTTGAACTCTTAAAAATGGCATTAATGTAAAGTGTTTCGTGACAAATATACAGTCTACACACACACATATTACACACTGAACGGCATTATAGAGAAAATAATTGTGCCTTTTTTTCAAAAAAAAAAAAGCAGTTAGAGTCTTGTGTGTAAAACAAACCCACACATATTATGATTAAAATTCTCGGTCTGTTATTTTTACACAAAAATCGCTGCAAAAGATGCTTTCCAACAGGTTTTATCATAGTTTTTGTCCAACTCTAACACAGGGGTGCTAACGCAGAAACCGAAAAATTCTCGGGACAGCAGCATTTTTCCAAATTTCAATCTTAACCGTTCTATTTCATCAGAAACGATCTTAAAACAGGGCATTAAGTGTAAGATACCGAACTTGTCCTTTAAGGCACGAGTAAAGTAACGGTGATAATATGGCTATGTACCCTGCATCAAACACGTTTTGCTATTAAGGACAGCCTACCACACCACTGATGTGAACTTAGCTATACATGACATTTACGTCAGAGGGAGCTATTTCAGGTCCTGTAGAGGTTTAGTGAAATGCCCATACTTTTTTATTTTGCTTCTTCGCCATTTTGAATTTACACATTTCTCATATTTGTGTTATTGCTACTATTTGTGTTATTGACCTTTCAGTAATAAAAAAAAAAGACTTAAGATTATTGTGGGAGTATTTTTGTATTTTCAAAATACTAATTACTTGTATTTTATTTAAATACATTTTTCACATCAGTATTTTGTATTTTATTTTGTTACATTTTATGAGCCAGTATTTGTATTTTGTAACAAAATAGTTTTTGATGTATTTGTGCCCACCTCTGTATATATCCAGCTACAAAAAATAGCTGAAAAGTCAGAAGTTGGACAGAAGTACAAAGAGTGGTTGTGCTATCAAGATGATGCACCGCCTCGTTGCATTGGTGTGAACTGTGGCAGAGCGTTGCAGACCGGAGCGCTGCACGTAACTGGAGGATTCATCTCGTCTCGTCGTTACTCTAGTTTGGTCTGAAGTTGAACTCGCTATGCACCCTCCCGCCCACACACACCGATACACACGCTAATGGTGAAAGGAAGATTGGGAAGTGACGTGATACAGAGTGAAATTGTAAGTTGTTTTTAATTACCTGCTTACCTTTAGCTACGTTTTATTGAGGTAAAGGAAAGGGAATACGGGATATTTTGGTATGCTATGGAAAACTGTAGTCTAGCTAGAGTGAACAAGCAAAATTCAAGAAATGGTTAACTTAGCAAGCTAAACACAAATCTTTATTCTTTGCCAATAATGTAACCTATCTCTATAATAGGCATATTCTAAAACAAGTTCAATCCCCATAGAATGTTGTTGTCACTGAATACTAAATGTCATAGGGTCCCTGTTAATGCTATTACCGTTGTATCCTTCAATTCATTGAGTTTCTTGACTGGTTGTTGACATAAGTGTAGCTCTAGATGTGAGTGTAAAGATTTTGCAAACGCAAGTTACAAATACCCTGGGGCTAAGCCCCATCCCCCCTAAGCATCACACGTAGGCTCACTATTTGCCGACGCTGGTCATGTGATGCGTGTGACGTACAACACAGAAGCGCTGCGCTGTTACACTAGTGAACTCACTCGAGGCCCACAGAGAAGGAAATGAATAGTTGAAATAAAGTCGTTATTTGTGTTTGTTTTTGCGCACAAAAAGTATTCTCGTCGCTTGATAAACTTAAGATTGAGCCACTGTAGTCACTTGGACTATTTTAACGATGTCTTTAATAACTTTTCGGGGAACAAGTTTCAATCCCTTAGAAGCCTATGGAGGAGTGATCCAGCTCTCAGATTTAATCAAAAATATCTTAATTCGTGTTGCGAAGATGAACGAAGGTCTTACGGGGTTGAACAACATGAGGGAGAGTAAATACTGACAGAATTTACATTTTTGGGTGAACTATCCCTTTAAAGTCAAAAATATTATTGAACATCACTAAACCAATCAATATGCATTAATATATATATTTTTTATGGGTTAAATCAGGAGGAACTCGCCACTTTTTTATGATTGAACTGGAAAAGGGAAATTCTTCAAGTGTTTTAAGTGGTATATTTGATATCCCCAATGTACTACAAAACAAATTGCAGTATATATTTGGTCATTTATGGTGTTAGTGGCCTGCGGTGAACCCTTTGTCACTCATAGCTGCAGTCATAATCAAGAGTCTTGGCATTTCCTCCTGCTAAAATATTCTTGATACCTCGATGTTTTATTGTAACAGGAAACATGGGGGGGAAAGCAATTTCATGCACCAAGACACATGATGTATAAACAAAATGGATCCCGATATCCTTGTGAAAGCCATAAAACCTTTATAAGATGCTCTGTGTAACTTAATTCTTCAGCGTTGATATGCAGGGAATGCTGGGATTGGCGCAGAGCACTGGTATGTGCAGGCTAGCTGTCCATGTGGCGCTAATGTGAAAACGCAGCCTCGAAATGGAAGTTGAATTGAAGTGTGAGGAGATGCTATAGATCACATTAGGTTTCCAGGCCTGATGAGCTAAGTTGAGAAATGAAGAAATCTCGCCTCATTGGCTGCGCCTCCATTTCTAGTTTCACTACAATCTAATGTTTGGTCTGAGGCTGTGAGGGAGTGTGTGTGTACTGCAACGGTCAGCACCCACAGTTGTGTACAAATCATGGCCTTTGTACCACTTTTTAAAATGTTATTCATTCAGACTTGCTTCCAGCATACACAAGTAAGATCATAAGATTAGCATATAGCTATTTATATTTATGTGATATCTCAGAATGTTCACTCTCTCTGGTGGAGAATTTTATAAATGTCATTGGCACATTAGTGAAATTCGAGCAGTTTTGCATTCATAATACTAGGGTGATTCATTTGCATTAGAGCAACTGCAGAATTCAAACGCTAATTTCCATATGAGATGAAGAAGTGAAAATTTCAGATTAGCATCTTCACAGACGTGTATGTTTGCATACAGCGTGGGAATAGTGGCTTGAATATACATGTTCTGCCTATAGTATCCAGCTGCAGACCCGCAGCACCACCAGTTTCAGAACCCCAGCGCCAGAACCGGAAGTAAGGGACGGAGCTTACGTTCTAACACCAGCGCCAGAACCGGAAGTAAGGGGCGGAGCTTACGTTCTAACCCCAGCGCCAGAACCGGAAGTAAGGGGCGGAGCTTACGTTCTAACCCCAGCGCCAGAACCGGAAGTAAGGGACGGAGCTTACGTTCTAACCCCAGCGCCAGAACCGGAAGTAAGGGGCGGAGCTTACGTTCTAACCCCAGCGCCATAACCGGAAGTAAGGGGCGGAGCTTACGTTCTAACCCCAGCGCCAGAACCGGAAGTAAGGGGCGGAGCTTACGTTCTAACACCAGCGCCAGAACCGGAAGTAAGGGGCGGAGCTTACGTTCTAAACAGAATAACGCCACCTAACGTTTTGGAGCGTAATTTGCTTAGACACAAAACGGCATGCTATTATTACACATGAAACGTCAAACTTTATACGTATGTTATAATGATACATTAAGGAACAGTACAATAAGCATTTTAAAACATTGATTTTGTGTAATATAATTGTATATAGTTATCCGTTTCATTGTATTATGAGAGTTACTTCCTGATCATGATGGTGAAAAATAATGCTTGAAACTTATGGGCATTTTAATGTATAACGGTTTCATTATTTTAGCTAAGCAGTTTATACATAAGTGTAGATTTATGAAGGTAAGACCTTTGTTTTTGGTTTTTATGAAGGAGTTAACTCTGTATAAGAAAGCTTTGAAAGATATAAAAACAAGACAAGCCTTGGAGGTTTTCAAAATTGTACACAATTTGATAAATAATTAGACCTCTGTGATATTTTATGTTCTATTTATTTATTGTGTTTACAAAAAATTGAAATTGTTTTGATATTGAAGGTATGTATTGTTAATATGAATTTGTAATGCCTGGTTTTTATTTTTTAATAAAAAAAAAAAATAAAAAAAACGTATGGGCATTTTATATAAAATATGCTTTATTTCACAAGAACATGTGCGGCATGCATTTTTCTTTATGTAAAATAATTATGTCCAAAATCTAAAAAAGAGAGAGAAAATTTGGCATTGTTTTAAAAGAAACAATAAAAATGTATACAACAAATGACCATTTCACCCCTAGGCCAATTTTATCACAAGAATCCTGTATAAATTTAACTTACAATGTATCAAATGAGGAACTCACTCTCAGGCCCATTTTGTCCTTACATTCTTGCAAAAATAACTACAATGCAATAATAATAATTCAGCCCCTCCCTCACTTCCGGTTCTGGCGCTGGGGTTCTGGCGCTGGGGTTCCGGCGCTGGGGTTCCGGCGCTGGGGTTCTGGCGCTGGGGTTCTGACGCTGGGGTTCTGGCGCTGGGGTTCTGGCGCTGGGGTTCCGACGCTGGGGTTCTGACGCTGGGGTTCTGGCGCTGGGGTTCTGACGCTGGGGTTCTGACGCTGGGGTTCTGGCGCTGGGGTTCCGGCGCTGGGGTTCTGGCGCTGGGGTTCTGACGCTGGGGTTCTGGCGCTGGGGTTCTGGCGCTGGGGTTCCGACGCTGGGGTTCCGGCGCTGGGGTTCTGGCGCTGGGGTTCTGACGCTGGGGTTCTGGCGCTGGGGCTCTGACGCTGGGGCTCTGACGCTGGGGTTCTGACGCTGGGGTTCTGGCGCTGGGATTGTGGCGCTGGGGTTCTGGCGATGGGATTCTGGCGCTGGGGTTCTGACGCTGGGGTTCTGACGCTGGGGTTCTGGCGCTGGGGTTCTGACGCTGGGGTTCTGGCGCTGGGGTTCTGACGCTGGGGTTCCGGCGCTGGGGTTCTGACGCTGGGGTTCTGGCGCTGGGGCTCTGACGCTGGGGCTCTGACGCTGGGGTTCTGGCGCTGGGGTTCTGACGCTGGGGTTCTGGCGCTGGGGTTCTGACGCTGGGGTTCTGGCGCTGGGGTTCTGGCGCCGGGGCTCTGGCGCTGGGGTTCTGACGCTGAGGTTCTGGCGCTGGGATTCTGGCGCTGGGGTTCTGGCGCTGGGGTTCTGACGCTGGGGTTCTGGCGCTGGGGTTCTGACGCTGGGGTTCTGGCGCTGGGGTTCTGGCGCTGGGGTTCTGGCGCTGGGGCTCTGACGCTGGGGCTCTGACGCTGGGGTTCTGGCGCTGGGGTTCTGACGCTGGGGTTCTGGCGCTGGGGTTCTGACGCTGGGGTTCTGGCGCTGGGGCTCTGACGCTGGGGCTCTGACGCTGGGGTTCTGGCGCTGGGGTTCTGACGCTGGGGTTCTGGCGCTGGGGTTCTGACGCTGGGGTTCTGGCGCTGGGGCTCTGACGCTGGGGCTCTGACGCTGGGGTTCTGGCGCTGGGGTTCTGACGCTGAGGTTCTGGCGCTGGGGTTCTGACGCTGAGGTTCTGGCGCTGGGGTTCTGGCGCTGGGGCTCCGACGCTGGGGTTCCGGCGCTGGGGTTCTGACGCTGGGGTTCTGGCGCTGGGGCTCTGACGCTGGGGCTCTGACGCTGGGGTTCTGGCGCTGGGGTTCTGACGCTGAGGTTCTGGCGCTGGGGTTCTGACGCTGGGGTTCTGGCGCTGGGGCTCTGACGCTGGGGCTCTGACGCTGGGGTTCTGGCGCTGGGGTTCTGACGCTGGGGTTCTGGCGCTGGGGTTCTGACGCTGGGGTTCTGGCGCTGGGGTTCTGGCGCCGGGGCTCTGGCGCTGGGGTTCTGACGCTGAGGTTCTGGCGCTGGGATTCTGGCGCTGGGGTTCTGGCGCTGGGGTTCTGACGCTGGGGTTCTGGCGCTGGGGTTCTGACGCTGGGGTTCTGGCGCTGGGGTTCTGGCGCTGGGGTTCTGACGCTGGGGTTCTGGCGCTGGGGTTCTGACGCTGGGGTTCCGGCGCTGGGGTTCTGGCGCTGGGGTTCTGGCGCTGGGGCTCTGACGCTGGGGTTCTGGCGCTGGGGTTCTGGCGTTGGGGCTCTGGCGCTGGGGTTCTGGTGGGGTTCTCACGCTGGGGTTCTGGCGCTGGGGTTCTGGCGCTGGGGTTCTGGCGCTGGGGTTCTGGCGCTGGGGTTCTGACGCTGGGGTTCTGGTGGTGCTGTGGGTCTGCAGCTGGATTTATCTCTGTTCTGCAGACATTCATGTGGCCGAGTGTAAATGCAACGTTAAAAACAATCGCGTAATGCTAAACTGTGCTTACTGTAAACCAGTTGGAGGTCCAGTCCTCGGGACCCATCTCCCAGAATGTTTTATATGTCACCCTCTTCAACACAATAAAAAGCTGATGTGTTGAATCAGGGTTGAGTTGAGAAAACACTGATGCAAACCACTCGTGAACGGTCTATTGCATTAATAGAAAGTCAGATAATATAAAGATTTTTAGTGCTTATCCACAATTAGTTTAATAGTATTTTTGCACCTTGGCCAGACATTTAGATTTGTGCCATAGCCATGCTGTTTCTATTCTATTTGATCAACTTAAATGCTTTTGTCGGCTTTGTGTGTAATTTGCATGCCGTAGCGTGTCAACACGTCACACACAATCATCAAATACAAGACGTGGCATTTTTCACTGTGAGCTGACCTGTTGTGCCAGTGACATCTTAATGTTCCCACAGACTCCCTATGCTTCTAATGATCATCATACATACAGTATGAGTGACATGAATAATGTACTTAACTAGCGCAGCTAGTAGCCTTTATGGGGGCGTCAATCACATGCAATAGTGAGGTTGTTTTTTTATCTCAAGGAATTATTTTTTTAGATTTCTCGTCCTCTTAAGGCCCGTTCATACCAAGAATGATAACTATAAATGATAACTGCGACTTTATTTCTCCCTCACATGACCATCGTAATGCCCACTTCCAGACAACTGACTTAATAATATGACTTAATTGACTTAATTATAATAATAATTACTTAAAAGAGTAATACAGACCTTTCAGAGATGTGAATCCTATCAATATCTAAATAGTTAATAATGACAGTTATCATTTTTGAGCGAATTAATCTTATAAACGTATATGATTGTCAAAATATATCTGCTGAGCCTGATATTCTGACTGAGGCGGGTGAGCGTGGCACTTGCTGTAGTGTGGATGGCAAGGGTGAATGAGTCATGTAGGACAACTTTAATTTTACACACCTAGAGGCAATGACTTTCTGAAAGATTGAATGGGGAGGGGGGTATGGGAGGAGGTCAGCCCTGTCCTTTACTTGATCGACGGCAGAACTGTCTCAAATGGAAAATCCAGATCTGAATAAGTGAGTGTTTATAGTATTTGATCTAAGCGTCGTTCACAATTTAAGGTCGCATTAGGAAGTCTAATGTGATTCAATTAGAGAGCATCTGCTCTGACTGAATATGCAAGATGGCATCCTGCTCTCATGAATGAGTTTGAACGTGTTTCTGTGCTTGGTATTTAAACAGCTGCAAACTGATGTAGGTAAAAGGTGCTGTACAGCCCACTCCTTTAACAATACTGCGCATTTTAGACATTTTTAGGTGCATATCTAAAGGATTTTACGTTTAGGGCAAGACACCCCAGGTTAAAAGGAATTAACAAATAGATATCAGCATATCTTCACCAATTGATTGATTACATTAAGAATTGCAACAAAAAAAATATTACAAGTTTATTGAAATGTTATGTTTAAATATAGAATAGAATATACTTTATTTTCCCGTAGGGGAAATTTGTCATGGACTCAAGAGTGCGTAGTGCATAGTAGTAGCGTCCCTTACAGACAACTAAATGCAAATAACAGCTAAAGGCGTACACATAGACTACAAAAACACTGGAAAATGAAAAAAAAAATGGAAACAAATTACAACAAGAAGAACACCAAGTTATTGCACACTTCCCAATTTTGATAGAGGTAGGTATGAAAGAGTGTTTAAAACGGTTCAATTTAGTTTTGAAGGGAGAGCTTTTCAGTCCTCCCCATCACCTTCATAGCAGTCTGTACCAGTCGCTGTAACTTTGATTCAGACTGTGTGGAGAGATTGCCGAACCACGCCGTCATCCCAAACCTGATGACACTCTCCATCACTGCCTGATAAAATAAATACATAATGATATGCAATAGATATGCAAATGGAGCATTATCTTATTAAATATGCACTAATTTGCATACATTTCTAGAACAAAAATTTGAACATTGGATGAAGTCAGGTTCAAAAGTCTTGTTGTTTTTTTTTTTTTTTACATATTGGAGTTAACGTTTTTTACAGAGGGGATTTTGTATATCTCTTTTTGTCACTCCATGAATCAGAAAATACTGTAAACAGCCAGAAAAAAAATCAATATAAAATCATGCAAATTATATTATATCGAGCATAACGAGCCCAAACTAATGTGATTGTGACACTAGGTGGTTCATTATATTATGTTATGTTATGTTATGTTATGTTATGTTATGTTATGTTATGTTATGTTATGTTATATTATATTATATTATATACATCTACTTTTTTATTTTTGTTGTATTTTAAACACACAAAACATATTTGTGCAGTCAAATACACAGTTTTCCACATGTGGATGATCATATTTCTTATCTGAGCTAAAAAAAAAAGTAAATAAATTGTAAATTGGCAAGGGAATGTGCTCTTTTGAAACAAATGTGGTAACGTTAGTCTTTAATGTGGATCAGTTATCAGCCGCAATTACCTATGTATTAAAATACATTTTAGAGATAAACATCATGACATCTGCCATTTACGAAATATCTTTATCTGAAGTTGACTGATTTGAAGCAATGCAGCATTTGCACTGCTGTTTCCTGAAGCCGTGCTTGAAAGCAATTCCTTGACTGATTGTGTTTGACAAACAGGAAAAACACGGACCGACTCGGGCAAATAAAACAACCTGGATCTGTAAAACCTTTTAGCTGTATATATGCTCTGCGAATCACAGAGGCTTTCACAAAGGAACGCAATTGTTGAGTTTATCACTGAAATAAGACGTAATAAAAATGCACACGTAATTTAATATTTGTTCATATTTTTTGTTGTTTCATAACCCAAAAGCTTAAGCATTCTCATTACGAGTGCGTCGTCTGAAGTATTTAAGAGGAACCTCTCTGTTTGTGTTTCTGCCACAAACGGACACATCTGAAGTGCTTTAAAATTACAAGCCATGTGTCTTACCCTTTAGTGCCGCAAGTCCATCTGAAACATGTTAACAAAACACGCCTATGACGAGTGATGAATTGCGTGTCAGATGTGATTGTCTTGAGTTTGTGGATGTCAAGGTGGCAAGCTTCCTCTTTCTCGTAGATTTCTACATCTCTTTCTCTCCCACTTCAGATTCAGAGTTATGATGGTAAATGCCTCACACAAGTATCTGATTTAATTCAGGGCCAAGGGCCACAGTTTGAAGACTCTTTTTATGTGTTTGGCATTGGGGAGTCTTAACTGTATAAATGCTCCCTTGGAAAGGGGAATGGGTTAATAACATTTCACTGGATTTCATACCATCTGTGAAATGCAGCAATGCTGTTAGTGACAACAAGTCTTGAGGAAACTGTCGGAAAACAGCAGATCGCCTGTGTTGTAATTGCTTCGTTTGATGCATGAACTGACAATTGCAATTGGATGCTTGGAGGAAATATAAAAACTTAAATACAAAAGATACAGGACATGCTATATCTACAAACTGTAGGTTAAACATAGTGTATGTGTGTGTGTGTGTATATATATACACACACAGGTGAAACTTAGAATATCGTGAAAAGTTATAATTTTGATGATTAAGGCTTACAGCTTATAGAAAACCCAAATTCAAAATCTCAGAAAATTTGAATATTACATTAAATCAATAAAAAAAAGATTTTTAAATACAGATATGTCAGCCCTCTGAAAAGTATGATCATGCATATGTATATAGTTTTATATACTAAATGTATTAGTTTCACCTTTTAATTTGAATTACTGAAATACATGAACTTTTGCATGATATCCTAATTTTTCGAGTTTCACCTGTGTGTATATATATGTATATATATACACAACAGATGAGATCATACATAACAAATGAGATCAAGTTTGACCAAGCATTGCACAATGACAGGATCAGTTGACGCGTCTATAAAGACCAACAGATTTGAACAGAATTGGAAAGTCTGTCATCCACAAATTTCTACACGTTCCTTTGCATGTGTTTTTATTATATATTGTGATGGTACTAAGGTACTACTGTACCATATTTAAATCCATTTATCATTTTCCCCCTACAATCAGCAAAGAAAATGTGAAAAATTCCGCAGATTCGTTTGAGCCTGCAAGCCGAGACCGTGACTTGAAAATCCATTTAAAACAGCCTCTTGAACATATATCTTCAGAACCGCAAAATGATAACGTCACTCAAGCGTCATATCTCTCTTCCCATCTAGACTTGCCTCAATACAAGACTCAATACAATTCAAATGATATGTTTTGTCAAACAATATTGGCGCACAATGCCCTACGGTCAGCACTAAAGCAGGCAGTGATGCAATAAGCCATGGAAACCCTCCACGGGTCCATCCGGCCGTGTGCAACTGTATTGATCAGAGCTGCAATTAGAGAAGACTATTGAAAAATAATGATTCTCTTCTATACTTATGCATAGATATTGCTCTGAGAGGCTTTTCTCAACCGTTTCACGATGTCTGCCAGGCAATTAATGGCGTCTTCTATTTCTCATTATAGTAGGTGTCAGCATCATCTGTACCTGCGGCTCAAGGGCAGTGCAGTCTCCTGAAACACAAACACTGATGTGCACATGCTCCTGCCTCCATATTCTGGAGGAACTACACCGAGCCGCACACTAAATGGCTTTGTGAGGATTACTTCATTTTCAGTTGTGCAAAACCGCCTTGATGCGGTTGCTATCGGTCTGATCATTTAAATACGATACAATTCAATTTCAGTCACGCTGCAGTACCGTGATTGGATTGAACTTGCCAGCACTTGCACTGGGTATACCAATGATAATTACAACTGATGGGAACCGTTTGCGGTGTGTGTGTGTGTGTGTGTGTGTGTGTGTGTGTGTGTGTGTGTGTGTGTGTGTGTGTGTGTGTGTGTGTGTGTGTGTGTGTGTGTGTGTGTGTGTGTTGCTTCTAATGAGATTCTCTTCAGCCTTATCAGAGATGGTAGTTTTGGGAGACGCTGGCCCTCACCGCTCTTTGTGCGTGTATGTTAATGTGTGTTTGGATGTGTTTCATATGTCCAAACTTCCTAAGGCTCTTGTGGGGGCTCTCTTATTCTCATTCTCATCACAATCAGCCAGTCAGTATCAAACAGCCTCGAGATACTGTTTTACGTCGTAACGCTGCAGATTTGATTGGTATGAGCTGCAGCACGGGGTGGCATTCAAATAAATGGTGTTGTGTTCCTCAACATATTTATTATCGCTAGCTTAATGAGCAAACTAGTGCTGCAAAAATAATAGCAGTGTTATCTGTGATCGATAATTGTATTAGCGTGATTTAAAGTCAGGATAACACCAAAATGAGTCCTATTCACTCTCATTATAGATGATCCTAAATAGCACAACTGTTCCAAAGTTTGCGGTCGGATAAGGTTTTTTAATATTTTTGAAAGATAACTCTTATGCTCACCAAGGATGTGTTTATTACTGGATCAAAATACAGATAAAACTGTAAAATTGTAAAAAAATAATAATAATAATAAAAAACTTTTTTAAAATTGCTTTTTTTATTTATTTGATTATATTGTTAAATACAATTTGTAACTGTGATGGCAAAGCTGAATTTTCAGCATCATTACTCCAGCCTTCAGTGTCACATGATCCTTCAGAAATCACTCTAAAATGCTTATTTGCTTAGTTCACCTCAAAATGAACATTTCCTGATAATTTACTCACCCCAATGCCATCCAAGATGTTCATGTCTTTCTTTACTCAGTGGAAAAGAAATTAATTTTTTTGAGGAAAACATTTCAGGATTTTTCTCCACACAATGGACTTTAACAGTAACCAATTTGTTGAAGTCCAAATCAATGCAGTTTCAAAGAGCTTTAAAGTGTTTCAAAGAGCTCTGCGCGATCCCAGCTGAGGAATTGTGTCTTATCTAGCGAAACCATCGGTCATTTTCTAAAAAAAAATAAAAATCTATATACTTTTTAACCACAATTGTTGGTCTTGTGCTGGTGTGCGATTAGAATTTGGTTTATTAGAACTTAATGAATTAAATGTATATCTCTCGACTCTCACATCTATAGTGTCCGTCAATATAAGCGTTGTCATTCACAACCGACAAGAACCGCCCACTCAGGCTAGTGCTTCTGAATGACATGTAAACTGGCCAACCATCGATGAGAAGTTCAGCGTCTGTACCATCATCCAGCCAATGAAATTAGATATTTTGGAGCCAGGCGGTTTGTTGATGTGTAAGTTAGTTAATGGGTATCAAAATTCTTCAAAAAAAGGAAGTAAAACACCCCCAGCCAGTACTAAAACAACAGCTTCAGCTGGTATCTGTTACTTTTAATCATAGTATTATATTTCTTATTCGGTTTTAAATTGTGTCTGATTTACATTTTGATCGTCTAACAGTTAATAGGCTCTATGCACGATCGCTTCCGCGTTTTGTCTCAGCCCGCCCAGTTACATCCGGTGCTGCGTCAGAAGCCGGGTTTGCCTTAGGTGGAGATAATGGCAAATTACACTCGCTGTTTACAAAAACTTCCTGCGGTTGACGTGAATGATGTTAACAACACTGTGAGGCAGTTAGCTGTCACACATAAGAGTAAGAAAGAGAAGGGCTTTAAATTATATATTTCGACCTACATCGACAACTTTGAGGGTGAGTATTCTCTCATATCGTGCGAAATCCGACTAGCGAATCAGTTTCTAAAATCGTTGTCTCCGTTTCTGAGAAAATGAATTTTATTAAAGTTGTGCCGCTATACACTTCGCGCTATGCGGAAGTAAAGACGCTGGCTGAGATCCTACCGGAAATACGTCAGCAGCGTTCGTGCATAGAGCGCATTGTTGCGCAGCACAGTCTATAGGACACACGGGCGCACACACACACACACACACACACTCACACACACACAAAATTAGAGCGTTATATGTTTGGTTAACATGGCCTGCCTGTGTCAGGGCAACAATTAAATAAAAAAGATAATAAAAGTAAAGAAAATATTTCGCTAACGAAAATGGTTTCAAACAAAGCATCACGGTGTTTGCTGAATGAATTTGCTTGTAAACGATTCACTGACCCCGCTATTCAAAAAACATTTCTTACTTTTTTTCTAAATGAATCATCTGTTTGTTTTGAACGAATCGATTGAATAAACCGACTCACTAATTAAGGCAGTGGCTTGCCGCCATCTAGTGGCAAAGTACCATTCTATTTTTTTCAATATTTCATACTTCTGTATTCCAAATTTGATATTTGATGCATTAGCCTCATACGATTATTTATGCAAATTGTAATTGCTGTGTAATCGCTATCAATTGCTATTGAATTGCACTTGACCTGATGTTGAACTTGACCTGTTCTGTTCCCTTTGTTTGTAAATAGCATCTTGGAATGTTTGGTATTCTTACTTTGGAATGCATTATTGCATTTTTGTTGATGAGGGTGGATTGATGTTTCAGTTTAACTCTGTGTGACATTGTGACTTTTATTTTTAATAAGCCAGAAAGATTTACCTTTAAAAAAAAAAAAATTAAAGAAAAAAATATATATTAAACATTCTATTTAAAGTTTATTCCTTGTATCCTGACACATACATGAATTTCTCTGGGCTAAGCCCCGGATATCCACTCACCCTAGAACCGCCCCTGTTTACAAGCGTGGAGAAGGAGGATCGTTCAAATTTTATTGTATGTTGAATTAGATATTTTTGTCTTTGTGTCAGTTTATTCTTTGAAATGGTCCTTTCGTGTGCGTATCCTGGAGGTTTAAATCTTTTGAAACCCAAACGTTTTCTTTCGCTTATGTCCAGCGTGAGCTTTTTACTGGATGACGTAATGCCTGGCGAAGCACAAGACCAACAATTGTGGTTAAAAAGTATATAGATTTTTTTTTTTTTTAGAAAATGACCGAAGGTTTCGCTAGATAAGACACAATTCCTCAGCTGGGATCGCGCAGAGCTCTTTGAAACACTTTAAAGCCCTTTGAAACTGCATTGATTTGGACTTCAACAATTTGGTTACTGTTAAAGTCCATTGTGTGGAGAAAAATCCTGAAATGTTTTCCTCAAAAAACTTAATTTATTTTCCATTGAGTAAAGAAAGACATGACAATCTTGGATGGCATTGGGGTGAGTAAATTATCAGGAAATTTTCATTTTTAGGTGAACTAATCCTTTAAGAAACATTTATTATCATTATCAATGTCATTATTATCATTATCAATGTTGAAAACAGTTGTGCTTCTTAGTTTTTTGTGGAAACTGTGGTCCCCCTTCCCCTTATTCTTTTATAAATAGAACATCGTGTACTTGAAACATAAATCTTTTGTAAAACTATAAATGTTTTACTTTTGATAGATCATTTTGGTAGATGTTTGATACTTTTGCATCCTGTCCGAAAGTATTTAAATAGTCCTGACCACAAACACCAGTGTAAATGTGGTAAAATAAAGACCACTTTTCACTATATCCAATCAATTCCATCTTTACAAATGTTTTTCACCTGTTTCACTTGGAAATATGTCAGATTTCAGAAGTGAAATGGGTTGTGAACATCGTTCCATGTTGATTTGAAAAGGCTTGTCCATGTAACGCTTATGCACCATGAACAGCGTCTGTGTTCATTTATGGCGCGCTTATGTAAAGTTTGCAAAAAGAAATATTCCTTTTTCAAAAGTCCATAAACAAACTTCCCATTTAATCTTTCTCTCCATATTTAGTTCCTTCCCCAACAGACTACCTTTGATTGAAGTTTTGCGGTTGCCTTCAGAGCCCATATGGTTTTCTGCCACTCCAGTTTTGAGATGAAGAGACACAGAGAGACGTCTGTGGCCCAGTTAATAGAGGAAATGCTTGTTAACTATATCTCAACTTTCCACGATGACTTGAAATGTTTTTAATTGTCAAATGATTTCAGGATTCTACCCTGTGTCAGTCTAATTAGGGTGAATGGCTTATCAGGCTGCGATTCTCATTTACTTTCTCCAATTCTGGATTTGACCTTTTACCATTCTAATTTTATTAAGAGGTTATCAATGCTTTCTCCCACATGCTTAATCAGACTTCACTGCATTTCAGCTCACGAAAGAACTCAAGAAAAGTCTTTGCTACATGAACTCATTCTGTAGTTTGATATTTATTATACAATACTTACATATAATACAAATGAATATTTTTTTTTTCACTGGATGCAGAATCATGGTTTCACTTTATTTTGATGGTCCCTTTAACACATTTCGTTTCACTATAAGTAACGTTGCACCTTCACGTCTACTAACTCTCATTAGAGTATTAGTAGACTGGTAGGGTTAGAATAAGTTAGTTGTAAATATACTTATAGTCAGAGTGTCTGTTAGAGAACCATCATAATAAATAGTTAGCCGATATTAAGCAAAAAGTCTACTAATACTCTAATGAGAGTTAGTTCACATGTACTTGCAAAGTTACTTATAGTGGTCTGAATGCTCCAAAGGAACCATCAAAATAAAGTGTTACCAGAATCATTTAGTTGGACTTTTAGAGAAGATCATTTTGTCACAGAAAAGCGTGCAATATCCAATCATGGATCCACTTTGTGCTGGAAGAATTACCCAGAAGGAGGAGGTTCAGTCTGAAAGCACAAGGCGAGGATGAGTGGCGGGCATCTCACTAATCCACCTAAAACCCAACAAAGAGACATGTCACAATAAGAAGAGTTGCCACAAAACAAAAGAACATATTTCTGTTCTGTTTAAACTCTCATGGTTTGTGCGAGGACTTTCTTTTCCCCAAAAATGCTAGTTAATGTTTTCGCATTGGACTAAAATCTACGGACTTTGCTCACACAGGGTACAACAACTTAAACAAACATAATTTGTCTGCTTTTTGGAGATTTTTTTTCAACTTGTTATACCTGTTACACTTGTGTTCCCTGACCAGCCTACACAAAATTATAAATCTTATAAATCTCTTGTTATGCTATGTTATTACCAAATAGTAGATTCAGTCTTTTTTAGACTTTTTAGACTGTGCTAGTTGAAAGAAAACTGACCAAAGATTGAACCCAATATTTGGTGGTAATATAGCATAATTCAAGATTTACAATATTTTTAAGGCCAGGAAAACCAATATCATTTTATATACAGGTGAAACTCGAAAAATTAGAATATCGTACAAAAGTTCATTTATTTCAGTAATTCAAGGTAAAATGTGAAACTAATATATTATATAGACTCATTACATGGAAAGTGAGATATTTCAAGCCTTTATTTGATATAATTTCGATGATTATGGCTTACAGCTTATGAAAACCCCAAATTCAAAATCTCAGAAAATTAGAATATTGTGAAAAGATTCAGTATTGTAGGCTCAATGTGTCACATTCTAATCAGCTAATTAATCCAAAACACCTTCAAAGGGTTCCTGAGCCTTTAATTGGTCTCTCAGTCTGGTTCAGTGGAAATCACAATCATGGGGAAGACTGCTGACCTGACAGTTGTGCAGAAAACCATCATTGACTACGTTTACATGCAGCCAATAACCTGTTCAAAACCGGGATATTAGCAATAACCCGGTCACGCACGGCCATGTAAACACCGGCAAAAACCCGAATATGCTCATATCCCGGATTTTAAAAACCAGGATATGATCCCTGGGGTACCCCTTTTCTAACCCGAATGTTTGGTCATGTAAACGCGTATGGGCATATCCCCATAGTGATCTGTGTTCTGCGCATGTTCTATTCGCAAGGAATCTTGGTCTTTTGAGTAGAGGAACTTCTCGGCGCATACAGAAACCCGCGTGCAGTATACCGGAAGTAAACATGGCGAGACGCAGCACAGCATACATTTGGAGCGAGGTCAGTACCAGCACCAAAGCGCAAACAAAGGCGATCGCTATCTGCCCCGAACTATTCATTATCCGCGTGCTGCTGCTGTTATCGTTGTCTTTTAATACAGGAAGAAGAATCGGAAGTGACACATATTGCGTCTTAAGATTGTCCGTACGTCCAGACGCTAACCGTGCGTCGCCGTTTACATCGGGTTATTGCAGTTCCATGTATACAGGAGAAACTCTCTGCTCACGCATGTAAACGGGTTATTTCTAATGTTTCAGAAACCCGAATAGTGACCTTAACCCAAAAATTGGCTGCATGTAAACATAGTCACTGACACCCTCCGTAAGGAGGGAAAGCCTCAAAAGGTAATTGCAAAAGAAGTTGGAAGTTCTCAAAGTGCTGTATCAAAGCACATTAATAGAAAGTTAAGTGGAAAGGAAAAGTGTGGATGGAAAAAGGTGCACAAGCAGCAGGGATGACCGTAGCCTGGAGAGGTTTGTCAGGAAAAGGCCATTCAAATGTGTGTGGGAGCTTCATAAGGACTGGACTGAGGCTGGAGTTACTGCATCCACAGCCGCCACACACAGACGGATCCTGGACATGGGCTTCAAATCTCGTATTCCTCTTGTCAAGTCGCTCCTGAACAACAAACAACGTCAGAAGCGTCTTACCTGGGCTAAAGAAAAAAAGACCTGGTCTGTTTCTCAGTGGTCCAAAGTCCTCTTTTCTGATGAGAGCAAATTTTGCATCTCATTTGGAAACCAAGGTCCCAGAGTCTGGAGGAAGAATTGAGAGGCACACAATCCAAGATGCTTGAAGTCCAGTGTGAAGTTTCCACAGTCTGTGTTTGTTTGGGGAGCCATGTCATCTGCTGGTGTTGGTCCACTGTGCTTTATTAAGTCCAGCATCAGCGCAGCCGTCTACCAGGATATTTTAGAGCACTTCATGCTTCCTTCAGCAGAAGAGCTTTATGGAGATGCTGACTTCATTTTCCAGCAGGACTTGGCTCCTGCCCACACTGCCAAAAGTACCAAGACCTGGTTCAATGACCATGGGATTACTGGGCTTTATTGGCCAGCAAACTCACCTGACCTGAACCCTATAGAGAATCTATGGGGCATTGCCAAGGGAAAGATTAAAGAATTGAGACCGAACAATGCAGAAGAGCTGAAGGCCGCTATTGAAGCATCCTGGTCTTCCATAACACCTCAGCAGTGCCACAGGCTGATAGCATCCATGCCACGCCGCATTGAGGCAGGAATTCATGCAAAAGGAGCCCAAACCAAGTACTGAGTACATATGCATGATTATACTTTTCAGAGGGCCCACATTTCTGTTTTTAAAATCCTTTTTTTGATTGATTTCATGTAATATGAGATTTTGAATTTGGGGTTTTCATAAGCTGTAAGCCATAATCATCGAAATTATATCAAATAAAGGCTTGAAATATCTCACTTTGCAACAATAAAATAAAATATATAAACAAGCAGCAATTAAAAAATACAAGTAGCTACTATTGATATGATTTAATTGCTTATCACTTTTGGACATTAGGTGGTGCTATTACTAAATTGATATGGTGTGGTCACTGTGAGGTGACAATGAGATAAAAATTTGGTGTCAATATGCCAAAGGATTGCGAGATACAGCCTCAGAATCAACTTGGCCCAATCACATCAAATATGTTGATGCGGGAACGGTATCTAAAAGCTTTTAATAACTTTATGCCGCCATGGTTTGAAGAAGATCTGAGCTGTTTTTTTGGTAAAAATTGGACCAACGGTCTAGGAGGAGCTTGAAAACGTTGTGTTTTTTGGAAAATTAAAAATGGCATATGAATTATGAAAATTCATAATTTTACCGCAAACGTTTCTAAGGACTGCCATAGACTTCAAGAGCAGGAGAAGAATACTAACAGATACATAAGGTGTCTTCACACCTTCAGTGTTTGCTTGTCCCCTGATAATAACAACTTCTTGTGTGTGTAATTCAGTGTTGGCTTAGGAATGGCACCAGCCCATCAGGTGTCATAAATAGGGCATTCATAATTCACATGAAGGTTTATGCATTGTCAAGGGCAAACTAAAACTAAAGCCTCTGTAGCTTTCACTAGCTCAATGGGAAGAGAGGTCACAGGTTTCATTTCCTGTGTATAGTTTGATTGCATTCATAAGTGGCTTTGAATAAAAGTGTTGGCCACGTGCATACATGCAACTAATATACTGTATGTTTTCCACTAGTTTTGCCCCCTAATTCCTGCACAGGTCTACTTGCATTACTGACTAGTATTTTCATTTAATAGATTTTAATGTAGTTTAATTAGACCTTTTTATATTTGGAATGTAACTGGTAATGAAATATTTTATGTTTTCGTGTTGAGGTTTTTTATGTAAATAATAATAATTAATAAATAAAAAATACTTCTACTAATAATAATGATTTTGAAGTAAATTCTTATTAAATAAAAAACTATACATGTAACATTTATGTACAATATATTAATATAATATTACAAATTCAAATGTCTTATATGTTTTATTAAAGAAATTATTAATTTTCAAATTGTATAGTTTTAGGTAACATTTTAAATAACTTTTTTCGTTACACTTTATTTTAAGATGTCATTGTTACAGTGTAATTATATATATTAAGTACTGAGTAATAATAATTATCTACATGTATTTACTATAGTGTTAGGATAGGATTAGGGTTTGGTTGAGGGTTAGTTGCATGTATTTAAGCATAATTTACCATTTTTACTATGGTAAGTACATGTAACATATGTAACAAGGACACTGTAAAATAAAGTGTTACCCTTTTTTATTTATATGTGGGTAAAACTTTACAATATGGTTGTATTTGTTAATAATTAATGGGTTAGTTAACGTTAACTAACAACGAAAAACATGTTTATATAGCATGATATATATACTAAATACATTCACTAATGCATCTTAATATTAATAGCTGCTGAATTTTATTAGCATTAGTTAATTCATTATTCATAAACATTATCCATGGATCCACTAACCATAAAGGAGATTGGACAAAGAACACAGGGCTTATAAACACAAGAGGTAATAAAGAGAGAAACAGAACCGGTGTGGGGAACTACAATAATTAACAACCAAACAAACCAATGGCGTGAAAAGGAGATCAAATGAGACTTGAATTAGAATAAAACCAAACCGTGACATTAATGTTAACAAATTATATTACAATTAGGGGGTTGAATTGAGGAAAGGTGTGTTATTAGTTTTCTTTTTGCCACTAGATATGGAAAAATCCCATTGACTTACATCAAAAGAAGGACTTAAGCATACATAATAACCGGAAATCAGTAACCACTCATTAAAAACAATTCGTTTTTTAGTTCACACTGCATAACAATGACCAGAAAACAACCTAGTGTTGTTTCCTTTACGCAATATAAATATGTAGTTATATGTACACTATACTATATATTTGTATGTGTTTCTTGTTTGAAAGTACATCTGTAAAATTAAATTGTTACGACATCCAGGATAAACTATTGAAGCGATTTCCACAAAAGGAGATACTAATGGAGAGAATGCCAGGATTTCATGCTAGTAAATAAGGGCTATCCATAAATTTGACTAATACTTTTGACAGCAACAGCTGGGTGAATTAGTCTTTTGCTTGCAACTCGCAAATATGCAATCAGAGAAGCACTTTTTCCCATTTTCAGACACATTAATCTAAGTCCATCTCCATATCCTAATAAATATTCTAGGTTTGCTTTTCCAGGCATGGGCATATGAGAATGAGGATAATAGTTTTTAACTCTAGGAAGGGTCAGTAATAAATATGCAGAAGCCATTGCAAGCCTCATGCAATCTCGAGAAGAGACTTTAACAATACAGTGCTTGAATGACACTAATTAAAGTGCTGATTCTGCGGAGGGTTCGAGTGCGCTGTAGTGTGGACAGATAATTGTTGTTGTCAGGCGAGTGCAGGTGTGTCACGCCGCTCAGTCTGAATGCATTTGGCTTTTGGCAGACAGTGAGATAGGCCTTTATTTTCATGCTTAATGAGAGAGTGCAGGCGCTAAACAGTGGTCACTGTCTGGCATTGCCATTTTCCCAAAGTTTTGTTGAACCTCGTTGTCTGAGCCACACTGAGGCTGAATAGGACACTAATTGCAAAATTGTATCAGAAATGTTTATTTCAGCACATTCGAAATTACAGTCGTATTGAGAAAGAGTGAGGGAACTGTTGCTTTGATTGTTTAAAGGTGCAGTAAATGATTTCTGAGAAACGTTGAAACTGGAGCAAAACACACTTGTCGATCAGTAGTATGTACCGAGTACAGAGTGAGCAAGAGGAAGATTTGAAGAAGGACTGTAGAAAGAGAGATGGCTGGGAGACATTACAAAAGAGAAAAGGTCAGAGGAATATCACTGGAAAAATAAGTGTTATGATCATACATGATCTTTAATATTGGAAAAGCTTTAGAGCGCTGGACAGACCGAAGCGGGAAGGCTTGAAAACGGACGCAGAGGTTGTGTTGTTTCTGCTCCATACGCGAGTGTTACGACCCGTACAATAAAGACGGGGTTGACGTGAACTTTTGCAGTTGGTAAAAGGAAACCAGTCCCAGCCGACACATCACCAAAGACACTATTCTAAGTTACACACAAAGTTTTATTTAATTTTTTTAAACATTTATTTAAGGTGGAAAAAGTAATTGAATTAAGGTGCAATTGCTCCAGGTGCCCCAAGGCCAAAAATAATTAACAAAAAAGACTTACTAAACTAAACATGTATAAATATATATATATAAATCCCTGCACACATTTACAAAACAACAACCCACACAAAACAGATACCGAGGATCGTAACAGCGAGTAACATTGGTTTTGCTGTGTTTCACACAACTGAGATCTGCTGTTGTTGTAATGTTAGCTATAGTAACAGCAGGGCCGGATTTCGTGATTTTCCCAAACATTTACCTGGATCATTAATGAGGTTTTCTCTGTTGTGATGCTCGCTGCTGCACGGCGGTGTCCCATAATTTTTCGACAATCAGTCGACATGTGATAAAGGCTTATATTCTCGTTTTAGATTCCGAAATAGCAACAGTAGGCGATATGGTGAAATCACACATGGGACTATCCGAGAAGAACTAACCAGGGGTGGTGTGGCTTAGACTTGTCATATCATTTTCACCCCAGTGCAGTTACTGTATTCACGTTTAAACAGGTTATAACAGTATTAGCGGCGGTTGGACAGTAGGTGTTGCTTTGGTTTAATTTTCACTGCGCGACTCCCAATAACGCAAAGCTGTAATACTAAAATTTAAAATACACTCATTTTTATTTTATTTATTTAACACACTTAAATTATTATTTCAACCAAAAAATAAGTAAAAATGTGCAACGGGTGTCAGAGTTGAGTGCCTGTGTGGAAAGTAACTGCGCAAGTGTGCATGCATCCTCTACTTGGGTCCTTCTTCACAGAAACGATTGAGCACCATTTAAAACAATACAAATATAATACGCACTGTTGCTCAGTGTTAAGTTCTAGCTTGAGATGCATGATATTTTTATTTGCTACCAGCAGGATACACAAGAAAGACGTTCAACGTGGACGCACATACAGTTGTCGTGGTAACAAACACTACATCAACCGCTTGCACGTCCGTGCTGAACGCACATCCGTATATAAAAAGCATTTTAAGGGGACCCTTGGATTTTGGGGGCCCAAGCCGGTTGCCTACCTTTGCCTAATGGTAAGTCTGCCTCTTACTAACAGAACAGTTTTGAGTGGCTGAATGATGAAGCTAGTGTGCTGTGGCTGGCGACAAACAACCAACTCTTGTGTACTGTATGTTAATTTTTTGTTCTTTCTTGTGGTTCGTTCGTCATCTCCACTTTAGCATTATTTTGCTTCGCTTCAGCTATGATAGAGACATCCACTCATGCAATTTGCGTTTTCAGGTCCAAGATGTCGTAGTCATCTAAATGAATGGCCAAAATGCTTAAGTCTAATGTTTTTAGTTGAAAACGGTGCCGTGTAAATGGCCTTACAATTATTCTTTCAAGTTTCATTCAATTTAATTTCTGCACAATGCAAGGTTTAAAGTGGCTTCAGATTTTGCCCTGGTTCACAGGTTCGTTTGAGGCACTGGGCCATAACCCACACCTGCAAAACTTCCACGCTGTTTGTTTGGCTGAGAAAAATCATAATTATTCATGATGAAAATAGAACAACAAGCAAAGTCTCAGGGGTCTTGCATATTTAAAGGCAGGCGTGCAAAACCCTTCTCTCTGCATTCAAAATTGAGCATACTCATCCCGTGTCTGTCCAATAAAGTCAAATCATCAAACATTCATCTTAACAACGTTCCGCAATATGAATGGACTTTTGAGACATGAAAAATGGCTGTTTTACAAAACCTGAGGTGCAGATGTCAAAGCAGTGTATATTTTGGCCACAGCCCTCACAAATCTCTTTTATAATCTCCAGGCTGGAACTCATCGTCATTATAGATTCAGAGCACAAAGCAACACTCATTTTCATGGTGCCGCCATGGTAACCAGACACACAATTTACTCCAAGGGTCTCAACACTGTACTTCCCTCTAGGCTAACGCCAATACACATTTCTTCAGTAGAACCGATAAAGAAATAAACAATTAAAACAAAAGGAATGTATTGACCAACTGCCATGCACGTTTTAGCTTCAAGCTCTGCAATAAAGGTCCAACCTGTGGATTTGTTTTCAATGAATAACAGAATAAACCCAGTTTTAATGATCCCAGGAGGTTTAGCAAAACTCCATGTATGGTTTCACATGTCAGTCATGTCTACCTGAAACGATTATGTATCATGCCGCTGCCAGTATCTCATAGGTTCATCAAGAAAGACTGGGCTCAACAAATACAATTCAACAGATACAAATTAAAAAATATATTCAACTAAAAAACAAAATTCGAAATAATATTTCACAATTTTACGTTTGCTTGTTTTTTAATGGATTTATGAGCATAAGATACTTCTTTCAAAAACAAACTTTTAATCAGTAGTGCATGTTTACTTGTACAATATACGTATGCATATTTGTGTGAATGAAGTACGAAAAACTATCCTTGTTGCACCTCTCTAAAATACAAATGTGAGGAAAAGGCTTTCTGCCAGTTTTTGCCTGGATGAGCAGAAAAACATCTTTAGCAGGTTCTGAATTCTTAATGAGTTTTACCTCACACTCTACATTATGGATGACTGAAAAACAAGATGTCTTAAACATCTTGGCACATTACTTGCCACAATTACAATCATACCGCTACAACACTTTAAAAAAATAATGCTATGCACATACAGTCAAGCTGCATCAACAGCGTTTTTTACGCTGTCAATTATCAAAGAAAATAATTTCTTTGTTTTCTCTTCATCATATAAAGCGATGGAGTCTCTTCAGAAGACTTACTGTAGATGAACTGCTAGATTTATATGGATTACATGTATGATGTCTTTATGAACTTCTGGAAGCGTGCAAATGTTGGTTAAAATGATTCCAGCGACTAAAAATGCTGAATTACAGGCCCCTTGTAAACGGCCCATCAGTGAAGGGAGAAAACAAGGAACAAGTGGGAATCATCAATTAACAAATGAGTAACCATGGAAACAAATGGAAACATACCTAGAAACCATGACAACTAATGAACAGGGACAATGACAATAAGCACTAAGGGGCCATTTACTTGACACTGTTTTCAACTAAAAACGGAGCACTTTTTATGCATGTTGGCCATTCATTTACACATGGCTTTTTGGGGGCCTGAAAATGCAAACTTTTGATGTAAGCTAATACGGAAAAGTTACATTTATCATACCATGCTACTGACAAGTTCCGGCAACATGCGAGTTGTGCTTAAATATAATAAAAGTGTAACTCGATTTCTGACAATGTCATTTGGTTTTATCCAAGGCCATAGCAAGTGTTATCAGCTTGGGGAAATACATCTAGTGAAATTAAATCTAAAGTCCATGTGCAACACTAAATTGAAAGGAATTAATATTATAATAATATATTCAGTGACAACTGAAAACTCATCTCTTCCGTGAGCACTTAACATAAAAATAAAAATAAATATTTTTCTTGAAATCTTCGCTTGTCTGGTTTATGCTACTCTGAGCAATGTTTGAACTTTGTATTCTGAGCACTTCTTGCGTTGTTTTTGCCTCTCCATGATGACTCGCTTGGTTTAATCCTCAAGTGTAAGTCGCTTTGGATAAAAGCGTCTGCTAAATGACTAAATGTAAATGTAATATATTTGATTTCATAGTAACACTTTACAATAAGGTTAATTTGTTTATTATTCATGTATTAACTAACATGAACTAACCATGAGCAACACATTTTTTATTGTATTTGTTAATCTTAATTAATAATAATTCAACTGTTAATTGTGTGTTAATGTTATGTCACAGTCAGTGCATTAACTGTTAACAAATACAGTTTTAGTAAATGCTGAAGTGAATATTAACTAAGGTTAATAAATGCTGTAGAAGTGCAGTTCATTATTAGTTCATGTTAACAAATTTAACTAATGAAACCTTATGCTACTGATTTTAAGCTAACACTTTCATACATATAATACATACATAACATTTACAAGATCAAAAAAACTATACATAAATTCCTCATAATTTCCTTCTTGATTCTCACTGTTTTGTTTGGTAAAGTAAATTATATTTAGTAATATTATCATGATTTCACTATTTTCGTTTGATGTGTTACGCATTCTAATTGTATCAATGTATTTTCATAGAATGCCAAGGAAAGAAAGGATAAAAAAAACAAGTAACTCTTCTTCTTTTTTTTAAGTGCCCTTTTTGTTCCTGCCGCTCCTGCCCCTGAGGAGGCCTGTGCACGCCATTGGCACACACCATTCGCTCTTTCCCGTCTTGAGCTACTTTCACACAGAGATTCCGGAAAATACACGGATAAAGTGACCTGGGATTTGACCCGGGTTCGTTTGACTTTGGTTCATTCACACTGCCAGTGATTTTCCGTAATCAGAGAATGCATTCACACACAACCCGTCAAAATCCCATAAAGACACGTGACGTCGATGTGACATGTAATGTCTCAGCAGCGTCTATAGTTTGCGTATGAGCTGCGCTTTCTCTCTCGAGAAACCACGCTTGTGCATTTTTTTCTCTGATTCGATCATAAACTAGCGCATTACGTACCGTTTCACGCTGGCGTACGATACCGGCTTCAGCGCCATCATTACGACACGGCATTGATTACGGCTTTTGTTCACAAAGCGCGCGTTCCGGGACTGAACACGGCAATGTTACTAGATTCCCAACCCGGCATCGATCCCGGCATCAATCCCGGGTCGTGTTTGCGTTCACACAGACGGTGTTCTGGCAATTTCCCCGCAATTTCCCCGGGATCAACGCGCTGTGTGAAAGGGGCTTATGTGGTACTACGTCACCGAAATGTGGACTTGGAGGAGGCTTAGGGTGACAGGGCCATTGTGAGGATTTGATTAACTATAAAATCCAACCTTGTTTTGCATCCGTGTTGAGTCATGTGCCACACTCTCTCCAAACAGTACAGCTCTAGTTACGATGTTTGAGCAGATATAATCACATTCGAAATCCTGAATATGAGGCCAGAGATGAAGGAGAAAGAAAGAGGGCCTAAGCGCTTAAATACAAAAAAGACTGTTTGAAGTTAGATTTTAACAGACAAGCCCTTCGTAGTCCCGGTAATTGTGGAGCGTAATGAGAGAGAGGCTTTGATGGATGGATTAAGACCGGTCTTAAGTCTGCAGTCTCCGGAGTCCCTGTGTAAACTCTGGTTTGAGTCAGTGGCACCACAGAGGCAGACTGCGCTTACTCACCCACCCGGACTCTGTCATTACTTTTTCTTTTATTCGCTTTTATTCCTCCTCAGACTCATCAATATTCCATAGGGTCAGGTATCATGCACTCTGCAATTACTCCTCAGTTTGACTGACGTCCTAAGACGTGCACAAGCACACACACATAAAATAAAAATGTCACTTAAGGCTGAGATGGAACTGCCGTGATGCTTTTGGCACTGATGATGATGAATAAATAACTGGTGGTTTGTCAAATTTATCCTTCAATCTGATAGTTTACTTCGCTGGATATAGCAAATGATTGCTAAATTAATGTGTTAAACAAGATTAATTATGTATGCTTAATTTCAGGATAAGTATGTGATTAAAAATGTGAATCTATTGATAGCCCTAATATATTGTCACAGGTGTGTGCAGACAGGCAGATGAAGAGGCAGATGAATAAAGTCCAATGTGAAATTTAATAATAATAGTCAAAAACAGGCAGTTTTCCAAACGGGTAGTAATACACACCATAAGGCGGTGTGTCCACCAAAGCGTTTTTTAGCCAGCTGAAAACACCTAGCTATGGGCGCTTGAGAGTGTTTTGGCAGCGCAGAATTTTTTTTTTTCAGTCGAGACACTTTGCTTGTTATGATACGGAATATCCGCGAAAGTGTTACTAGTATCTCATTTCACACATATTTTGTTTCTGTGTTGATTCTATATTAAAATGTCGATACAATGTAACGTATTTTCTCTGGCTCTCGTTTTAAATTATTTTGTTCCGTTATTATGCTTGTTGTTGTCTTCTGTTGACGATGAACAAGCAGAATGTGGCGGTTGGTCGGTGTGATATTAGTCCCGCCCCTCCTCCACTGTGATTGGATGGCTGGGTAAAAATTGACAGTGATGAGCGCTGCGTTTTACCCAAAGTTGAACATTCTTCAACTCTCGGCGACCAGTAAAAAACAGTGAGCGCTCAGCGCTTCAGCGGGAAAAAACCCGCTCAGTGCCTCGTTACGCTCATGGCGTTTAAAAAACGCGGCGCTCCCATTGAAAACAACTGGGGGAAAAAACGCTTCGGTGGACACACGGCCTTAGCGTAAACGTGACCGGACAAAAAACAGAGGAAAAGGAGGAAATTAAGTACTGACACAGTGAAAGGTAAATAACGAGACACAACTGAATCAAACAAACTCATAATGACGGTGACCATGGTAACAAAGGAATGGCGGGAAATTCAAATGTCCATGGTTTTCCAATAAGCCTATGTTAATGGGTGCCATGCTTAAATTCACTCAACGCAAATAAAAAAAGCCATGCGTCAAACGGTGTAATTTGAGTTTTCAGAAGATGGCCTGCAACTTATGATTGAACACAGATCATTTCCTAGCAGGATAATGGATTAAGTATGGATTAAGGAGCGTATGTCTTCCTCTGAATTGCACAGGTTTAATGGCACGCTGCTCGGGACGCAGAGGAGACTGCACGACCCTGAGCGGGCACTGCCTCTGGGAACAGCCCATTAGTGCTGTAATTACAGCTTGGGTGTGATAACCACGCTACACTTCACTACCCACACCACACAGGCTTTATTGCAGGTGTACATTACTTAATGCCTTCATTACCAAAGACAATCACTTAATTATATAGTCTGAGGAAGAACATCAAATGCACGTCAGAATCAATTTGAAGGCTGATAATGGAGGCGGTAGAGTTGTTTATTGCCAACCTGACAAGTGCTCTGCTACATCAAAGCTCTTCGAGGAACGCCTTGAAAGCGATATTACTGTGATTGTGCATAGCAGGTTATCTTTTTTTTTCATCAATGAACTAAATATACTAGAGATAAAATGCAGACTGCACAGATTCAGTCCGTAAACTCATGGATTTCACTGGAATAGAATAAACTTTAATACTATTTATTTTATTTTTCTTGTCACATGTTTGAAAGAAGGAAGATGAAAATTATGTCATCATTTATTTGATTAAAAAAATACAGTAAAACAGTAATATTGGGAATTATTATTACAATTTAAAACAACTGTGTTCTATTTTAGAAACGTTATTTTCTGTGATGGCATATCTGAATTTTCAGCATCATAACTCCAGTCTTCAATATCACATGATCGTTCAGAAATCACTCTAATATGCTGATTTGGTGCCATTAGCAATGTTATGCTTAATATGTTTGTGGAAACCATGATAGGTTTTCTGATGAATAGAAAGTTTTAAAAGAAAGAAATAGAGTTTATTTTATTTTACAGTATATGTACTTATACTGTGTACTTACCTAAGTACTGGTAATATAAGGTAATGGTTACGGTTAGGTTTAGGTGTAGGTTCAGGGTTATTACCTAGTTATTACCCAGTTATTACCCAATTATTGAAATTGCTATGATAAGCACATAGTAAGTACAACAGGACTGTAAAATAAAGTGTTACTGAAAGCGAAATCTTTTGTAACAGTGTTAAAGTCTTTACTGTCACTTTTGATCAATTTAATACATCCATGCTGAATAAATGTATTAATAAGTATTCATTAAAAAAAATCTTACCCAACCCAAACAGTACTCACCCCTGTGTCACTTTTATGAAACATGATATAAGATATTTTGAAAGTCCAAACTACACTAGATACCACTGATTTTAATTGTATGGACAAAAGGAAAGAAAGAAAGAAAGAAAGAAAGAAAGAAAGAAAGAAACATATATTTATGTGTGTTTAATGTGATTTAACATTTAAATTATATTTTTTTTCTATAACTTTACATAATCTTTTATTTTTACGTAATGTACTTTTGTACTTTTGTTAATGTATGCATTTTGAAGATGCTTTTATTCAAAGTAACTTATATTTGCCTTAAAGGTATACATTATATCACTTTATGCTTTCCCTGGAATTCGAGCCCATGACCTTTGATGATGCTAGTAGCACCGTGCTCTAATGTAACATAATGTAGTCAGGTTGAGTATGAGATATTAATGTGTTTTGATAGACGCATCTGTCCATAATGGCAAATGGAAAGACTATTATATAAAGAGCATTTATCAAGAGCCATCACTACCATTACATTATTGTAATGCACATTATTGTAAAACAGTGCTCTATTATGTTAGAAGAAAGTTTATTGATAAGCAAACAAGGTATTTGATTGTACAGTCTTAGACCCTCAAACCAGCACAAAAAACTCCTGTGTAGCCACGCTTAACTACCTTACAAGTGAATTGTCATTTCTATAATCCTGATATCACCAAATAAGGACTGACCTTTAAAGCACTCCAGATTGTTTTGCTTTTAAAAACATTAAAGGGATAGTTCACCCATAAATGTAAATTCTGTCAGTAATTACTCTCCCTCATGTTGTTCAAGCCCGTAAGACCTTCGTTCATCTTCGGGACACAAATTAAGATATTTGTGATTAAATCTGAGAGCTGGATCACTCCTCCATAGGCTTCTAAGGGATTGACACTTGCCAGCCCCGAAAAGTTATTAAAGACATCGTTAAAATAGTCCAAGTGACTACAGTGGCTCAATCTTAAGTTTATCAAGCGACGAGAATACTTTTTGTGCGCAAAAACCAACAAAAATAACGACTTTATTTCAACTATTCATTTCCTTCTCTGTGGGCCTTGAGTCAGTTAGCGTAGTGTGATAGCGTAGAGCTACGTCACACGTAAGCTCACTATTGGCCGACGCTGGTCTTGTGTGTGATGCGTGTGACGTGTGTGTGACCATGCGGTCATGTGTGTGATGCGTGTGACTTTAATAACTTTTCGGGGAACAAGTTTCAATCCCTTAGAAGCCTATGGAGGAGTGATCCAGCTCTCAGATTTAATCAAAAATATCTTCATTTGTGTCCCGAAGATGAACGAAGGTCTTACGGGGTTGAACAACGTGAGGGAGAGTAAATACTGACAGAATTTTCATTTTTGGGTGAACCATCCCTTTAACAACTATTTAAATCTAGACCTCAATCTCGAGATTGACTTTAGACCTGTAGTGGTCACATCACATGTAGTACATGTGGAGAAGTGGAAGTGTATTAAGCTCATCCCTCTCTCATTGTGAATGCTGAAGAATGCGCTAGTGATGGATCAATATCTAATTTGCCATCCTCTGTATTTCTCCACATGACAAATGCAAGTACTTATGTTATGCTATTAGCACACAATGTCATGCTCATCTTCCCCAACTAAATAAAAATCAAACCAGTGGAGATGCAGACATACAGGTAAAACACATGTTAAGCGTACTACAGTATAGCATACAACATTAACAAGAACTTTGCATTAAAAGATCACATTAGTTACCTTTGTCATTTGAAACTGTAAATTATTAAGTATGATAAACAATTGTGCCACCATGTTGATTTGGCAATTAATTTCCAATCATTTCCAATGATTTCAAAATCCGGATCTTAAAGCAAAACGGGTTAAAGGGATAGTCCACCCAAAAAACAAAAAAACAAATGCAGTCATCATTTACAAATAACATATTTTGAAGAATGTTGGTAACCAGTTCCAGTTCTTTTTCACTTCCATTATATGTTTTGTCCATACAATGGAAGTCAGTGGAAAGCAAAACTGTTTGGTTTCCAGCATTCTTTAAAATATGTTATTTTATGTTTTGCAGAAGAAAGAAATGCTGGCAGGTTTGGAATGACATGAGGGTGAGTAAATTATGACAGAACTTTGGACTATCCCTTTAAGAACCACTGGGATATACTACTGTATACCACAGAAGAACACAATGGGCCTGTGACAGTGTTCCTGGTTGCCCACCGGATGACTATCCTGATCCAATAGGAAGGTAATTCAAATATTTTTGAAAAACAATGCGGTTCAATCTGTTTATTTGAGTATCTTATTAACCAGCTATTAAAATAATACATTTTTTTCAGTATTTCCAATTGAACTATGGCTCCATTTGTCACTACCTTAAAACAATTATTTAATACAATTATCCCAGACACTAAGCAAGCAATTAAGATTAAAATTAGACCATAACTGTGATTCCCATTTGACCATGAGGGTTGCCATGCCAACAATCACACTGTATTTCTGAGGCACTATTGTGAATTGTGGAAGCAAAAAATAGGAGAACCCTGATCATGACATTTAATTAAAAAACAAATTAGCCAGTATTTTAAATAATATTATTAAAATGAATATTATGTAGCTGGGTGACATCTGTTCAACTGAACATTTATGTATGCATGTATGTACGCATTTACGTTTGCTTTAAATATGTGCCAGCCTGAGAAGGAGGGCTTCCCCAACTGTGCCTTGGTTCCTCCCATGGGATTTGCCTCATCAATTTAAATATATTTAATTTTTCTTGCTGTGTTTGAAATGCGGAGTTGGCTTGCTCACTGGGGGTTTAAGGCACTATTCTTTGTAAAGATTCTTTTTGAAAAGTAAGTATTGTGAAAAGATCTATACAAATAATTTGAATAGCGCTGTTCAGGTTGTAGTCCTAATGCATCCCTTTCAAATACACAATAGATGGGCTAATATGAATGTTTGGACACTACTGCCTGCGTTAATGAATGATGTATACTTAAGCAACGTTTTAGATTACAATTCATGTTGTGGAATAAACATACTGTATATACACTCACCAGCCATTTATTAGGTACACCTTGCTAGTACCAGGTTGAACTCTCTGTGAATGTGTTTTGTGAATGAATAATGTATCTTAAATAAATAAATGTTCTTTCTTAAAATACAGGGTGCATAAGCCAGGACACCCCTATGTTAAATTCCCATAGAGACAGCAGATTTTTATTTTCAAAGGCCAGTTGTTTTGTGGATCCGGGATAATATGCATCCTGATAAAGTTCCCTTGGCCTTTGGGATTAAAATATCCCACATCATCACATTCCCTTCACCATATCTAGAGATTGGCATGGGGAACTTTCCATAATATCATCTCTCAATGCAAATCATACCAGCTATTAGCCTAACTGAAATAACACCATGCCGATCTCTAGATATGGTGAAGGGAATGTGATGCCGATCTCTAGATATGGTGAAGGGAATGTGATGATGTGGGATATTTTAATCCCAAAGGCCGAAGGAACTTTATCAGGATGCATAGTATCCTGGATCCATGAAATAACTGGCCTTTAAAAATTAAAATCTGCTGTCTCTATGGGACACTGCAGGCGTTTTCTACGGTGGACAGGGGGTCTTCATTGGCACTCTGATTGATCTGAGGCTATGCAGCCCCATACACAGCAGAGTTTGATGCACTGTTTGTTGTGACAGATTCCTCCCATAACCTTTATTGCATTTTTGTGTGACTTGTGCCACAGTAGACCTTCTGTTGGCTTAGACCAGAAGAGATAGCCTTTGTTGCCCTTATGCATTGGGCGCCCAACACCCTGTCGCCAGTGTATGGTTTGTCCCTCCTCGGAAAACTGTTGGTAATTTCTCACCACTACTGACCGGTAAACAACACACAAGCCATGCCAAGCCATACTCTGACCTTACTATAACAATTCAGCCCTTGTCAGAGTTTTATTCTTGCCCATTTTTCCTGGCATCCAACATGTTGATTACGAGAACTGATTGTTTGCTTACTATCTAATCAACCCAGACCTTAATATATGGCCTTTTTTAGGAAATGATCAACCATATTTGCTTCATCCTTGACTGGTCATAATGTTTTGGCTCATCAGTGTACAATTAGGTTCAATCCCATTTCACCCCTTGCCCCTACCCCTTGTTTTCGAGTGTACCCCTTGTTAGGGTGTATTGGCCCTTAAAACAGAGTTACAAGGACCAAGGGGTTGAAATATTCCCCTACGAAATGGATCAACCCTTCATGAACCCGATACGTCATCAGTCGTCGACGATGGCTCTGACGTTACTGAAGCGACGAGTTTTTACAGGATTTCTCCATGACAACGACTGACAATGAGCGGCGCTGCTCTTACCTCTGAGGAAACATGATGATTATAACGTTCCTTCCTCGAAATGTATGTCTTTTCTGTTTCGGAAAGGTCATTTATTATACAAATTCTTAATTTAAATGACTATATTCTTATTATAAGAGTAAAAAAAAAAAGCATGGTGGTGTCACCTGGGGCTAAATTTAAATGTTTAGCCGTTTGCGAAGCCATCTCGCCGGTGATTCACGATGCATTCTGGGAACTTTCTCGTAGCCCTTCAGAGTGTGCCTCTGAAAAATCTCCGTTGCGAGGGCTATGTAGCCGTACCCCTCTATCACAACAAGAATCGGGACACGCTACCCCTAGACGTGAACGTGCAAAACAGAGGGGTGAATTGGGATTGAGCCTTAGAATTATTTCTGAAGGATCATGTGACACTGTAGTAATGGCTGCTAAACATTTCAGCTTTGCAGAATAAATTATATTTAGCAACATATTCAGGTAGAAAACAGTTATTTAAGACTGTAATAACATTTCACAATATTACTGTTTTTATGTATTTTTGGTCAAATAAATGCAACCTTTGTGAGCATAAGAGAAACGGTAAGAAAATCTTACCCTCTCTTTTGCATGGTGTATAAAGTAAATAATAAACCTATATTACATTTTGCAGTCAGTTTACATATAAAAGAATGATGAGCTTACTGCAAGAGAATGAGCACGATGAGCATGAAGACCGCCATGATGATGTAGGGCATCCCAGGAACAGTAGTCAGGGTCAGGGGGTACAGCCCGTTAAAGATCACAGAAGCAATGAGGATGCAGGTCGCTTCCACCGAGGCGGAGAAGGAGAACATGGCACCTGAGGACATCAAAATTCAGGTCAATAAAGACAGGAAACACACATCTAGAGAAATTCTGCTGAACCAGACTCAGTTGGCTGTGGGAAATACATTTGAGTGAATTCGTGTTGCATTTTACATGATTAACACAGATTTCTTGGAATATTTTAAGAGTAAAATGTGCATAAAGAAAAAAGAAATGTAAAACATCTTTGGGGAATTCTTGCACTTCACTAATATTTCAGCCTCTCTAACTTATTCAAATATCAGTTCATCAAAATACTAATATAATGAGAAGATGACCATTTTAGAAACACAAGTGGGAATTAACAACACACAAAAAGCTTCGATAAACATGCATGAAACGGAAGTTTCAATGGTCTTGATATTGCTGTAAGTGTCAGGGTTCTGTCACTTCTGTCTAGTCTACTTCTTGGTTTTGTGACAGAGCCCATGCCTTCATGTCATTTTTTGTCTTGTACTGTGTAGCACACAGCTTGTGTTTTACGCTAGATGTGTGCTTTAATGTTGTCATGTTTTGTGTGAACGCGTGGTTTATGAGTGTTCTCATTGGCTGCGTGTTCATGTCTCGTTTGGTGTGAGCAGATGGCTTGTAATTTGTTTTACTGGCCATGTGCTTGTGTTTTTGTCATGTTTGGTGTGAGCACATGGCTTGTCATGTATGTTTCCTTGCGTCATGTGCTCTCCTGTTGATTGTCTAGCCCCTCCCATCTTGTTACTTGATTTTGATTTATTTGCCCCACCTGTCCTCCCTATGATTTATTATCCCTATGTTTGCAGTCCTGTGCTGGTTTGTCCTCGTATGTTTACTCTTGTTTGTTCCTCCTGTGTCGTGTCGTGTTGTGTCAAGTCTTCCCCCTCAGGGTAGTTTTTGTTTGTATTTTGTTTTATTTTTATTATTAATAAAAAGCCCTTGTTTCCTGCAATTGAGTCCTCGCTACTTCCACCTACCCAAAACCTGACAGTAAGATTGAGGGGAAATGTTTTAATTAAAGATTATGAGGACACATTATTTTTTTTTTTTTAAATAACGGATGTGCACAGATAAATCATTTATAATAAATACTGCAATATTCCATAAAAAACAAGAACTGTCCATTTTGATTTTATGGTGACTAATGATTGATCAAGAAATCACAAAAAGGTGTTTTTTTGTTGTTTTTTCCTACTTTTATTCAGCATAGAAAAAAATATGAGAGTTTACATACTGTATATGCAGTAGTCATTTGTACTTAACTCCCCCGCACAAAGTATTATACTAAAATTCAGACCAAACACCTGTTGTGCAATTTCAAAATTGATAGGCTGCATTAGACAGATGCTTTTGTCCAAATCACCTACAGTAAAGTGCTTTAAAGTACATGGGGTCCCTGGGAAATCCAATCGGACAATTGAAAATAATAAATGGCCTTAATGCACGAGGTGGGAAATGTTTTGTTGGATGTTTAAAGCTACAGTCTGTAACTTTTGGCACTCTAGCGGTTAATAGAACCGCATGCGTCTTGTGGAAGAACATTGCAGGGATTAAAGTGAAAAAAATTCTTCTGACTGAATTTTTTTTCAGGCTAAATCATATTCCTTTAACTTTATTTAAATATTATAAGGGGAGATGTTTTGCACCGCTTTAATATTGCCAGTTTGCGTATTTTAAAAGCTATTTTAATCTATGAAAAAAAAAACTTAGCTTGACAAATAATCAACCATCTACATAACTTTTCAGTGCATGTTTTTATTTATCTTATAAGACCAAACAATGATAAACTATATTAATATATAGTTTCTCTAATGGCAAATCGTTTTGGCTGAGGGCAAAGTGAAGTTTCATAACTTTATATATTTAGGCTATTTAACTTTGTAGCCTATTAGAGAGCTGACTAATGTTTGACTGAATTGTTTGCTTTATTTCTCATTGTAGATTATTTTAGCCAACCTATTACTTATACTTTTATACTAGATATTATTGATCATTAAAACTGACATTTAACAAAAAGAGACAGGGTTGAATAATGTTATATATTCTAAAATATATAAAATATTCTTAATATATATTTTACTATGCATTCTCTTCACTGTATGGGTACATGCATAATAAAATAAAACGATACAACCCTTCGTTCTCCCGAGTCGAACTTGGCAAGTCCGAACTACCAAGGACGCAAGTCCGAAGTTTGCGTAGCCTACTTGGTATTGAGAAACGGCCAATATTGACCCTCGTTCTGTTTTCCATCATGCACGTTTGCGTTGACTTAATATGCACGCAAACGCACCAGGGTTCGATAGAATCAAGTTGAGTGAAACCCACCAGACCAACGCTGCGGGGGGCGCCGCGAACAAACGGGCTCGGGCGGCAGCAAACGTGCTGTAGCCTTACATGCACTTCTCCAAAACTAAGATTAATTGAGTGAACACGGACCAGTTTTTCCGTGAGCGGGAATTGAAAACCCGGAGTGGACCATGAGCGAAGTGATTACAGAATGCTTACGCCGCCTTCACACTGGCAGTTGAAATCAGCTCCGTAATAAGCAATACGGACGTCGTACTACACAGTGAAAAGACGGAAGCGGGTAGAACAAAAATGGCGGAGAGATTAGAAAGGTTGATTCTGTCAGTTCTGTATGATCTCTCTGATGAGGGTTATAGAGATATTAATAGGAAGGCTGCTGCGTGAGGAAAGTTGCTCAGGACGTTGACATGTCAGGTCGGCTAAAAAATGTGATATAGTGGTATAATTTATACCAATATATCACATTTAGTTCGATGTCTGCCTACAATTTAATTGTATTAACTGCCCTAATAACGTTAGCAAATCATGAAAATAAAAAAATGACATGACAACTTAACTTTTAATAAAATAAATTATGATTTTATAACGATAAGAATTCAGGTTTGTTTATCAGTATCATAGCAACGCTAACTTCCGCTGGAATTGTCAGATAGGAACCATCCTTAGCTTTTCGCAAGAGTTCAATTTTTTGAACGCATCCGGATGACCAACGGACACGATTTTCTTCGCACCGCACTCGGTCGGAGCCGTTTTGGACCCATTCGCATGTGGTCTGCGAATCTCCATAGGAAATGAATGACTTCCGGTCGTTTCGGAGCCGTATCGGAGCTGATTTCAACTGCCAGTGTGAGACGGTGTTAGAGTGGAGAGAGGAACGTGCTTTAGCTCCAATCCAGGCTTTATCACATCCCCCTCAGCAGGGTGAATACACGTCGCCTTTCCTTAATTTAAGGAAAATTAACATTTATCACACTATTTGAGAAAAGAAAGCCTATTTACGGCCTTAAATTTATGAAAAGTGAATTTAAGACATTAAGGACAGACGGGAACCCTGCAATTGACGGAAATCCGTCATAGACTCGCTGCAATTAACGGAAATCCGTTGTACCGACGGAGAACTTTAATCCCTGACATTGTAGCCGGAGCTACTTCTCTTTGTTTATGTTTATGACAAGTCACACAGGTACTGGGTTAAACCGCAGCGGTGCGACCCAAACCAGTGTAAAATAGTCCCAATATAAACACTTATTATATATGTACCATAGTGATTCAGAATAAGACAAAAACACGGTTTGGAAAATTGGTTCATGTTGTAGTTGCTTATTAGATCAAATTTGAACACAAAAAGTTACAGACCGCAGCTTTAAAGTCCCCCTGTGGTGAAAATCAAGCTTTTAATGTTGTTTATATGTAGGGTTGGGTATCGGTTGGGTTTTATCCGATACTAGTACCTACTCGGTATTTTTTAAACGGTTCCGGTGCTTAAACGGTTCTTGATCCGGTTACTTAAAACAATACCATTTTATTTACATAAACACTTAAATCTTTAAACAATATAAATAGAACATATGATAATAATAAATAAACCAGTATAAAAAAAAAATTCACATTTACATAATATCAAATAAAACAATATATCAAACAATGTAATAATACTGGAGATTATTAGAGATTACTACCAGGGTAATCTAATGTCGACATGGCTCCAGGTTCCCATGTTTTGTCTGCTGGATCCAGTCATGTAAGTTATCTGGTCGTTGTACTAGTTACGGCAGCGCTTAGCTTGGCGAGTTTGGTATTTCGTTCCCACTGCATCTTAGCTAAGCAGCGTTGAGTGAACCTATGAGAGAGAACATCTCTGGGTACTGATGTAACCTATGTTCTCTGAAAAGGGAACAAGACACTGCGTTCGCTGCCAAACTGCCGACAAGCTTCGTTTTTCGGCAGAGAAATCTGAGGACCAGATGATGGCGCGCGCGAGCGTCGAGGCGGCACCCGTGCCATCAGCCAACGAATTGCCGTGATTCTATATGGGCTTCAGACAATCGTCACAGAGAGGGCGTTCTGACGCGTAATTTTACACCTATGCCCGCAAATTAATTCCCGGAATCAAGAGCGAGCGAGCAAGAGCGCGCATGCGAGACAGAAGAGACTGTGCTCCAAGCCGTATAGCGCGTGCACGGCGGAGAAGGAGAGAGCTCGAGACCTTAAAGCCCAATTTATACTTCTGCGTCGAACTTACGCCGTAACTACGTCGTAGGCTGTACGTAGCGCGCGTACCCTTCGGCGTACCCTGACGTGCACCTCTCCAAAAATGTAACAACGCGTCAATTCTACGCCGACGCAAGCGCTGTGATTGGTCTGCTCAAACCGCTCCCTCGGGTTTCACATGCTCCCTCTGCGTGCGTCAACGCGGACAACGACGCAGAAGTATAAATTAAAACCAAAGCGTAGTCTACGGCGTAGAGGCTCCGGCGTAGGTCCGACGCAGAACTATAAATCAGCATTAAATCAGCCATTTTTGGAGAGGTGAACGTCAGGGTACGCCGAAGGGTACGCGCGCTACACACAGCCTACGACGTAGCTACGGCGTGAGTTCGACGCAGAAGTATAAATTGGGCTTTAGGTCCGTGTGTGTGCGCGTGTGCCTCATGAAGCGCATGTAAGACAGAGAGTCAGGCACCGAAATTTTCGTTCTAATTCGGTCTGGTTACTACCGTTTACGTCGGAACCGGTTCCCTATTGGCACCGCGTTTCGGTACCCAACCCTATTTATATGTCTATGTGGTGTTTTTAATATGCTTTAAAACAAACCATGTGTAAATTCATAAGTCGACAGCATCGCTGAGTATTTTCTCCTTAAAACTGAGACAGTCTCAAAAACACGGTTTGAAATCGCTGGTGTTTCTGACGTCACAAACTACCTTGTAACCAATCAGATCAACGTGTGATCGTCAACGAGTGGATCTCTGAGTGAGTGAGTAAGTGGAGGCGGGGCTCATTTGCATATTCATAGAACTGTGGATACTAAATGAAGAAAGGGTGTAGAATTACATTCATGCTATTTTAAGGCAGTTTAAATATGTAATTTTGGTTATCAAAGATGAGTTTTAAGGGAAAAAATGATTGACTAGGGGGACTTTAAAGTGTATAATAAAGTTGGATGGATGGATTATAATATTATTTGAAATATTAGTGGAGGCCAAAAATTACCCCTACATTGAAAACAAGACTTTTTAAAATAGTGAGTCTCCGACCCTCATTTACTAACTGATAAAGATTTCTAAAACAGTTCTGGATAGAACCAGAACCGATTCATTAATATGCCGTGGATGCACCTGATATTCCTAACCCATGATTTTATCTGAATGAAAGAGTAATGGCCGCAGAATCTGAGGTCTGTGCAGTAGATTGTAGGCATGAATAATGGTTTGATCCACTTTGATAAAATATCTCCCTGAGCTACGCTGAACTTCGTGACTGCTCTGACTAACTGGAGCAGAATGAGTCGCGAGCGTCGGGGCAGCCGTAAGTGCTCAGAACATGCAATACGTATTGATCTTCGCTGAAGCTAGAAGTCGTGTGAGTGCCCCTGAATGACTGGTAACTGCAATAGATTCAGTGACACATGCAATCTAAGACACCAGCACTGAAAAGGCTGTCTAAGTGGAAAGGGGAAACTTCCACAGTGAAAACAGTGCATTTATGGAGAACGGCCTGTCATCACTATGTCCTTTCACAGTTGTGTCACTCTTGCATCAACAGGAAAATAAATCAAAGTAATGGGAAGAAAGATGTTTGTGTGTGTCCACAAACTAAATGGATGTTTCCTGTCGGTTTGGCTTTCAGCTGCGCGAGTGCAAGCGAGCCGGGGTGGATATGAATATGAAAGTCTGCTCAAGATGTTGTTTGTTGTTTCTCTGTTCCTCTTGCTTTGTTTTCCACTTTGCCGAGTTTGATAATTCTATGATTTTTTTGAGAAAGCCGGTGTTCAGTTTCCCAGTTAATTATGCATACTGCGATGCCTCTCATTAAGGATTTGTGAAAGGACAATAGAGATTAAATCTTGGGCTTTTAGCTACGTTATCAGGCAGAAACAAATGTCAAAGAAAGTAAAGATGTAGAATAAAAGCATGACTCCAATCAATTCGTCATGGTGAAGGTCAAAACATTTTCCTCACGGTATTTCAGCTTATTTGTGGGCTTGTAGATCAAACAAGGAGAAGAAAGCCATGATGTCGTGTACACACTTACGCAAAGGATCATGCCCTTACAAAAAAGCACAGTGATGTATTATTAGATGGTAATACCGTAGTACCGAATGATTAATATTCATTGTGTTTCCTGTAAGATTCAGAACAATTTATTATGGTATCTATCCTCAAACCACGATTTTGCTGTGGTATTATATTTTTAATAGTTCATGTTTATTAACATAACATAGTGAAACTGTTTTGGTTTTAACTTTTTTATAATTTTTATTACCAGTTTTACTTGAAATATCATAGTTAAACTATGGTTACTGTAAAACAATGGTAAATATGTGGTCTTACTACAATTGTCACTGGTTCATTTCCAATTCCTAAAGGACTATCCAAAAAAAGGTGTTTACAAAAAAAAAAAAATATATATATATATATAATTTGACCATATTGTGTCCATATCCTAAAATCATAGTATTACCATTGGTTTGGTTTTACTGTTGTATCTATGGTACCAAATAAATAAATACCTTTAGCAAAAAATAAATCATAATGCTACCATGGTATCTCCATATTTTACTATGGTAAAATTAGCCATGGTGTTTCTATAGCAAAACCGTGTTTTTTGGGTAGATTCATTGGCATTTTCACACCATACTGTACATTAATTTCCAAAAGGAAGAATTTACACAAAAACATGGCAATACCACCATAAGTTTAGTACTTTCTTGTTTGTGGTGTGTGTGTCTCTTTTTCTCTCTCATTCTCTCTGTCTTAGCATGGTTCTTCTGTGTGTAACCCAGTACCTTGTTCATCAGGTCCCACGATGGCAGAAGACAGAGAACGAATCACTGCTTGGCTGATACCAGCTGGAGCACCGACGACAGCGACTGCAGAACCACAGAACAAATACCACTTTAGAAAACTGTTAAGATTAATAGTAATCAACACATAGACCTCCATATATAAAATATAGCTTACACAACAAAAACATTCCTTAAAGTTACACATAAGCCACAATTAACTAATCTGGTGAGACTAGAGGAATGTAACCAGTTCTAAAGTAAGTGAATCTCAATGGAAAATTCAATAATTTATGAGCTTAATCTATATGCATGGAATTCTGAGAGGTAATTGTGATCACAGAGCATGGGCTTTCTCTAATAGCTCAGAATGTAAAGTCTCGGCAGCCTGATCATGCATGATCAAGAAAAGCAGATCCTCAAGAGAACAAAATGTTTTCTGGATTTGCGTTGATGCGTATGCGGTGAGCTGTATCTGTGCACACGTCCGTGTGTGTGTGTCGGTTCTACACACACCACACATGCGCTGTACAAGCAGAATAGAGGTTATGACTCCCGTGTGCCGCCGCTGTGCCCCTCATTATCACAGCCAAAAGAAAAGACCAGCATGCAAATTTCCACCTTCCCTGGCACTGAGTATTCATCAGAGCCGCTGCTCATCTCCCTTTAAAAGGCTTTAGTCCGCCACGTCCATTAGAATAACAATTTCCTCAATCATTTATTTCATTAACAGTATTAACTCTGATCCGGCTGTCTCTCCCTGAGAGTGTCCGTCTTCCACAATGTTATCATTACTCACGACTCTGAGAACGCTTCTGTGGAGGTGTAGCCCTTCTGGAACAAGGCAAGTGAGGACGTGAGCCATAAAAACTCTGGTCAGGTACACCCTTTTTTTCAGAGCATTTACCCATTTGACTTGTCTTGTTAAAACAGTCAGCTCAAGTGAAGAACGTCAGGCCTCGAGTGGAAATGCTCGCTTTGTGCATGTCACAAATAAAGAAATGTACATTGTTTTAGGAAAGAGAGATGTGCTTTGATGCTCGCTGGCAGGTTTGAAATAGGGTCAGTTGTGTTTATAACCGTCTTGAAATTTCTGAGAGTAAATCCTTAACGTGTAAAAACATGTCACGGTAAATCACATTTTACTTTGAATGATTTTAAAGATTTTTGTAACAAATCTCTTTGAATTTATTCAATCAAAATTAGTGTAGTATAGACTAAAATTTAAAGTCTAAAATAATAGACTAAAACAGCACTATTGTGAAATATTATCACAATGTTTTCTATTTTAATATAATTTAAAATGTAATTTATTCCCGTGATGGCAAAGCTGAATGTGTCTAATATGTTGATTTGCTGCTCAAGAAACATTTCTTATTATTATCATCAATGTTGAACGCAGTTATACTGCTTAATATTTTTGTGGAAAGTGTGATACTTTGTTTTCAGGAATTTCTGATGAATAGAGAGTTCAAAAGAAAAGCATTTATTTTAAATAGAAATATTTTGTAACATAAATGTCCTCGCTATTACTTTTGATCAGTGTAATGCATCCTTACTGAATAAAAGTATATATATATATATATTTTTTTTTTTTTATTAGACAGTAGTGTAATATATAATATTTAAAATAATTACAGTATTTCACAGGGCTTTTCTTCATTATGATATCAGGAGAGTTGACATTTCACCCTGGCATTTTTTACTCTACACCCATAAGAAAGCAACAACATGCTTATCATAGAAGATTTGTATTCAAGGTATTGTATGTATGAATTGCATTTGTAATGTCCTTTTGAATTAATTAACAGGCCTGGGCAAAATAAATGAGCGTCATGTCATTGACCCTTCTGCAAAATTAACTTGACATAATGATTTTATGGATCATTCTTCATGCACAATATCTTTGCAAGGAGCTTCATTGAGTCAATACATCATTTAAATGAGTCATGATGAACTTACCGAGGAAGACCATCCATGTGTTGTTTGAGAAGGCGAGTAGGACGTAAGAGGCGATTCTGAACACAGCGCTGAGTTTTGCTAAAGTCATCTCTTTAATACACCTCATCAGCACAGGGAACAGACCCAGCAGACCAAAGCCCTGTCAGAGAGCATCACAGACGTTAGATCTGTGCTGGCATAAAAAAAAACTGCCATCATTTGGTTGACACTCAGTCAATTATAACTGAAGCACCCTATTGTATTTAAATGCCTTGAAAATGAGCAAAGAATGTAAATGGAACAAAACCTAAATGGATCCATTATTATCTAATCAGCTAGTGGTCATTGTTAGCTTACCCAAATTCACTTCACTTTAAAGGGGTGGTAAAACACGATTTCACTTTTCTGACTTTAGCTAGTGTGTAATGTTGCTGTTTGAGCATAAACAACATCTGCAAAGTTACAGCGCTCACAGTTCGAAGCAAAGGAAGATATTTGCTTTTAAAGAAATCAATTTCTAAGGACTACAGCAAACGGCCGGTAGGAACTACACGACATTCATCCATGGTTGCTGACATCACTAACCCCAATACTTACATAAACCCCTCCTCCGAGAATACTAAATAAGGGCGAGGCCATTTTTGCTTTGGAGAAGAGTTGTTGTGGTATAGTAGGCTGTTGTTGCCGCAATGCCGTCGAAATTCTGTTATTTTCATCCCGGTTGCAGGTTCACTTTGTTCAGCCTTCCTAGGGTCGGGGGAGTTAGGGATCAATGGTTAAAATTTATTTTTAACTCTGTCCTTCATAATTATCAAAGAGTATAGAAGTAACAAGAGGCGAAACTCCGTTGCAGTTTTGGTAACAATCGCTAGATGGCGCTGCTGTCGCGCTGACGCCATTTTGGACTGAACCAACGGTTTTACCGTTAGCACAACTGTACAGCATAATGTCTGGAAATAATTGGAAACAAAGAAAACAGTGTTCTGCCATCAACTGCAACATCTAGCAGTGTACAACCAATCAACTAGCATTTCATAGATTCCCCAAAGATCCAGAGAGGTAAAGTAGAAAAGGTTTTTATTAACGTTAAAGTGAGCAGCGTACGTACGTCTCCATACGTAAATAGAGGCATGGATGTACAACAGTGTTGCAGGGAAGTTGTGTGTGACAAGGAAAAGTGCAAAAACACTCTAGTTTACATGGTGAAACTATTCAATAGAGTCAGAATCCATCATATATTACGGACCCAAAATCGACGACTCTCACAGCCCAAAACAGAAGCGAAACAGATTTGTTTGTTTTTTATAGCTAAGTCATCTGTAAATCTGTACATAAACTCTCTCTTTCTGTATCAAATGTAACATGTGTTGTACAAAGTTTTTATCAGTCAAGATTAATTTAATTATAATAAAACTAAAGACTAAAACATAGAACAACTAATATACTTACCATTGCCATTCTATTTGTAGTAAATGTGTGCACTTTACTTGCACAATGTTTGATTTGTTGTGTGTAATGCAGCCAGAAAAGATGTGATCTACTTACCATCACCAATTGTATTACTGTTCATTTTGTGATGATCTTCTATTACTATAAAATATTCTCTCTTGACTAATGTGTTGTCCCTTTCACCTAACTTACTCACTGTTCATTGTGTTTTGGCTTTTTCAATGAATTTGTTAATCATTTCATGAGGAACATGGGCTGTTGTTACTGGTGTTGTAAAATTGTGCTGTATGAAAACGGGAGTTATCCCTAAAAGTTATTGGGATAAATAAACAGCATATTTGACAGCTTCATGCTCTATGGTGAAATCGTTTAATAAACTGATCCATAAGCATTATTTTGTTGAACATTATTCAACACGCCGTTTTAGTTTAGACTATAGAGATATTAAAAACTACAAACTACTATTTAGTTCCCTTAACCGCTTTTGAATTGGAACCGGTATCGTTCAATTCTATGACAGCTGTGTTGCGTTCAGTCCAAGATGGCGGAGCTGCAGCTCTGCGCATGGACGCATTTGTTGCAATGGAACGTTCTATTGAGTTTCGCCTCTTGTTACTTCTATAATCTTTGTAATTATTACCCAAATCTCGCTCTCTGTGCTGCACATGTTACGGAGGAAAGCTTTCACAATTCAATTCAATTCAATTCAAATGTATTTGTATAGCGCTTTTCACAATACACATTGTCTCAAAGCAGCTTTACAGAAAGTGCATTTCGGAAATGTACATAGAAAAATACAGTTAGTTAATCATGTATTAATTTATGGCATAACATATCGCCGGCTTTGAGTCGTCTCTTCACAGGCGTCGAGTCGTCTCTTCACAGGCGTCGAGTCGTCTCTTCACAGGCGTTGGGGGATCTGAAGTCTCCGTGAGAGGCTGGATACAAACTGGAGCTGACGAACGCTATTTACTTCGGGACTAGCGTCCCGAGATAACAGCAGAAAGGCAGATGGGAAATAATTAGCATAGCTGATGTTCATAATGTTAATGCATTCGAACTGATTCAGCAGTAGTATTAAAGGTTAAGCATTAAGTGAATGCTTGGTTAAAGAGATGCGTCTTTAATCTAGTTTTAAACTGGGACAGCGAGTCTGAGTCTCGAACAATATCAGGAAGGCTATTCCAGAGTTTAGGAGCTAAATGTGAGAACGCCCTTCCTCCTTTAGTGGACTTCGATATCCTAGGAATGACCAGAAGCCTCGAATTTAGTGATCTTAAAGAGCGCGGTGGGATTGTATGGCGATAGAAGGTCTGTTAAATACACAGGAGCTAAACCATTTAGGGCTTTATAGGTCAGTATTAATACTTTGTAATTGATACGTAACTTAATAGGTAACCAGTGTAGAGATGATAAAATAGGTGTTATATGATCATATTTTCTTGATCTAGTAAGAACTCTAGCGGCTGCATTTTGCACTAACTGTAGCTTGTTTATTGAGGATGCAGGACAACCAGCTAATAAAGCATTACAGTAATCTAGTCTCGAGGTCATGAATGCATGAACTAACTTTTCTGCATCAGAAACAGATAGCATGTTACGTAGCTTAGCAATGTTTCTAAGGTGGAAAAAGGCTGTTCTTGTAATATATGAAATATGATTTTCGAAAGTCAAGTTGTGGTCTAGTATAACACCCAGGTCTTTTACTGTAGTGGATAAAGTAACAGGACATCCTTCTATATTAAAGTTGTATTGTAAGGGATTTTGTGGGTAGTTTTTTGGACTAATAAGTAGTACCTCCGTTTTATCTGAATTTAATAGCAGGAAATTACACGTCATCCAGCATTTTTTATCATTTAGACACTCTGTCAATTTAGATAAGTTAGTGTTTTCATCTGGTCGTGATGAAATATATAATTGAGTGTCATCAGCATAACATTGGAAATTAATTCCATGTTTTCTTATAATATTACCAAGTGGCAGCATGTATATTGAGAATAGCAGAGGGCCTAACACCGATCCTTGCGGCACTCCATAGTCTTCTGACGTTATCTTTGATTTTTCCCCATTTAAACAGACAAAATGATCTACAATCTTCGCGAGCTCAATGCAGGATTCGAACAACGGCTTGTCGTGAAAGATGGAGCAGTTCCAACTTTAAGAACGGAAGCTGTTGTTTACGGGCCACAACCTGTAAGTATGATTTATTTTTCGTCGATGTGTTGTCCTGTAATAGTTCGTATTGTTAATTGTACGTTGTAGCATGGAAGAAAACTAATGACAACGCTGTTTGGCTCTGCAAACCAGTTTGTTTATGCTCATTCATACTTAACGTTATCCGACAAACACCTAACGTTACAAACTTTTTTTTATCTCAACAGTGATCTTGGAATTAGTGTAAATTATTCTTTGATTAGAGCTTTTATGTTTATCTACATGCTTGTTTATCTACAGGCATGCTAAACATGGTTCTGTGTTTGATTTGGCTACTGTAGTAAAGCTAATGTTTAGTGTTCGTTTTGGGTTTAGTTCTGGCGACAGATATTTGTCTACAATCGTTCTAAAAATACAAAAGTAACGGTGGCATACAGTCAGTATGATCATATATATACAGTCAGATCCGCAGTCTTTACTCAAAATAATCCCTTTGAGGACTGTAGTATAATTTGTTAGAACAATTATATAATAATTAGTACAATAACAGCGTATCTAAAAAGTAATGAGACAACAACAAAAAACAAACCTTTCTGAAACGTCGTTTAACAGCCGTTCTTGAACAGGTTCTGCTCGATCCTCTTCAGTAACATTCTCTGGGTCCGATTGGTTTTATTGACGCCCTTTTTTATAATACACCAAAGCACAAACTACCGTTAAAGGTAAGGGGCGTGACATTTCCAGAAAACGTGCACTAGACGGTTAGCGAATCACAACACACTGGGCCAGCTAACCATTCTGAGCCCATTGCGTATTTTTGAGGGACTGGCTTCATAGAACCAGGAAACCATCCGACCGTTTTTACAAGGAGGGGCAGAGCAGTGTAGAATAAAGGTAAAATATATGAAAAATAAAGCAATTTTTAAAAAACAAAGCATGAATACGTTACAGTGCACCCCACAAACACAATCAAGCCTTCGAAAAATGTGTTTTACCACCCCTTTAATATCCATGTATTAAAAAAAAAAAACTTTAACAGCATTAACCATACATGTAATCCAGAGTACCTTGCAAAAACGTGATTATTAGCTAAGCCAGCCTAATATACCTCCTGCCAAAATATGAGATGACATTAAAAATATCTTGCAGTTTTTCCCCATGGTATCAATGTCAAAATTTTGGTCGATTTCAAGCCCTTATATGTATTTGCCTTAATGTTGCTATTCATTTGCAAAAGTGTTCTGAGTGATTTGTAGCTCATTTCTAGGTGGTTAATATTGTTAATATTCGCTAGAGGCTTAGAGATATGTGTCTCAGGTCCCTTCTAAAGTGTAAATATATGGAATATTTCTCCTGTATTTTATCACCAATTATTTAGGTTGTACTATGATCTATGTAGGCTGTAATTCAAAATTGTTAAAATGATGCTGATGTCGAATAATGTAATATAAAAGTTGCATAATATCTGAAATGCATGATCAGGGCACTACTCGGGGGTTCAGCTTGTATAAAAACAAAGCCCATACATATTTAGATTATCTCAGATGCGTCAAACCAGTGCATTAATTAACCTTCAGGGTTTGTGCCTGATGAAACCGTGTCAAAAGCAGTCCGGCTGTTTCACTCAGAACGGCTGAGAGCACTTGAAAGCGGACTCACCTGTGTCCACGCGTGTGAGGTGCGCGAGACGAGACTCATTTGCCCTGTCTGCTCATGCAAACAGTTCTGATTTAATTACCCTGCCGGCCCGGCGAGGGCCCGGTGTCAACAGACTTTGCCATCGCCTCTGGTTCGCAGCAGAAAACATAATGGGAATGCATAAACATTCCACGGAAAAGGTCAACGCTCCGTGTTTTTACTTTCATCAACTCATTAGAGCCTGGAGTGTTTAATAATTCCTCTCCAACTCCACGCCAGCCTAATTACAAGTCAATTCCAGCCCTGCAGCCATTTATAAAAACCGCGAGCGTGGAGCCACGCATGTGAGCCAAGATTCTGATGCCTGAGATCTTTAGAAGCACAAGATCAGCGATGCCTTTGTGTTTAAAAAAGTTCCTTTGTCTGTCCTTTTATTTCCTCAATTGACTCTTTCAATTGCGGTTAATTAAAGTTTTTTGCTTAGCGTATTGGGTGGCGCTCGCTAGCTGACAGAGTGTATAATAGGTCCCATCAGGATCGATGCATTCGGCTTCCACACAAAAGGCAGCAAAGCGATCGGAGCCCCAGCGGTGCATCCCGGTCTATGGAGAGCCGTCACCTCACCAATCAGGAAGGGTGCTCTTTAAACTGGCAGGCTTTGTTTAAGTGCCACTCTAAGACACAGCATCGACCTGCTCAGAAAAAGAGTTTCCCATGTCAGGTGACAAAAACAACCCGTTTCCCATCACGACTGCTGTACAGACCATCTCAAACTGCAGCGCTATTCCAACACAATCTCATTAAAGTGCGTATCTACCACGAATGTTATTTCTCATGCCATTTATACGTCAAAAATGGTTTTAGCGTGCATATGCTACGCACTGAAAACCCCTAGGGGTGGGGAGTGCGTGCCATAAAGTGCGTATCATATGCACGCAAAAACTAATTTTGGCGTATAAATGGCACGAGAAATAATATTCGTTGTATAGATACGCACTTTCATGAGATCGGACTCGCTATTCAGCTAATGCCACGGTGAAGAAACACCACAATCAATAGTAAAACTCAAAATTCACTAGTTTTACTTTCTTCCCAAAAAACAGAACATACTGCAGTATTGTTTGATCATATCTGTGAGAAATGTACGCTAGTTAAAAATGTTGGGGTCTTAAGATTTTTTAAGTGCTTTTGAAAGATGTCTCTTATGCTCAGCAATAATACAGTAAAAAACACAGTAAAAACAGTAATACTGTAATGTATTGGTACCATTTAAAATACCTGTTTTCTATTTAATATATTCTTAAATATAATTTATTCCTGTGATGTCAATGCTGAATTTTCAGCAGCCATTAATCCAGTCTTCAGAAATCATTCAAATATCCTCATTTGGTGCTCAAGAAAAATTTTGCATTATCGATGTAGAAAACAGTTGTGCTGCTTAATATTTTTATAGAAAGTGTGATATATTTTGTTCATATGGAAGCTTGTTTCCGCCATGTAATAATTTTTTTTAAAGATAATTACGACTTTTTATCTCACAATTCTGACTTTTTACAAAAGTCGAGTTACAAAAGCCAATTCTGAGGAGTTTTCTTTCTTACTTTGTGAGTTTATATCTCAGAATTCTGACAATTGAGAATCACAATTGCTAAATATAAACTCGCAATTCCTGAAAGAAATTAATAATTGCAAGTTCTGAATTTGCAATTCTGACTTTATTTCGTGCAATTCTGACTTTATAACTCACAATTGCAAGTTTATATCACACCATTCTGAGGGAAAAGTCAGAATGGCAAATTTATATCATGCAATTTTGAGAAAAAAAGTTTGAATTGTGAGATAAACAGTTGCATTTACCTTTTTAATTTTTTATTCAGTGGCAGAAACAAGCTTCCATGTGTTCTTAAATAAATAGAAAGTAAAAAAAAGTATTTATTTGAAACAGAAATGTTTTTTAACAATGTATAAATCTTTACTGTCACTTTTGATCAATTTAGTGCATTGCTGTTCAATAAAACTATTAATTTCTTTCAGAAAAAAATAAAAATCTTACTGAGCCTAAACGGTAGAGTAAATGGAAAGCAAATGGCTTCAACCCAAAAATATAACTTATCAAATAAAATAGCACAATTAACAAATAACCTTGTAAATATTATAAAACCGACAAACAATGCAATCATGTTAATTATCCAACAGTGCATGTATAGAAGTGTTTCTGCTTCAAAGCAACAGATAAAAAAGGTAACTGAGATAAAGATTAAAACGAGAAATAGACCCAATTACATTTATTAGCATGTGACAATCATTTTCTCATTTAAGATACTTTACTATGATTTTTTTCATATAGTCATAAAGACTGAAACATTGCTGTCCACATTAACCTACATTTTAGTTTTTACAGCATGTGAATGTACATGTGCGTTTGTCGCGGAAGGAAGCTGAATTAACTGATGCTGAAACTGAATGTGTGTTAAGAGTTGTGTTATTATTACCTTATCTTTACCCCATCGTTTTCTTTCTGACTAAATTAAAAAATATACTTTCAAGAAAATGCACGTTTGGTTATTAAAGGGGTGAGCAAGGTCATCGTCAAGTCACCTTTATTTATATAGCGCTTTTTACAATACAGATTGTTGCAGCTTTACAGAAATAACAGGAAAATAATGCGATAAAGATTGTTTCGGCTGTAGAGCAGCTCTAGCCCTCATGTTGTGTTCGGGTCATTTTGACCCAGACCTGAAAATGCTACAGTAGTTAATGTTATTGCATTGGACTAAAATGTACTGACTTTACTCACCCAGAGTCTAACAACTTCCCCACATTTTTTATACTTTTTGTAATTTTTTGTGTGTTTTTTTAAACACTGTAACACTTGTGGTGTTTCCGGCCTACAAAAAATTGCTTATAAATCTCTGATTATACTAAATCATCAACAAATATTGGATTCAGTCATTTGTCAGCTTGTTTTCTTTCGATTAGGACGGGTTTTATATCTCTTTTTGGAATTGATCGAACGTAGGCCTTATTTATCTGATCTTGCATACCTCAGGTTTTGAGTGAAAAAAAGCATTATTTGTGGATCTTTTTGTCAATTTTACATAAAAATATGGGGAAAATATGTGCACTGTTTATCACACTAGTGTGCTTTCATGTTTCACGTTTGAAATGCTTTTATTTTTCACAATCTAGCACAAAGTCACACTTGTGATCATCACACTCCTGGTCAAAAATGACCAGCCTACCAAAAATTGCTTATAAATCTCTTATGTTATTTTATCACTAAATATTGGATTCAATTTTTTTGTTAACATGTTTTCTTTAAATGAATTCTTTAAATAATTTTTATTTATTTTTTAAACTGATTGATCGTAGATCTGAAATTATATTGGTCAAAAATGACGGCCCATTGAAAATGAATGGGGGACTCGAAAATCAGAGAAACAAATATTGTGTTCATCATGTCCATGTTCACATACTGTATACACAATGTGGGCTTGCAAAAATAAAGGCCTCAGACCTGTGCATGTGTGGATACATACAAACTCGCGCAATCCGCGCACATACACTGAAAAAAATTTGGAGTAGGATTTACTTGAAAAAAGCTAGCTAACTTTTTTCACTCAGAAAATGCTAGTAAATTTACAACGATTTGCCAAGTAAAAACCTAAACATATTTATCAGTAGCTTTAATTAGAAATATTTAAGATTAATTTACTTGGAATATGGAATTAAAGGTATAGCGGAGGATTTTCTTTTTCCGGGTGGGTAGCCTATACTATTGGTCCACCTAAGTGTCAATCATTCTGGTGATATGTTTACGTAAGGCCGTCGTAAGTGCGCGTCCCTTCTGCGCATGCGCACTTTCAGGTGTATTATGTGTGATGAGTTACGGTTTCAGCCATTCCTTTGAAAATGGCTGAGGGTCGAAAGAGAAAAAATGTATACGAAGTGTATGATAAGAAGAGAAAGGCCGCAGAATATAGAAACAAGACCAGAGTGATTTTGGGTGAATATTTCACACGCTGGCGTGCGCTAAAAGCACAGGTTGGGCTTCCCACTGATGCCGCAGTCGCGGAGATTCTAGTAAACAGGTAAAGTTTGTCATGCTATTTGGAGAAATCCATTTAAAATCACTGCTAGTAAAAGTTAATGTAAGCTATGATTAGCGATGCTAGCCCGTGAACAAGTCATGCACCGCGTAGACACGGTAAACATCTCAATTTGTCTAAAGTAGCCTTATGACCAAATGGTAAATGGTATCACGCTGAAATATTCTAAAACCTTGTGTGTTCATTTTTGATAATTACAATGTGTTCACCATAGTATTTATTACACAAATGCAACAAGCTACTTCTCCATTGCATATCATGTCTTGAGTCCTCGGCCACTCAACACGTTTAATAGCGTTTCCTCTCGGGAAAAAATAGAGTGTTGCGCATGTGCTTTTTTAAAAAAATTGGAGAGGGCGGGTCTTCTCTAAAATTCGGAAAGATCCTCCGCTATACCTTTAAGTAAACTTTACTTGACCTAGTCAAGTGAAAGTAACAAAGAAAATAAGAAATTTTATCTTGGCTAGTAAAAGGTTGAGTAATATCAATTTAATTGAAATTTCCTTTGCATTACATTTCACCTAAACAATAATATTGAAATTCCAGTATGTGCTTTTACTTAGAACTTCTAAGTAATTTATACTACATCATGTCAGATGTTAAACATCATGTGAATGCAAAGACCTCAATACTTGGTAGAAAATACACAATGACGGTAACATTTGATGGATCGTTTTTGTGTTTGAATGTGTCATTTTGTGCAGAGAATTTACTCGATGTCACAAAATGGCAAGTTACTATAATCCCAACAACAAAAGCAATGATAAAACAGTGTAAATACAGCTGGAAACCAGTGAAAAATCAACCTCATTAATTATTCAAGGTCCAGTGCATGATGGGAAACCCAGTATCAGAAAAGTTGAGTAATTTTTACTTAATTTTATTAAGTTGATATTTACGCTTTCATTTCTACTCGCTTGAATTAAGTACTGATATGGAATTTACTTAGTTTTTTTAATTCTTGCCTGAACTAACTTTTTCATGTAAATTACATTGTTTTTTTTTTCAGTAGTATTTACTTCACCACAAAATCATTTTTTACAGTGTACACACACACTGACACACACATGTTGATGTGCACAAACAAACTATTTTGAGTATTTCAGGCTTTCTTTTTCACAGAGATGAACTTTATCCTCAAAACAGTGAGGCTCAGATCAATGAGGCCTACGATCAATCAGTTTCAAAAATAAATACAAAACTTGTCCTAACTGAAAGAAAACAAGGTGACAAAAATATTGAATACAATATTTGGGGATACAATAGAGTAACAAGTGATTTTTAAGCTATTTTTATTGTAGGCCGGTCATTTTTGACCAGGAACAGCACAAGTGTGTGTGCCATTTTGTACACACACACAAAAAAACTTTCAAAACAAATTTCCTGGTTAAACATAAAGCACACTAGTGTGATAAACAGTGCATATTTTATGTTTCATATTTTATGTAATAAATAACGCCTTTTTCACTCAAAAGGATAAATAAGGCCTACGATTGATCAGTTTAAAAAATAAATACAAAACCTGTCCTAACTAAAGAAATCAAGCTGACAAAAAGATTGAATCCAATATTTGGTGATAAGGTATAGCATAATGAGATATTTATAAGCAAGTTTTTGCACACCGGGAACATCACAAGTGTTGTAGGGTTTTCAACACAGCACCAGGGCTAGAAGAAAGTTTAAGAAGTCTAGAAGTTCAGTTTAAGTAAGTTCAGCATTGATTCATTTCGGTTGTAAAATGACCTTGTGCTCAGCTGTGTGTGCAAGCGCAGAAGAGAATCAAATGAAGAGAAAGCAGAGATACACAGCTGTGTCCAGTTCTGCTGTTCACTGATCTCCAGTCAGAGAGAGCTGACACACACATGCGTCATCAGAGAAAGCATTACTGCATTAAACAACACCACTTACCAACAAGAGCATCCTCACAGAGTTAAAAACCCCGAACAGGGCCGTCGTAAACTCTCTCGGCTCGTACATCAAATACAACAGCAAGATCGACTGATCGCCTGCAGAGACAAATGCACATAAAAACACATGATTATTGATGTCCAGCCTCTCTCCAACTCTTTATTGGCATGACTTTCAAAGATCAATTTTTTTCAAAGCAATACAGTGTGTAATTCAAATGAGATGATTGAATGTTAATTATGAACCTATACAAATAACAATTAAATTAGACTAAATTAAAGATGCTTATATTTAAGACCACTGATGATAACTCATTTTAAGACTTTATGAAACTTGGTAAAGACATTTATATTAATGCGCGTGTCTCTGTGTGGCCTCAGGAGTGACAGTGCTCAGATTGAGTGTTGTGAAAGCTCCCGCAGTGTCTCAGTGTCATCACACACACACACACACACACACACACACACACACACACACACACACACACACACACACACACACACACACACACACACACACACACACACACACACACGACTCCACAGGGCTCATGTTAGATGCGCTGAGCATTCATCACAGCCATCTCAAAGTTGGAACTGCAGTTTTTAAAGTTTTATTTTTAAATGAATGTTTATGCAGTGTTATTTCATTATATATTTCATTTCAAACTCTCTTTACTAAAACTTAATGTATTCTTAAAGGATGAAATAAATAAAAAGTCACCAACAGTTTGTTGTGTTGTACTGTGTGAAAAAAACAAAAACAAAAAAACCAATATATATATATACATATAATATATACATATAGTGTGTGCGTGTGTGCGTGCGTGTGTGTGTGTGTGTGTGTGTGTGTGCGTGCGTGTGTGTGCGTGCGTGCATGCGTGCGTGTGTGCGTGCGTGTGTGTGTGTTGTATATATATATATATATATACATACATATAATGTATACATATTGTGTGTGTGTGTGTGTGTGTGTGTGTTCGCGTGTGTGTGTGACATTTTGACAACAGTTATTACAATTAATTAATAATAAATAAAAATTACTATTAAGAAATCTATTTTTATGGACATTACCAACATAATTTCGAGTAGGTCGATTATTTTAGTAGTATTTATATGAATATCTGCTTACTTGCATGAAATACAAATATGTAAATATGTCATATAAATTGGAAAGTATAGATCATGGTAGTGTTGGTTTAATTATTTATATATTTATATTTATATTTAATTTATTAATATTATTTATAATATAATGTATAACAATTTAAAATAAACAAATATTATTAAATCATAAATAATACATTATTTAATTGAATAATTATTTTCAATTTAATTTAAATATTTAATTATAATAATAGTTATTATTACTATTATATTAAACTGCAGTAACTACAGCATTTTTTTTGGGGGGGGGGGGTTAAATGTTTGTAAATTTTGGGGTTAAATGTGATCTTGACAGGTTTCTTGAGATTAACCTGAATTCTGCTGCGACACACTGAATATGTGTGTGTGTGTGTGTGTGTGTGTGTGTGTGTGTGTGTGTGTGTGTGTGTGTGTGTGTGTGTGTGTGGGTGTGTGTGTGTGTGTGTGTGTGTGTGTGTGTGTGTGTGTGTGTGTGTGTGTGTGTGTGTGTGTGTGTGTGTGTGTGTGTGTGATTTGTGAGGACACAAATGTGTATAATGACATAGGTATTACACTGGTATTACAACTTGAACGTGATTTATGAGGACATTTCATGAGTCCTCATATTTCAGATGGCTTTAAAAACATACTAAGCAGTGTTTTATTAAAAATGTAAAAATGCAGAATGTCTCCTGTGACGGGGAGGTTTAGGGATAGGGGCAGTGTGTGTGTGTGTGTGTGTGTGCGTGTGAGCGTGCGTGTGTGCGTGCGTGTGTGTGTATGTGCGTGTTTGCACTGACCAACAGCCACCAGGTTATTTATGAAGGTGCAGAGAATGAGAAAGTGCAATTTCAGTCTCTCCTGCCCTGACCTCCTCTTGAACACTGCTTTGAAAGACAGCTTGGCGTACTTTAGGACATACAGCTGAGACTGCTCTGCTGGAGAACATTGCACATCTGTCTCCTCTTTATAAGCAGATATACATGTATTTTTCCCCGTCGAAGGGTCTCTCAGCCAAAGCGCAATGTAAAGTAATGCCAGGACATGGCAGCCGATGTAAGAACCGAATGCAGCCTTGAGCCCAAATTCCTGCTCCAAAAATCCTCCAAGCAGGAATCCCACGGTACCGCCAACAAAGATCATGGACTCGGCCACGGCCATACGTAAAGTGCGACTGGAGCTGGAGCCCATGGTCACGTCGGCCAGGTAGCTGAAGGAGCTGAGGAAAATGGAGACATGTCCTCCTGTCAGGCCTGTGAGCGCCGCGGCCAGCAGCGTCCAGTAAACACTGATGTTCCCCAACAGGGATACAGCCAAGAGCAAACCTCCACTCAACAGGGACAACAGAGACGGGAACGCCATGACCCAGCGACGGCCAGCGCGGTCCGACCACGAGCCCAGCATTATAGCCGGCGGGATGGAGAGCAGGCTCAGGGTGGCGTTGAACAGAAGAAGGATGTAGGAGGCTGTCGTCTCAATCTCCACGTCCCCTTTGTGGTGCTCAGGGTTACTGCAGATACTTTCATTCTTCAGCAATTCTTGACATACCTGCAAAAGACTTTCAAAGTAAATTAAAACTATCATCATCGATATTTAAATCACCACAACATTGTCTATTAAACACAACAACAAAATCGACATGTCCTTGAGATTCTTGTCTACTGAAAGCTTTATTTTAAAATGAAAAAACAAGTTTCATCAGCTGAACAATCAGTGTTTAAAACAACAGTACGATTCGTTGAATGTAGTGAACTTCTATTGCTTGCAGCCTCATATTCATTGCTGTCAAAAAATAAATCAACATCTTGTTAAGGTCTATTGCAAACAAATAAAAAATCGTACAGATTTTTGAGCAGGTCAGTAATTTAAAGGTGCAGTGTGTGATTTGTGGTGAGGTTACGAATTGCAACAAACAAAAGTTACGGTGGCCGACAGGAAGTGATGTAATCGTCTGAGACAGCAGAGAGTAGCAGTTCAGCAATGAGGTTTCTTTACGAGGATAAATTAAGAAATTATGTTTACTTAATTATTCAGTAAAACTATATGTTATTGCGAATATTATTGTTACTTGTTCATCATCGTGTCAGTGTTTTATTCGCTGAACTAAGCTTGCTTCCTTGCACGAAGAGCAACATAGTAACGAAACGCGTTTGTCCGTTTAGGGCCACCGTAGAAACATGTCGCCGCATTTCAATGTAAGGGAAAAGCCTGGTTCACCCTATCACTCACTGCGAAGTTCCAACAATAACAACAAAAATAAATGATACAATCATAAAATAATAGTTTTCCAATTAATTTTTTTTTGTAAATCAACATTTAAAAATTGTATAGGGTCGGTAACGACCAAAGTTGTGTAACTGTATACATATATATATATATATATTTTATTTTTTTTTATTTATTTTTTTCTGCACAACTATAATTGAATCTTGACTCTAAATTGTAATGTTGATTCGTGCATTTTCTGTGAAGCTGCTTTGTGTATTGTGAAAAGCAAATAATGTGAATTGCATTAGTACAAAAAGCTGTTGCAAATGTGTCAGTTATCATACGAATCTTCAGAAATTAATTTCGAGACATTAATTTAATCTGCAGGTCAAATATGTAAAACCCCACTCTAGAGTTTGTGTTTTGAACGATTCATTAAAAGAGTTTTGTTTCCCTGTTTGTACACAAGGAAAGCACTAATGCTTATATTTTAACACGTGCAGGCGACTACGATACATTGTGTTTTCTGCAACCCGTTTGACTGCGTATGGATTGGTTTATGATGTGAATCATGAAAATGTAAAAAATGTCCATGCCTAATCATAACATCACTAGGGCGTAATAAACCTAATTGAAGTTGTATATCACATTTGCAATCATGATTTTATTTTTTCTAATTATCAGCTTAATCCTAATGGACCCTTTTAACACACTGTGATGACGAGTTATTAACATTGTTAATCTAGTAGTTTTTTTATTTTCATTTATTTTTTAAATCTAAAAAAAGTATGTCTGTTTACAACATAATACAGTATATACTAATAAACACTATATTATAGTTTGTTATATTACCTTGGCATTCAATTACAGAAAAGCTCCTGATACACATCTGTTTAACTGTGCATTTACTGAATGAGAACTGTGCATTTACTGAATGAGCACTGTGCCACTGTTCGTCCGACTGTTTGCACTGTATTTTATTTTATGTTTTAATTATTCTGATTTCTGTATTTTATCTTTTATTCTAAACTGTTTTAATTATTCTGATTTCTTATTCTGATTATTTTAATTTCTTCTATGTAAAGCACTTTGAATTACCATTGTGTATGAAATGTGCTATATAAATAAACTTGCCTTGCCTTACAAATATCATCTTTCTCTCTTCTGTCCAATATAATTTGTCAAATATGTCAAATCATAGGATCGCGAACATGGATTTTTCTTTTGCTATTGGAGAAAACAGGAATACTAAAAATATATTTGTTGTAGTTTCCACTATAGAAGTTAACCCAACTATGATGACTTCTGCTTCTGAGAAATATGGAAATATGAAAACAAGATAACTGAGATAACACACACTGTCACTCAGAACACAATGAGAGTAAAACACTACACAACCCTCACTGAGATAACACACACTGTCACTCAGAACACACTGAGAGTAAAACACTACACAACCCTCACTGAGATAACACACACTGTCACTCAGAACACACTGAGAGTAAACACACTACACAACCCTCACTGAGATAACACACACTGTCACTCAGAACACACTGAGAGTAACAACACTACACAACCCTCACTGAGATAACACACACTGTCACTCAGAACACACTGAGAGTAACAACACTACACAACCCTCACTGAGATAACACACACTGTCACTCAGAACACACTGAGAGTAAACACACTACACAACCCTCACTGAGATAACACACACTGACACTCAGAACACACTGAGCGTAACAACACTACACAACTCTCACTGAGATAACACACACTGACACTCAGAACACACTGAGCGTAACAACACTACACAACCCTCACTGAGATAACACACACTGACACTCAGAACACACTGAGAGTAAAACACTACACAACCCTCACTGAGATAACACACACTGACACTCAGAACACACTGAGAGTAACAACACTACACAACTCTCACTGAGATAACACACACTGTCACTCAGAACACACTGAGAGTAACAACACTACACAACCCTCACTGAGATAACACACACTGTCACTCAGAACACACTGAGAGTAACAACACTACACAACCCTCACTGAGATAACACACACTGTCACTCAGAACACACTGAGAGTAAACACACTACACAACCCTCACTGAGATAACACACACTGACACTCAGAACACACTGAGCGTAACAACACTACACAACTCTCACTGAGATAACACACACTGACACTCAGAACACACTGAGCGTAACAACACTACACAACCCTCACTGAGATAACACACACTGACACTCAGAACACACTGAGAGTAAACACACTACACAACCCTCACTGAGATAACACACACTGTCACTCAGAACACACTGAGAGTAACAACACTACACAACCCTCACTGAGATAACACACACTGTCACTCAGAACACACTGAGAGTAAACACACTACACAACCCTCACTGAGATAACACACACTGTCACTCAGAACACACTGAGAGTAAAACACACTACACAACTCTCACTGAGATAACACACACTGTCACTCAGAACACACTGAGAGTAAACACACTACACAACCCTCACTGAGATAACACACACTGTCACTCAGAACACACTGAGAGTAAAACACTACACAACCCTCACTGAGATAACACACACTGTCACTCAGAACACACTGAGAGTAAAACACTACACAACCCTCACTGAGATAACACACACTGTCACTCAGAACACACTGAGAGTAACAACACTACACAACCCTCACTGAGATAACACACACTGTCACTCAGAACACACTGAGAGTAAAACACTACACAACCCTCACTGAGATAACACACACTGTCACTCAGAACACACTGAGAGTAAAAACACTACACAACCCTCACTGAGATAACACACACTGTCACTCAGAACACACTGAGAGTAAAACACTACACAACCCTCACTGAGATAACACACACTGACACTCAGAACACACTGAGCGTAACAACACTACACAACCCTCACTGAGATAACACACACTGTCACTCAGAACACACTGAGAGTAAAACACTACACAACCCTCACTGAGATAACACACACTGTCACTCAGAACACACTGAGAGTAACAACACTACACAACCCTCACTGAGATAACACACACTGTCACTCAGAACACACTGAGAGTAACAACACTACACAACCCTCACTGAGATAACACACACTGTCACTCAGAACACACTGAGAGTAAAACACTACACAACCCTCACTGAGATGACACACACTGTCACTCAGAACACACTGAGAGTAAACACACTACACAACCCTCACTGAGATAACACACACTGCCACTCAGAACACACTGAGAGTAAAACACTACACAACCCTCACTGAGATGACACACACTGTCACTCAGAACACACTGAGAGTAAACACACTACACAACCCTCACTGAGATAACACACACTGTCACTCAGAACACACTGAGAGTAAAACACACTACACAACTCTCACTGAGATTACACACACTGTCACTCAGAACACACTGAGAGTAACAACACTACACAACCCTCACTGAGATGACACACACTGTCACTCAGAACACACTGAGAGTAAACACACTACACAACCCTCACTGAGATAACACACACTGTCACTCAGAACACACTGAGAGTAACAACACTACACAACCCTCACCGAGATAACACACACTGTCACTCAGAACACACTGAGAGTAAACACACTACACAACCCTCACTGAGATAACACACACTGTCACTCAGAACACACTGAGAGTAACAACACTACACAACCCTCACTGAGATAACACACACTGTCACTCAGAACACACTGAGAGTAACAACACTACACAACCCTCACCGAGATAACACACACTGTCACTCAGAACACACTGAGAGTAAAACACTACACAACCCTCACTGAGATAACACACACTGTCACTCAGAACACACTGAGAGTAAAACACACTACACAACTCTCACTGAGATTACACACACTGTCACTCAGAACACACTGAGAGTAACAACACTACACAACCCTCACTGAGATGACACACACTGTCACTCAGAACACACTGAGAGTAAACACACTACACAACCCTCACTGAGATAACACACACTGTCACTCAGAACACACTGAGAGTAAAAACACTACACAACCCTCACTGAGATAACACACACTGTCACTCAGAACACACTGAGAGTAAAACACTACACAACCCTCACCGAGATAACACACACTGTCACTCAGAACACACTGAGAGTAAACACACTACACAACCCTCACTGAGATAACACACACTGTCACTCAGAACACACTGAGAGTAACAACACTACACAACCCTCACTGAGATAACACACACTGTCACTCAGAACACACTGAGAGTAAAAACACTACACAACCCTCACTGAGATAACACACACTGTCACTCAGAACACACTGAGAGTAACAACACTACACAACCCTCACCGAGATAACACACACTGTCACTCAGAACACACTGAGAGTAAAACACTACACAACCCTCACTGAGATAACACACACTGTCACTCAGAACACACTGAGAGTAACAACACTACACAACCCTCACTGAGATAACACACACTGTCACTCAGAACACACTGAGAGTAACAACACTACACAACCCTCACTGAGATAACACACACTGTCACTCAGAACACACTGAGAGTAACAACACTACACAACTCTCACTGAGATAACACACACTGTCACTCAGAACACACTGAGAGTAAACACACTACACAACCCTCAATGAGATAACACACACTGTCACTCAGAACACACTGAGAGTAACAACACTACACAACCCTCACTGAGATAACACACACTGTCACTCAGAACACACTGAGAGTAACAACACTACACAACCCTCACCGAGATAACACACACTGTCACTCAGAACACACTGAGAGTAAAACACTACACAACCCTCACTGAGATAACACACACTGTCACTCAGAACACACTGAGAGTAACAACACTACACAACCCTCACTGAGATAACACACACTGTCACTCAGAACACACTGAGAGTAACAACACAACACAACCCTCACTGAGATAACACACACTGTCACTCAGAACACACTGAGAGTAAAAACACTACACAACCCTCACTGAGATAACACACACTGTCACTCAGAACACACTGAGAGTAACAACACTACACAACCCTCACTGAGATAACACACACTGTCACTCAGAACACACTGAGAGTAACAACACTACACAACCCTCACTGAGATAACACACACTGTCACTCAGAACACACTGAGAGTAACAACACTACACAACCCTCACTGAGATAACACACACTGTCACTCAGAACACACTGAGAGTAACAACACTACACAACCCTCACTGAGATAACACACACTGTCACTCAGAACACACTGAGAGTAAAACACTACACAACCCTCACTGAGATAACACACACTGTCACTCAGAACACACTGAGAGTAACAACACTACACAACCCTCACTGAGATAACACACACTGTCACTCAGAACACACTGAGAGTAACAACACTACACAACCCTCACTGAGATAACACACACTGCCACTCAGAACACACTGAGAGTAACAACACTACACAACCCTCACTGAGATAACACACACTGACACTCAGAACACACTGAGAGTAAAACACTACACAACCCTCACTGAGATAACACACACTGTCACTCAGAACACACTGAGAGTAAAAACACTACACAACCCTCACTGAGATAACACACACTGTCACTCAGAACACACTGAGAGTAACAACACTACAAAACCCTCACTGAGATAACACACACTGTCACTCAGAACACACCGAGAGTAAAACACTACACAACCCTCACTGAGATAACACACACTGTCACTCAGAACACACTGAGAGTAAAACACTACACAACCCTCACTGAGATAACACACACTGTCACTCAGAACACACTGAGAGTAAACACACTACACAACCCTCACTGAGATAACACACACTGTCACTCAGAACACACTGAGAGTAAAACACTACACAACCCTCACTGAGATAACACACACTGTCACTCAGAACACACTGAGAGTAAAAACACTACACAACCCTCACTGAGATAACACACACTGTCACTCAGAACACACTGAGAGTAAAAACACTACACAACCCTCACTGAGATAACACACACTGTCACTCAGAACACACTGAGAGTAAAACACTACACAACCCTCACTGATATAACACACACTGTCACTCAGAACACACTGAGAGTAAAACACTACACAACCCTCACTGGGATAACACACACTGTCACTCAGAACACACTGAGAGTAACAACACTACACAACCCTCACTGAGATAACACACACTGTCACTCAGAACACACTGAGAGTAAAACACTACACAACCCTCACTGAGATAACACACACTGTCACTCAGAACACACTGAGAGTAAAACACTACACAACCCTCACTGAGATAACACACACTGTCACTCAGAACACACTGAGAGTAACAACACTACACAACCCTCACTGAGATAACACACACTGTCACTCAGAACACACTGAGAGTAACAACACTACACAACCCTCACTGAGATAACACACACTGTCACTCAGAACACACTGAGAGTAAAAACACTACACAACCCTCACTGAGATAACACACACTGTCACTCAGAACACACTGAGAGTAAAAACACTACACAACCCTCACTGAGATAACACACACTGTCACTCAGAACACACTGAGAGTAAAAACACTACACAACCCTCACTGAGATAACACACACTGTCACTCAGAACACACTGAGAGTAAACACACTACACAACCCTCACTGAGATAACACACACTGTCACTCAGAACACACTGAGAGTAAAACACTACACAACCCTCACTGAGATAACACACACTGTCACTCAGAACACACTGAGAGTAAAAACACTACACAACCCTCACTGAGATAACACACACTGTCACTCAGAACACACTGAGAGTAAAACACTACACAACCCTCACTGAGATAACACACACTGTCACTCAGAACACACTGAGAGTAAAAACACTACACAACCCTCACTGAGATAACACACACTGTCACTCAGAACACACTGAGAGTAAACACACTACACAACCCTCACTGAGATAACACACACTGTCACTCAGAACACACTGAGAGTAAACACACTACACAACCCTCACTGAGATAACACACACTGTCACTCAGAACACACTGAGAGTAAAACACTACACAACCCTCACTGAGATAACACACACTGTCACTCAGAACACACTGAGAGTAAAAACACTACACAACCCTCACTGAGATAACACACACTGTCACTCAGAACACACTGAGAGTAACAACACTACACAACCCTCACTGATATAACACACACTGTCACTCAGAACACACTGAGAGTAAAACACTACACAACCCTCACTGAGATAACACACACTGTCACTCAGAACACACTGAGAGTAACAACACTACACAACCCTCACTGAGATAACACACACTGTCACTCAGAACACACTGAGAGTAACAACACTACACAACCCTCACTGAGATAACACACACTGTCACTCAGAACACACTGAGAGTAAACACACTACACAACCCTCACTGAGATAACACACACTGTCACTCAGAACACACTGAGAGTAAAAACACTACACAACCCTCACTGAGATAACACACACTGTCACTCAGAACACACTGAGAGTAACAACACTACACAACCCTCACTGAGATAACACACACTGTCACTCAGAACACACTGAGAGTAAAAACACTACACAACCCTCACTGAGATAACACACACTGTCACTCAGAACACACTGAGAGTAACAACACTACACAACCCTCACTGAGATAACACACACTGTCACTCAGAACACACTGAGAGTAAAACACTACACAACCCTCACTGAGATAACACACACTGTCACTCAGAACACACTGAGAGTAAAAACACTACACAACCCTCACTGAGATAACACACACTGTCACTCAGAACACACTGAGAGTAAAACACTACACAACCCTCACTGAGATAACACACACTGTCACTCAGAACACACTGAGAGTAACAACACTACACAACCCTCACTGAGATAACACACACTGTCACTCAGAACACACTGAGAGTAACAACACTACACAACCCTCACTGAGATAACACACACTGTCACTCAGAACACACTGAGAGTAAAAACACTACACAACCCTCACTGAGATAACACACACTGTCACTCAGAACACACTGAGAGTAACAACACTACACAACCCTCACTGAGATAACACACACTGTCACTCAGAACACACTGAGAGTAAAACACTACACAACCCTCACTGAGATAACACACACTGTCACTCAGAACACACTGAGAGTAAAAACACTACACAACCCTCACTGAGATAACACACACTGTCACTCAGAACACACTGAGAGTAAAAACACTAGCATCAAACACCAATACAGAAAATACAAACTTTTCATCTTTACAGTTTGAACAATTTCAGCGACTTCATACAAAGTAATATTTTCTTCAAAGAAAAGAGTGACATTCTTTCACATGATTTATTTAAAAGTTTAGAACATAACAATTCTTTAAGGCAAATGAAAATGAGCAGTTTGCTTCAATAGTCTGTAGTAATTCACGGAATTACAGTAATGAGGAAAAAATGGCACAAGCTGAACTCTATTCTGTTTTGAATGTGTGGTTCACAGTTTTGACAGCAGTGTGTTCGCATTTGAACAAAGTGCTGTAAATCCACAGTGTTGTGCAGTCATGGGATAAGTGTGTAGAGTTTTGAAAACTGTGTTCAACCAATGAAAAACGAGCTAGAGTTTGGTCCACATGAACTGTAGTTAGAGTTTACACATGTAGCTGCAGTCGTGCTCACTGTCGTTTAGCAATCGGAAAAAACTGTTATAGTACTCTTGCTTGTATTATATAGTGTATAACATAGTGTAAGTGAACAAAAGTGTTCATAGCATGTTTAGATGAGATAACGTCCTGGTTGCGTATGCAACCCACCGTTCCCTGAAGGAGGGAACGGAGGACGTAGTCGACGCGACTGAAATGGGATCACGCTAGGGAGCCTATCATCTTCGAGTACTATTGAACGAGCCAATGTAATTGGCGTGCGTGATTCGCATCACACACTCCGCCCCCGCGGCGCGGGTATAAATACGGAAGTGGATGCACGCACTAGTTGCTTTTCGCTGAGGAGCCGAGAGTAACCCGGGGTCAGCGGTGGTCCAGCGGTAGTGGCAAGGGGACTACGTCCTCCGTTCCCTCCTTCAGGGAACGGTGGGTTGCATACGCAACCAGGACGTTCCCTTTCAGTCGATAACGTCGGACGTAGTCGACGCGACTGAAATGGGATCAACCATTGAACACGCCACTAACGCTGCCACCTTCCAGTGCCTAAACCAAAGCCTCCTGATGCCCCCGCAAACTTAAGGCGGGGAAGGACAGGGCTTAGGCCAGGGAAGTCACTGCTGTTCCTACAGGACCACTGGGAAAGCGTTCCCCGTACGTTGGAAGGAAGGGACGCTGCGGAAGCCACATCCAACCCGAGGGAGGAAATGTGGAGAATACACATATGAACTGGGCGGAAACCGGGCAGTCTAACATATGGAATGTCACTGGGGTGGCTCCAGCCTAAGACGGGGGGAGACACACCGGACAGTGACGGCAGAGAGACTCTGCCGAGGGAAGACACGGGCTCACCGCAGGGAGCCGTATCGTGGAAGAATACACATATGGGGTCACCGAAGGGACCGCAACATATGGACCCAGCCTAACACAGGTTCCACACTGCTTACGAGTGGTAGGCCTAACACCAGACGTTCCGCACGTCCGACGTCGGAGGGGTGTGGAGGAACTCAACAGGGTTCAATTTTAAGGGAACTCAACTGGAGTAGAAAGGCGCACGTATCCAGTCCATAGGAGGGGAATGGCGCAGCAAGCCGACACTTGAACCGGGCTCACGGTGAAACTGGCTTCATGAGAAGGGAGCCCACGGGAAGCAGCGGTTCAACTAGGTGTCGTCCAGCCCCCAACTCTAGAATCTGTTTAGCAAAGTATATCGTCAACGCCCAGGCGGAGCACTTTACACTCATCATAGAGGAGCTCAACACCTAAGTGGACATGTTGCATCTCGGATCTTTGCCGAAATGAAGGCAAGCACTAAGTGCAACTTTGCATGGAAACAGCCTTCCCTCTCTGCTGAATTCCAACAGATATTTGAAGAGCTGGTCTGAGGTCTATGACTTGCATTCTGTACACGTCCAAGCGAATCGGACAGAGAAGCCAGGGCTGGATCTGCCTCCTCCAGGGCAGCGCTTGCAGGCTCACCACCTGCTCCTATTACGGGAGAGGTAGGAACCTTGGGCACAATCCGAGCCGGGGTCTCAGCTTGTGAGAGTTAGCCGGCCCAGACTCCAGGCACAATACGTTGACCGAAAGCGAGCAAGTCCCTACCCTCTAGTAGAGACCACGCGAGCAGGAGAACTGATATAACAGAATTTTTAACTCACTACCCGCAGTGGCTCAGGGGCGGTCTCTGCAGTGCAGTCGCACCAGGGACAAGGCCCAAGAGGATAAAGAGGGACACAAGGATTTACAAGACCTTGCTCCTCAGGAACCTGACGATCAGAACGTGCTTCTGCATACTTCTGCAACACGATGAGCGTCGTTTAAACACCGAGGCAACATCATTTTGAGGGTGATTTAGGAAAACAGCCTACTGCAACCCATTTTGCAGGAAAGAGAGCACTGAAGTGATCGAAAGCTTTCAGGATCTCCTCAGGGGAGAAGACGCACTCAACGACTAGGTTCCACTTCTAAAGGCGTAAGCACGCTACCCAATTCTAGGGGGTGCTCGCAGAAGTGATGGTAACTAACACATGTTCTTGTGATAGCCACCTGAACCTCCGCGTTCGGATGTAAGACCGCCCGGAATCTCCGGGGGAAGAACGCGTGTGCCATCGTGCCCCGTCCCCGAATCCAGGGGAAGTCAGGAAGGCTGTTGAAGGGAACCAGGTCTAGTTGGGCCAATGAGGGGCAACTATGAAGACCTGTTCCTCTCCTGACATGGCACGTAGGTGCAAGTGACGGGCGCAAAAGACAGGAGCATTGCTCAACACAACATGTGAAGATCACTGGGCTTCAGGAGCATTTTCTGCTCAGCACTTGGGTGTGACAAGTTCACTGAGCTTCAGGAGCATTCCTGCTCAACACCTGAGTGTGATAAACTCACTGAGCTTCAGGAGCATTTCTGCTCAACACTTGAGTGCGAGGAACTTCACTGAGCACCAGGAGCATTTCTGCTCAGCACTGCGTGTGATGAATTCACTGAGCTACCTGTGATGGACTCACTGAGCTACAGGAGCATTGCTGCTCAACACCAGAGTGCGATGAACTTCACTGAGTTTCAGGAGCAAATCTGCTCAACATGAAGAGTGATGATTTCACTGACTTGCAGGCGCAAGGCGACCATGAGTCGCAGTCACTTTTAGAAGGCTCACTGGGGTTAAACGCATTTCTGCGGGCCCCTGGGGCCGCTGAGTCCCAGTGTTTGTCCAAGGGTAGTCCGCTCGGTTTACCCAAACACTGGCGGAAAAATAAAACCGGGGGGGCAACTGAGCGGCCCCGGAATGGTCATGACCCAGCCGGACCCAGGGGATGGAGTCTCCACTTGCCCTGGCTATAACTGTCGTGAGGCTCGATGGCGGCACGATTGAGTAAGCGGGAGGAGTGGAATAAGGCGCCCTCAGAAGCGTCTGACTCCAAGGAGGAGGTGACGGGTGAGTTTGTGACATGCAGGGGAAGCTTGCGCAACGGTCGCAATGTCTAACAACTCGAGGCACGAATGCCCGTGTAGTCGGGGGTCGCCCAGGCCCCCGTTAAAACACGCCCTTTGTACATGGCTGCTCTGTTGAAGAGGGTTTGGCAGCAGACCGGGATGAACTATAGTCACACAGGGTGAGCTGCTCTGCCACGGTCACCTCGGGACTCGATCGTGAAGCTAGCGCTGAAGCGGTCACATATGGAGGGAGCCAAAGGCTGCGACTACCATATACCCCAGGAGCCTCTGAAAGTTCTTTCAGTGGGACCCTTTCTCACTTCAACACCAGCTGAACACATTCTCATTGGAGAGACATGTTGGACCGAGTACCTCTCCAAAACTAGAAAAGAGATACTCAGCCCGTGGGCGAGATTACTCTCTTCCAGTTGACCTGAAGACCCAACGGGCTCTGGAGCACTCGAGGGGAAGGACACTGTACTGATACTCCACCCTTAGACGCAACACACAGGATGGCCTGCGGTGCGGGAGGTAGAGATCTGAAGCACATGTCTTTCAGGTCAAAGCTGCAGACCAATCTTGGGCCAAGATGGTCACGACCCACCACCTAGTAGCACGAAGAACGAGTTTACAACTGGCCTTCGTACCGGCTGGAGGAGCGGCTATATCAAATCCTTCGCCAGCAGGATAAGATAAGCACGCACAAGTCAGGAGCACTGCTCAACACTCGGTGTGATGAATATCACTGAATTTTCAGGAGCACGTCTGCTCAACACCTAATGTGATGACTATCACTGACTTGAGCGGGGTAGCCGAGCCTGAGGTGGGGCAGCAAAGTAGAGAGAGTGGTGTTAGTGTGCTGTGCAACACTTACCTGTCTCCACAAGCGGCAGGGGGCGCGTGAGAAGGCGGATGACCGGGTCCTCGAACGCACCAAGCTGCCTGCTGGCGACCAAGGGGGAGCTGAGGGGTGTAAGGCTATACAGGGTCACACCCGCCAGACTGGCCCTCTTGGGACCCAGGAACAGATGAAATTGCTCTCTCTTTGAAGTGTGGGTACCGCTTGCTCCGCTTTTTTTTTGCTTTTTTTTTTTAGGGAGCCAGCGGCGGAACAGACACACACACAAACAAAGGCTCCACCCGGCCCTCACCCGGGGGGAGGGAGTGATCGTGCCACTCCAAGAGCATCTCATCCATTCCTGGGCGGCCCGCTCCGGAATGCTTTCGCTGTCGCTTGCCACCTGGCTTGGCAGCGCCTGGAGCGGGCTGGGCGTCTCTACTGCGGCCGGCTCCCTGCTGAGGCCTGGGTGGAGGCTGCTGCGGAGGGCCAGCAGGAGCGGCGGCCGGAGAACGCCCACGGCGACGAGCAGGCGGAGGAGCTGCCACCGGCGGCGGGTGGAGGCAGCAGCTGGCCACCGGGGCAGGATGTGCCGGATGACCTCCGTCTGCGCTTGAGCGGCAGAGAACTGTTTGATGCAGTTCTCCACCGCGTCGCCGACCAGCCCAACCTGGGAAATTGGGGAGACCAGGAACCGAACCTTGTCCGCATCCGCCATACCAACCAGGCTGAGCCAACGAAGGCGCTACTGGACCACCAAGGTGGACATCGCCAGACCGATCACGCACGCTACGACACCCGTACCCCGGAGGGTGAGGTCGGATGCAGTGCGGTGCTCACCTATGAGCGCACGGTCTGGATTACCCTCGTGCATGCCATGGGTGCCCTAGCCTGCAGCAACGCCATGGCACGCAAGAGGAAGGGGCTTGCCCACAGGCTTTGTAAGCTCTGCCCGTCGGAACGGACGAAACTCACAGGCCTTAGGGGGGAGACGAGGATCCCCCCAAAAGGCAGCGGCCGCCGGACACAGGTGCACCTGTGTCGACAGACCGCTCCAATGGAGGGACACCTCGCAACCCTTCACCGTTCCTCCATCAAGGGTAATGAGGGGGAAAAGCTATTCAGGCAGTTTCTGGCAGAGAAAGATGCTGTTCACCACCTGATAAGCTCTCCATGCATTTCGGGAAAGAAAGGCACTGGGGCGGCGAGCTGAGAACCAGCGCGGCCCGCCCCAAGATACCAAACTCCAGATTCCAACCGAGACTGAACGGGACACGGTGGAGGTTCCACTCGAGCCCGGCAGCCTCGGCGGCCCGTTTCAGCATAGCTGATAATTCTGGATCCGGCTCGGGCAACATTGAACTCCCGGAGGGAGACAATGCAGCCGAGTCATCATCTCCAGAAGTCAGCTCACCCTCTGATGCTGCAATCGGCGTCCTGTCCTCCAGGGGAGCCCCGAGTGAAACCGCTGGCCCACCCATTACAGATGGACCAGCAGACAACACAGGAGGCTCCAGTGGTTGCAGTGGAAGGGAGGAGTGAGGAGCCCACAGGGAATGGTTACCGGGCGGGACATCCAACACTATCCTCCGGTCACCCATCCCACACAGCACCCGAGGGTGGGGCATGGTAATGGGGACTCGCTCTCCGCGAACGAAGGCGAGTCTCGCCCTCAACACTGCGACAGTCATGTTCCCACAGTGAAAACATGAGCTGTCCACAAAAGCTGTCTCAGCGTGCTGTAAGCCAAACACGTGACACAACAGTTGTGACCATCAGAGAGAGACAGGGAACGACCGCACCCAGAAACGCACGGGCGGAATGACATCTTGAAGAAGACGCAAACGCACCCGTGTTGCTCTTTCAGAAAATAGGACCGTCACCAGTGCCGGAGCACACAGGGAAATGACCGCGGCAACACTGAACAGAGAACTGAAACAGTGAAGCACTCACTTTTCCGCCCTCTAACCAGCCATCAACACACACAAACATTTAGAAATTTGTTGCTGTTAAAACAGCAGTTGAGAGCTCAAAGCTCGCGATCACCGCTGCACTCGCGCTGTAGAACACCAGCACTGGGAGAGTCTTCCTGAAGAACACCGACACACTCGCTCGTTGTAGACAACAGCACTCTCAGAGACATCAAACGATCGGCTCCGAAGCGAAAGGCAACTAGTGCGTGCATCCACTTCCGTATTTATACCCGCGCCGCGGGGGCGGAGTGTGTGATGCGAATCACGCACGCCAATTACATTGGCTCGTTCAATAGTACTCGAAGATGATAGGCTCCCTAGCGTGATCCCATTTCAGTCGCGTCGACTACGTCCGACGTTATCGACTGAAAGGGAACAGTACAGGCTAACAACAGGTCAGCATTATGTTTAAGGTGGGCCTTAGCATTTTGTACAAGACTAGAGCTTTAATAGTCCGTGGATCAAATGTTTTAAAATTGAAAACTGGGTTTTGCTTCTTAAGTCAGCTTTGAGGATTTTATACTTCTAAGTTTTTATTCATTGTCAGTAATGATGCTCTAAGGCATTATGGGAATGATGCACAACCCGGGCAGTAACTCATCGCACCCGGGGACGCCCTCAGTTATTGTAAGAACAAGCCTCGGGGAATCTCACCAACCGCAACCTCACAAATATGATGATATCAAGGAGCAAATGGCAGGAATCGAGGCCATTAAGAGTGGCGTAAATGAGCACTCTGCAATAAATGATTGGACCCTCTTTAATCTTTGAACAGTTTTCACTGCGTGGAGTTGTACTCATTCATATGATATATTCATCCACATTTTTCTGAGAGCTGTTATGTGTGGAGCTGCAGAGTTCATTGGAAGGGTAAGAGAATTTAAAGGAGAGAGGAAAGAAAGGAAACTCACTCAGAATAAAAAAATATGCAACGTGACACGAGCAGGAACAAAAAACAGCTGCATGTTTCGGAAAGCGTCCCCTTTAAGCAAACGCATATATTCACTGAATTACTTATAGGCTATTCATAGAAATGTCTTTACAGTTGTTCACATATTATTTTTCCTGCAATTCCCCCTCAATATTATACTTTGATGCTAATCATTTATTTTTTGGACTTAAGTTCTCTCTGTTTATTATTCATTAGGATGTAAATGTATCGAAATGGAAAAAATATATAATTATTTTAATCTGTGTGTGTGTGTGTGTGTGCGTGCGTGAGTGCTTGTGCGTGTGTGTGACATTTTAACTACACTTAAAAAATTACAACTAATTACAAATAAATAAAATACAAAAACTACAATACAAATTACAATAAAGAAACCTATTTGAATGGACATTACCAACATATTTTCGATTAGGTCAATGATTTTAGTAGGCCTGGTATTATATTAATATCTACTTGCATGAAATACAAATGGAAAGTGTAGATCATGGTAGTATTTGTTGTACTTGATTTAATTATTTAATTTATTAATATAATATAATATACCGATTTAAAATGAACATATATTATTAAATCATAAATAATAAATGATTTAATTAAATAAATAAAAAATATTTTAATTGAAATGTTTAATTATAATAATAGTTGCTATTATTACTATTATTAATTATTATAAACAAGGGTGTTAATTGTCATGAAAAAAGCAAAAAAATTACATTTTTAATTTTGAGGTTAAATGTGATCTTGACAGGTTTCTTAATATTAACCTGAATACTGCTACAACACTGAATATATATGCTATAAGTGTGTGTGTGTGTGTGTGTGTGTGTGTGTGTGTGTGTGTGTGTGTGTGTGTGTGTGTGTGTGTGTGTGTGTGTGTGTGTGTGTGTGTGTGTTTGCACTGACCAAGTAGATTACTTTAAAATGTACAATGAACGTTTATTTTTAACCAGGTAATGCATGCACTTTTTTACTGTAAAATATATGTTTTAAAAGAAATGCAAAATGATGAGGATGAGAACATGAGCATTGCTGGATTTGTTTTAATCATCTTTTTGCCTGCGCTTGTTCATCTCTAATGCGTGACAAATGAATTATGAAAATAGATTTTTCAAATACAATGTATAGTCTCCCAATTATTCTAAGTTCTAATTTAAGAGAAAGAAAAAAAATTAAATATCAAAATATGTTTAAACATTTTTTTGATGTTGTATATCACATCGCTGGACATGTCAACTTACCAAAACGTAAAATTTCAAGTCAGTTGCCCACAAAGTTGAAATCAAGATCCTGAAGTTTCTCAGGCATAGCCTATGTTTAAGCTCAGCAACACAATACAGACTAATGAGTGTCAGCGACGGTTTAATCTGGCGCATGAGTGATCGCAGCGCCGGTTGTTTTGCTCTGGGACTGTCATGGCCGGTTCGGCTTGATTAATGCCTGCTGTAGTTTTGGGTTTTGAGTACATCTCGAGCTCCACTGCTATTCTCCCAGCGCTCCGTGGTTCTGCTTCGGGCATTTCCGTTTTGTGTACTAGAACTGGACCCTGCTGACCTGTTTTCAGTTCAAAGAACAAAACACTGACTCGCCAGAACAACTTGATTAATGTCTCTCCCTTTCACTCTCTCCATTGCTTTAAATCACAAAAAGTAGCAGCTCTCTTACCTTTGTGATAATCATCTGTTGATATGCAGGTGTTACTATGAAAGTGCTGGTCATGTAGAAGAAAATCACCGGCTCCACTGTAACAACTCTCCTTAGTTTCTCTTTCCATGCCGACATATTCAGCTTTGCAGTGACAGATATAGAGACGAGGAAGGAAGAAAGAAACCGTCTCTTAATATTAAAGCCGTGTTTGGTAGAGCAAACCCATGTAAGATGGTTCATACTGTCCGAAGGGAATAATGGACAAGGGAAGTGTTTTCTTGTTAAGACACACGGTTAGGTTAGTCACATGCATGTCAGCTGGAACCGGAGGAAATTGTCTCTCTCGACATTCTCTTATCAGGAATTGTTCTACTGTGTGGTTGTAAAAGTGGTTGGCCTTTATTTGCCCTATGAACACATCCCCCACAGATTCACACTTCCCCAGCAAAAACAAAGAGTGCTGAGAATCCGTTTCTTCTTTCTGCAGTATGCGTTTGCAGAATGTTAAACTTGCAAAGTGAAATTTCCTTTGAATTGTGCAAACATTTCCTGTTATGGCAGCAGATATTGAGCTAACAATTTTCATTATCAGTACTTCATTACAACCTGTCAGAGGTTCCTTTGTATAATCTTCCAGTATAAAGTGTAGTATGACCAATGCCATTTAAACATTAGTTTAGTCTCCTTTCGTCCAAGATAATATTCGAAGGCCTTCCGATCTAAGCCAGGGTTGCCAGGTCTCATCCCAAAGCCGGATCAAAAGGAATTACAATTTTTCACCTCGTCCAATCACAGCTGACAGCTCCGGGATTCCCTCAAAGTGCCTTAACATACGCATTTTGATTTTATTTATGTTTTACATAGTATGTGCATGATTGTATATTTCCTTGTCCTGTAGTTATATTTAAGTGTTTCATCTCTATTTTACTCCTCTTCAGTTATTTAAACCTTTCTATTTTATAGCCTATAATTATTATTTTACTCTGTCTTTGATTTTTACGGATAAATTGTTAAAAAGATGAGTAACCCGCACAATTAAATATTTTAGCTTGTACACATTTTCAGACAATAAATGAAAAACTGACATTTTCTGATCTCAGTCAAGACCATTATTAATAGCCAACATACTCGTTTCTCTTTTCTCACTCTTGTTTTGTCTACACACACGCATCAATAGTTAATCAACAATGCCAAACTCAATTAACCTGACTTAGAAATTCCTGTTGTGGGTGAAACTCACATAATCTCTATTTCTGAAGTGACATCAAATGCACACCCCACTCAGTCGCTCTTTTAGGACTCCTTAAAGGGATAGTTCACCCAAAAATGAAAATTAGCCCATGATTTACTCACCCTGAAGCCATCCTAGGTGTTTATGACATTCTTCTTTCAGACGGATACAATCAAAGTTATATTAAAAAATATCCTGGCTCTTCCAAGCTTTATAATGGGTATATATTTTGGGAAGTCCATTAAAGTGCATCCATCCATGATTAAAGTGCTCGAAACAGCTCCGGGGGGTTAAAAAAAGGCCTGAAGTGAAGCAATGCATCATGGATAGATGCACTTTCATGGACTTCCAAAAAAATATACCCATTCACTCCCATTATAAAGCTTGGAAGAGCCAGGATATTTTTTTATTATAACTCTGATTGTATTCGACTGAAAGAAGAAAGTCATAAACACCTGATGGCTTCAGGGTGAGTAAATCATGGGCTAATTTTCATTTTTGGGTGAACTATCCCTTTAAGTTGCCAGGTATCCATTCTAAAGGTGATGATACACAGGGCAACTTTTTGAGCAATGTTGCTGGGCAATCTTGCCGAGCGATTGTTGCTTGGGCACTTTCCCATTGAAAAGGGACAATAAATTTATATCTGAATAATTTAGATCGGTCGTGGGCCCTGTGTCGTATCTGGTTGCCCGTTAACGCCAACATTGCCCTGCAACATTGCTCAAAAAGTTGCCCTGTGTATCATCACCTTAAGGATCAATAGACATTAGTTCATGGATCTATTTTTATCAGTTTAGTCCCAAATGATGTACTATACACTGTGCACTTACACTGTACACTTTGTTCTGCCATATGTATCATTTCAGAAGGGTAGTGTGTCTCAGTTACAGTTTTTTACTACACAGACGCTTTAGCTGGTTTCTATTTAAAGGAAGTGATGTTTCAAACAAACTTGATGTGTTTCTACTTGGTTTAACACAATAAGTCCTTTTAAAGTTAACTGTAAATCTACACAAAACATACAAAAAGCCCATTCTTTACAGTAGCTGCAGTTTATCATGTTATGTAACATCTAAACAACAACAGTCAGCAAGCTGATAAGAAACCCATTCTTTACAGCACAGTATCACGTTATGCATTAAGTGACACATTAACAGAAATGTTAGCTGTGACTTGTGTCATAGTGTTCATTAAATTGTATTCGCCTAGCTGTATTATATACAATATAAATCTGGGGTTGTATTCACAAAACACCTTAAAGGGGTGGTTCAGGATTTTGGACATCGGACCTCATTTCCATGTTAGCCTGGGTGTTATTTGTCAGTGGACACAGTTTTCATAAATGTACATCCAGTCCTTCCAGTGTCATAGTTCGCCGGTGCTAGGCTAGCACGAGTCAACGGTATCTGCTAGCCTGCCATTAAACACAGTTTTACCCACTCCACAGTTCACCAAAAGCAAATAAATGATAACGCCAGACTATCGATGTAAATGTATGTTGAGAGAATAATGTTAGAAATCAAACTACTCTTGCATCTCAATGATCGCAAACAAAAATAACAACTTTATTCAACAATTTATTTTCTTCCCTGTCAGTCTCTGACCCTGTTCACGTTGTAAACAGAGTGCAGCGTCAGATACTGACACGAAAGAGAAAAAAGAAAAAAACACTGTAGTCACATGGACTATTTTAACGGTGTCTTTACTACATTTCTGGGCCTTGAAAGTGGTAATAGCGTTGCAGTCTAATGGGGGTTTAGAAAGCTCTCGGATTTCATCAGAAAGATATTATGTGTTCAGAAGATGAACGGAGGTCTTATGGTTTTGGAACGATATGAGGGTGAGTAATAATGACAGAATTACATTTTTTAGGTGAATTATCCCTTTAAAACACACACACACACACACACGTCTGGTTCGCTATCTTTGTGGGGACTTTCCATAGGCATAATGGTTTTTATACTGTACAAACTGTATATTCTGTCCCCTTACACTAACTCTACCCCTAAACCTGCCCATCACAGAAAACTTTATGCATTTTTACATTTTCAAAATTCAAAGTTTAGTAGATTTATTAAACCATTTCCCTCATAGGGACTGCTGGCTGGTCCACACAATGTAGGTGATCTCAGGTTTTACTATCCTTATGGGGACATTTGGTCCCCCCAATGTAATATAAACAAAGGCACATGTACACACACATACACACACACACATATTTCACAGAAATCACCCGTTATATCCAGTAGTCATCTCTGAGATTCAATATCAGACATTTTGCACAGCACCCCAGATGATTTCATTCTGTTTATGTACTTATTGTATGCGGAGCGTGAATGCGTGAGCTGCGGGAGAGATCAGAGGCAGCGTGCATGCAGGACGGGAATGAACCCTTTCTCACCTGAACTAGTGTCTTTCTCTCCAGAGACCCTGATATCTGCTGGGTAGAGTTCAAATATTTACACAGGCGCGCTGGCTGAGGAATCTTATTTGTCTGCGCAAGGGACCGGTCTATCATACGGCAGTCTCGTAGATCTGACTTCTTCAGTATTGCCTCTGTTGCTGCTCAAATGTTTAATAATGTTTATCGTTAAACATTATTCAGCTTGAAAAACTCATGTCGAACAGCATGTTGTGTCATGCTGTGTACATATATACTTAAACTGTGTATATGCACATGTTTACATATATACAGTCAGACATGTACATCACCTCTATTCCACATTCCCCATAACCATAGGATCTGAATCAGCGTTGTTCAAACGTAGTGCGCTGTAGGCGTGACGGTAGTGTCACATGTTCACTGAGAAAGCAATCCCAGAATACATTGCGACAAGCTTAGTTAAGATTTAAAAAAAATAGTGTAATGAAAAAAAAATATTTAGTCAATTAAAGTCACCATGAAATCAAAATGGACAATTATTGTTTTTTAATTGAATATTGGAGTATTATTATAAATGATGTATCCGTGCACATTTTTTTATAATTCATGTGCCCTTACAATCCAATCAATTCCTGATGGACAAAATTAAGTCCTGTCCGACATTCTTTCTGCATTCTTTTTTATTCGAGAAGTTTCTATAGTTTCACTCGAATCAACATCACAAGGGGAAAAGATGTTTGCAATTTTCGTTTCATGCCGAAGTTTAATAAATTGGCAATGGTGGGATATGACCTCACATTCAATTCAATTCAATTCAAATTTATTTGTATAGCGCTTTTCACAATACACATTGTCTCAAAGCAGCTTTACAGAAATTGCATTTCGGAAATGTACATAGAAAAATACAGTTAGTTAATCAAGTATTAATTTATGGCATAACATATCGCCGGCTTTGAGTCGTCTCTTCACAGGCGTCGAGTCGTCTCTTCACAGGCGTTGGGGCATCTGAAGTCTCCGTGAGAGGCTGGATACAAACTGGAGCTGACGAACGCTATTTACCTCGGGACTAGCGTCCCGAGATAACAGCAGAAAGGCAGATGGGAAATAATTAGC